>NC_052053.1:133053174-133654008 GCF_903992535.2 Arvicola amphibius
CAGTGGTGGTGCATGCCTTTAATCCCAGGACTCAGGAGGCAGAGACGGCGGATCTCTGTGAGTCTGAGTACAGCCTGGTCTACGAAAGCTAGTTCCAGCACAGGCTCCAAAGCTACAGAGAAACCCTGTCTCAAAAAACCACACACAACCACACACACACACACACACACACACACACACACACACACACACACACAAACCTATCATTATCTTCAAACAATTCACTGTGAAATTGCTTCTAATTAGATCTTTAGGTTTTCTCCTTTTTCTACCACAATTTCCAAATTCCTTGTTGTTCTTAGATATTAATGAACTGAAAGGTTTCCAGTTTGACAAATTGCTAAAATGGTAACTAATCAGTTCTAACGTCTAATATCTTATAAGGCCCAATACAATTCATGCTGACCTCTATTCTGTTATAAGAAGCCAAATATTAAATAATGTACGTTCAATATTTGAAACAGTGTATTCAAACAAATACTGTGCAAATGTGCAGTTTCAGACCGAATGACTAGTGTGGCCATGCTGAGCAGATACTGCAGGGACCTCAGCTTCTGGCTTACTTGAAGCTTTAGTTTCTTAGTTTTAATTAGTGGGGTGCAGGCAGAGAAATGTTGTTCATTTAAAACTTGTAACTAGGTGAGCCAACACATCAGGCCTATAAAAAGATAAATGTAGTTTGTATAATATTAAATCCAGAGCCACTGCTACGCTTCATGCCGCAAAAGGTGTTGAAAATAACACAGCACTTTCTCACAGTCGCTGCCTCTTCACAAACGGTTAGAGAGAACGTGACGACATTCAATTGGGAATCCCCATGGTGTGTTCGCAGATTTCCGTTCCCCTGCAGACGGCTTTCTTTAGGCACATGAAATGAGTGCCAGGAGGGAACCACTGTGCTGGCTTTTGCAAAGCAGTCTAATTCTGGCTTTCTCATCTAGTCAACAGATGTGCCACTTTGCTTAGTTAGTGGCAGGAAATAATTACATTGGAAGCACTGAAGAAAGCTATTTGGCCTATTGTACCTAGGCTGAACAACATTCTCCATATTAAGGGAAGGACTCAAAGTCCTCATGATAAAAAAAAAAAATATCTAGTAATATCTGGATAAGAGGACCTGCAGTTTGTCAGCCAATTCTATGAACGTCACATGTCGTGATTCTAATCACTGAATAAGAATTGGTGGATATTAAGACTCCCTGGGGATTTTAAGAAGAACATGTGCATACAAATTTAAAGGGTTTTGAGCACAAAAGATACTGCCAGGATATCAAGAACCATAAATTCCTTAATTGAAGGAAAATGAAAGAAAAACAAAAGAAAGGAGTAAAGATGGAAGAGCAGCTCATTCCCTTAGGAGGTCCCATGAAACAAAGTTAAGTCACGTAGAATATCAATGCAATAATTTACAAATCTTTATTCATTTGGCTCAGAGAAGTATAAATTTGAAACTTGATTGCAGGTAGGCACTATGCTAAACACTGAGAAGGCCACAATATGCTAATTATCTATGACACTTGAACTCTGAGATTTCTTTAGGCGAATGACCTAAATTGAGTAAACCCACTGTATTAATAAATAATTAGAAACTATGAAGCTACATTTTTAAAAAGCAGGCAATAATATTCTATATGGGAGCAAAAACATGGCTTTATTTATTTTGAAAAATTCATAAAGCAAAAAAGGATTATTTAAACTAAATTATAAAGGTTAACAATTGTTCACAAAACCTATCACATGCTAGAGTCAGTGGAGATGAAGATGCTTCAATAGAGTAAATGCTTCCTTACGATAGGGTTGGAGGGCATTTTCTTAATTAGTCATTAATGTAGGGAGGCCCAGGTCAATGTGAATAGTGCCATCCCTTGGCTGATGGCCCTAGATTCTAAAGGAAAACAGGCAGAACAAGCCATGGGAAGCAAGCCAGTAAGCAGCACCCCTCCCCATGGTCTCTGCATCAGCTCCTGCCTCTAGATTGCTGCCCTGACTTCTTTCAATAGTGAACGGCGATGTGGAAATGTAAAAATAACCCTCCAGTTGCTTTTGGTCATTGTGTTTTATCACAGCAATAATAACTATTTTCAGAATTTTTAAGATATTCCTAAAGAAATGATAATATTAGACTCTGGTAACCAAAAACTACCAGACCATAGGAGTTATATTTGAATGACAGTAAAAGCCTGATATTGAAGATATTATTAAAAATTGTATGATGTGCTATAAATAAGTTATCTAATTATGTGTGAGATATATGTGGAGAACCAAAAATGTGGGCCTATTCCACCTTATCTGAAGGTCAGAAAGGTTGAGGTTGCTCAAAGCTGTTGACAATGACTTTAGCTACACATCCTGACCTAAAATGTGGTTACTTGATGCTTTGGATATTAAGATGGCCCATAAATGCATATCCTCTCTACCCTAATCAAAGGTCAGAGAATTCAAGCATACTTCTGCTACTTCTTTTGTATTAGGAGGTTTGACCTACGGAGTGACTGCCTTCAGGATAATTGATCTAGAGTGGGCTCACTGCCTAAACAACAGAATGCTTTTCACAAGAGTTATGTCTCAAGCTTGATGTCTTTAAGTATTGAAGTTGCAGTTATCCTTTGTATCATGTTAAAGCAGTCAGTCCTTTGCCCCCCCTCATTTGGTATTGGGGTATAAAAGTGTATGGAAAAATAAGCACAGGAAAACTCAGAACTCAGTATGGAGGAGACTGGGTGACCCCCATTACTAACCTGTGTCTCTGTAATTCATTCTTATCTTTGATCTTACTATCTAACATTTCTAATCCTCATGCCCCTACCCTGAATGTATAAACCCACCACAGCAAGAAGTCTGGTAGTATTCAAGGTGGCTCCCAACAGATTAACACACACACACCCTTCAACATGAAGATCTATGACATCTTCACAACAAGAAAACCCATGACATTCACATCATGAATCTCTGTTTTTAAATATTTTGCTTATTTGTCCTGTGTGTGTGTGTGTGTGTGTGTGTGTGTGTGTGTGTGTGTGTGTGTCCCCATGCACACACGTCACGTGTGTGGCATGGCATATGTGTAGAAGTCAGAAGACAACAGACAGTAATCAGATCTATCCTTCTACCACATGTGTTTCAGAAATGAAACTGAAGTTAGCAGACTTGTTGACCAGTGCCTTTACCCTCTGAGCTATCTCAGCAACCCTATAAGGGACTTCTTACCTTATAGAATTGTAGGAAAAATGAATTTCTATTTATTTTAAATGACTCATCTTTAGAGACCCTATTATAGCTCTCTACAATGGTGGTAAGAAGCATGATTTTGAGAAAGAATGTATGACCCTCTCAATAATCTAGCCATGCTAGAAGCAGAGTGATGAATTCTGGACTTCATCTTGCTATGTTAGCAGTCTCCTTCATTCCATCACACAGATCAAATCTCACCATAATCCAGAGGGCATAGACAAATCTTTGGTTTAGTCTTAACATAGAACAGGCTCTTGAAGCACAGAGCAAGAAGAGAAAAGGAAAGTAGGGTTATTAAAGTGGCAAATAAGAAATATTCAGCTCCCCTTATGCAAGAGTATCAAATAGATGGATCTGGATAAACTTGTTAAGAATGAGTTACCACAATTATAAAGACAGTGGTTATAAAGGCCTCCCACAACACAGCCCACCACACCTCTAACCACCAAGTTAGGCCTCCCACAACACAGCCTGCCACGCCCCTAACCAACAACTAAGGCCTCCCACAACACAGCCTGCCATGCCACTAACCAACAACTAAGGCCCTTCCATAACACAGCCTGCCACACTTCTAACCAAGTGCTAGAAGAGTATGGTATCAAAAAGGAGAAACCAAAAAGGAAGAAAGCACCTTCCAAAGAGAGGGCAGAAGTCACTTTTTCCCAAAGCTGTTGCTCATTTAAATAAAATGCTGTTTGTTGAGTCCAATTGACCTCAGCAATAATAATTTGTTTGACACTAGACAAGTAAGACAGCAAAAGGTTGCATTAATGGAACTGAGTTTAATCTGAAGACTGCAAATGTCAACAACCCTTACTTAACAGAGAAATCCAAGGCCAGGAGAATTCAAATTCAAGTAAGACTTCTATTCACTTATTTATTAATTTAATAACTTTGATAGAAATTATCAAAATAAAATTTTAAAAATTATTTTAAGTTTATTAATTATCATCCTTGAATTTTAGGAGAGAGCTGAAGTCACTAGTTTGTCAAAGTCACTAAGAAACAAGAGGATTCATTCTAGAAAGCAATTCAGTGATGAAAATATTCCTAAGGATGGGTACGGGCTCATTCTACAGATTTTGTTTTTAGGAAATAAAAATATCTAGGTGATTACTCCTGTATTCTCAGCAATGTGTCCCAGTAATCAGCAGAGTATTGAGTTATAAAGTTATAAGTGGGGAGGAAGTAACAGGAAAATATGAAAATAAATACACAAAAAGATGAGGAAGTAGTATCAATGAAGTCATTTAGTAAAGATGCTTGGCAAAGCTAAAAGCCATTTGACTATCATGATTGATTCATTTCAAACTGTAACAGTCATACAAATTTTAAATGATAAATTTCCACCCCAAAATTTGTACCTGACAAATAACCACACTATTTCCATTTTTAATCAGACCGACCTACATTTCCATTCAGATTCTGAACCATGGTCTCCTCATGCCTAAAGTGAATCACTTAGCCTACTTTAGCCTCAGGAAAGGAGGGTGACAGACTCCCATCTTGCAGAGGTGTTAGCTTTTAATGGTATTATACATGTTCAATATGACAAATAGGTTCTCAATCAAGGCAATTATTTTATTGCTTTTATATATGTCAGGTACAGGATGTAGCATTGAATTTGGACATATTTACAGGATATATCCTGGGGGTAAAAGACTGAAAATCTGCAAAGCTTTTATAAGATTATGTGGGTGGCTTAATAAAAGATCCATAATTGAGTTATTCTGGGAGTCTGCTGGCAGAAAAAAGTCTAAAGGAAAAACACCAAGAGAAATCTGCAGATATGCTAAAGGAAAACATAAACTTTGCGTTGTATACAGTTTTGAAGTCAGAGTCTTGAATTTGGATGGTTATTGTGTTTCCTGTTTAAAATTTCTCTTTAAATGAACCTTAAATTTTCATGCATATCACTTTCAACTTGAGGCACACATTTTAGAATAATATGGACAGTCTGGGCGAACATGAGGAATCTGTATAATTGTAGACTATTTTTCAACACGAAATCCTAAGTGTAAAGTGGTCTGCCAGACTCTACGTTCCCGGAACTAAAATAGGCCCCCTACAACAGCAGACCCTTCTGAAGGGAAGTTTCTTCAGGAGTCCCAGGCTGGGGACAGAAAGCTGTTGCCAAAGTGGGAATGTTGATCCCAGGAAGACACTCCTCATGTTCTGACGGCTTATTTCACAGACAGACTGGCATATGCGTATTTCCTGGCTGTGATTTCACTTTTTTTTTTAAAGCAAAATTATAATACTGCTAAAGGAAAGACAGAATCTAAGAACATTTTCCTTCCAAGATACAGCCAGACTATAAACACATCCAGTTTTTATTAGTTTCTGTTTGTCATTTCTTTTAAAGTACAGAAACACTGGCAGACTTATGGACCCAAGCAAGTGACCACGAACAGAACGGGCACAATATTATCCTTTATGTCGATTATTCCTGTTCAAAGGATGGAGATACTGACTGTGTGCATCCCCAAACCTCCACAACAGCCAGTTGAGAAGTGATGGAAATGACTTCCTTGTTGAAATATGCAAATGTCCAACCTCAGTCTTCCTGTCTTGGTCTCTTACTTTTAGGAGTTAGCCAACCAACCCTAAGAAAGTTCACACCAGCTCTAGGAAGAGACTACTTGGAGCTGAGGACGGAGACTCAAACAGGGAACAGAATGTCCACATTTAACCTGTCTTCCCCCCACCCCTAGGTTTTGACTTCACAGTTGTGAATCCCTATAAAGATAGGAGAAAGAGAACAAAAAACAGGAATTTGACATAACACACTGGTTAGGAAAAAAACAAAACAAAAAAACCAAACAAAACAAAACAAACCTAAAGTTCTAAACCTAGAAATACAAGTCTATTTCACTACCTCTTTTAGAAAATAAAACTTTACAAATATAAATACAAGCTTAGCTATAGGAAAGGGAACCGAAAGAACTAAAGGACAGCTGTTCCTGTCACCCTCAGGATGGAGCGCCAACCAAGGGAGACACACTGCAGTTCACTGGCTTCTTCCGTCTGACCTGAGGCTTGACAACAGAAGCAGGCATTTCTTAGAACATTGTCACTGAAAGTTGAAGGCTTTATCGAAGCACCATTCTATGATCAGCTAATGAAAGGAGAAACACTGAAAAGAAGTCTCCAAGTATTAATCCCATTCCCGTTTCCAGAAAAATCTAGAATGCAATACCTATCCAATTCAGATTTTATGCTGAATATACATGCACTTTTATTTTATTATACAAATTTGGTTATACATCTTGGTTCTATTAATTAATAAATAATAAATTAAGTACCAAACATTTTCTGGAAATTGACGACTACTGGCAATAAAAAAATATCTTTCAAATCTTTAATTCCTCGAAAAATAACATACTCTAAGGTTTTTTTCTCTTTTTTTTCCCTTTTTCTCTTTTTTTTTTGGATTGTTTTGAGACAGGATTTCTCTGTATCTTTGGAGCCTGTCCTGGAGCTCACTCTTGTGGACCAGGCTGGCCTCGAACTCACAGGGATCCGCCTGCCTCTGCCTCCTAAGTGCTGGATTAAAGGCATGCGCCACCACCGCCCGGCTCAACTCTACGGCTGTTACTCGATGTATAGACTCACTGCCTGAGGACAGTCAGCACTGAAGAGACTGGGGATATGTGACGCATGTTCAGAGATGAAAGCCACATTGATAGTAAATCCACAGTATAAAAGCAGAGGTGCAGTCAATACAGCATAAACACATGGGTGAGAGTCATACAACTCTCATGGATTTGGACTGGAAATAGCCTTATTTTTTTTTCCTAAAATGTCACCGATTTGAATATGCCTCACACATCCTGCTTCACACACACACACACACACACACACACACATACACATTACACACACACACAACTGTGCAGCACATACAATGCTGCTTTCTCCAGTGATACAAGGAGTGAAGATAAATCTTTCCTTCCACTGCTCACTTAAACACCAGGCTTTTCACAACAATAATGATGTACTGACGTTTCAGCCATTAACTGATACTTTTTTTTTTTTTTTTTAGAAAATAGCTTAAGAATGTTTTGGATTATAGTCATTGCTGTTCAAAAAATTTTTTTAAATGGTGGCTGAGATAAAAAATAGTATCATATTACAAATTCTATTTTTAAAAAAGTCTCTGCTCCTTTGCCATGGCAATTCATCCACATCCTTAACACAGTTCTCGGCAGCTTTAGTAACAGCTCTCTTTACTCTGTTGTCCACACTGTATTCCAGTTGCCTTTTCAGCTGTGCGTGCGTGTGTGTGTGTGTGTGTGTGTGTGTGTGTGTGTATGTTGTGCACTTGTACGACAGCACTGGTATGGACATCAGAGAACAGTCTGTGGGAGTCATTTCTATTCTCACCTTGTAGGTCCCGAACCAAACTCAGGAGGACGTCAGGACTGACAACGTCTTTCTTTCCCACTGTACCACTCCATTGGCCCTGAGTCACTTCTACCAGCAAATCAGTATGTGTGATTCCTGTATCTAACTTCCTCTACTGGTTCTTGATTACCAATAGAATAATGTCGATTCTGCAGTTATTAGGGTAAGCGTAGGATATTTTAGTAAGGTAACTCTGGAGCTGAATTTGGCCTGATACAATATTCCTTTACTGTGTAATGCTTTTGCGTCTGATTCTCAACTTTGGTGGAAGGACCATAAAGAGTAAGGCTCTCAACCTGGCAGTGGTGGTGCAGGCCTTTAATTTTAACCCCAGCACTCAGGAGGCAAAGGCAGGCAGGTTTCTGAGTTGGAGAGTAGACTGGGCTACAGAGTTAGTTTCAGGACAGCCAAAGCTACACAAAAATACCCTGTGTTAACCTGCCACTGTGTAAAAGAAGAAAGAAGAGTGAGTATCTAACGCCTACGTGTCTGCCAGCAGCCCCATGTCCATTAGAAGAGATGGGTAGAATAAGTACCAGATCAATAGGCTGTAAGAAACTCTATGATACTAATGGGATCAAAGGCAATGCCCTGATAAGGCCTGACTAAAAAAATACTCATAGGTTCTTCTGGCTCTTAGGATGCTTTGAACATTAACAATAAAACTGGGATCCAAACTGAGACTAATTCTTCACCTTAAAAAAGAAAACGTGGCTGATAATTTTCCTCTCGTCAAAATATTTTGACATCCAGGGAAGCTCCTTAAGTCAGAAGATAAACAATACAAAATAGCTTCAGAAGTCCTTGAAGCTGACTTAGATTCACTATGCTCCTCCCTCCCAGGGTAAGCAATACAGACTTTCAGGCAAGACAAGCTGCAAAGAAGACACAGAGACCAGACCCATTTTCTGGAAGAAGCAGAATAAGTTGATCTTCCTAGGGGAGATTTAGAACAACAAAGTCATTGAAAAGGACTCTCTTGGACCTGCTGACTGTCTGTAGGCTCTGCAGTGTGCTTCAGGGTTCCAGATTTTGTGTACTCTCACACCTGACGGTATGGGCTCTGATGATGCAGCTGTCTTTGAGTCATTTCTGCTCCTGTAACCCCTCACGCATATTCCTGTAAAAAAAACACCCCAAAGAAACTTACTAGTTCTCCTGCTTGGGCTTCAGTAGTAACCATGCTTTGGCCTGTCCACGGCTGTCTGCCTGCGGTGAGTAGACATACATATTTTGTCACCCCAGGAAAAGACTAGATATTCAGCAGCTGAACAGAAGGAAACAGTGCTTTCACTACCGATGCATTCGTTCTTAAGCTCTGGGAAGCAGCTGGTCTGTAGTGGGTAAAGACCTACTCGGTTAACAAAATTGGGCAGCTGCATGTTAATGACCTATAGAAAGACTTTTTTAAAAATTATACAGTAAGATAGATTTAAAAGAATCAAATTGTGAATTGGGATATGAAGAAGATGAGTTTTAATTTAGTGAAGAAAGCCTGAAGGATGCCCAGGAAGAACAGAAGACTGTCAAGCTGAGTCATATTACAAAGGTTCGCACACGACTTTCTTTCTTTCAAATAACACGAAAGTCATTTTCTTCTTGCAACAAAAACCCAAGGTGTTAGAGGCGGCCACTCTGTCATCAGCCAGGTCTATCTAAGGAACACTGGTGAGCGACTGCTTGGTTGACAATCACCTTGTCTCACCTGCTGATGACCAAAATATTCCAATACCTAGAAATCCAGGAAAGGCCTTAGCCACGCTGTTTGATTTACTTCCAACAAATTTATAATTTTATTTAGTGCAGTATAGGAGAGGAAAAGATGTAGGCTGTTTACACTAAGGTGCATAGTCTTTATGTTAAAACATTAGTATAAAATATGTACATATATTATATAGTGTTTACTAGAAAGGGAAGAGGAACTAAAAATACTATTGTAGGACTGTCTTTCCATAACCAACAGAAACAGCTTACCCCAATACAAATAACCATACCTACACACAGAGGCAAACACAAACACGTGTGTAAGATCAGTCAACAATTGGTTCAGCAGTCAATCTTCCAGCCGTAAGTGACCAAGCTCTATGTCTCAGACGCTGCTTTACAATAATATTCTGAATCTATTTCCAGGAAGCTGTCATTCTTCCAAACTTACCTTTCTACTCTCAGTTTAGATCCTAAATATCAAGATCTTATGTGAACTTGATAGGACTTGGTTGTAACTTGCTTTTTGCTCATGAGGAAAGATGTACAGGTACCTTTACAATGTTATCCCGAGGGATAAGGGATAAATGATTTATACCTAGTTTTCATGGAGGGAGCTATGCAAACTAAAACATGGTGACAGTGCCAATTATCCTTTGGCACATTACAAATGACTACAAAATGATTGACATCTCCCTAACTCTATGACCACATTATCTACCACACACTGAATCACATACAAAATCAGACTTAATCAGGTAGACAATGTTCTGATAGCATTTTAATACTTCTGTAAGAGATTTTAGAAACATATTTTATTTGTGTTTGTGTCTATGAGCAAGAATAAGTAGATACAGTACAGCACACTCATGGACACGAGAGGAGTTGATGTTGCCTATCTTTCTCAATCACCTTTTACCTTACTTTTCAGAGAGAATCTCACTGAACCTGGATCTTACTGGTTTCTAGTCTGGCTAGTCAGTCAGCTCCAGAAATCCATTTGACTGAAAGTCTTCTTAACATCGGGTTGCAGGAATGCAACTCCTTTCTTTGCCTTTTACATGGCGTGGGAGATCAAAACTTGTGTGTTCATTCTTTTGCTGAATACATTACCAACTGAGTCATATATCTCCAGGAACTAATTTTAACTTGTGGTCCATTCCTTACAAGTCCCTTGAGGCTTTTATCTAAGAGTTGAAAAACTTGAGATTAAAATTTATAAGCTGTCTGAATGGAACAGAAAACACACAGATCCTAAATTGTCTTTTGAAATACAATTTTCACTGAAATACAAAACTAAAGGTATACAGTTATAATTTATCCTTTTCTATGAGGTAAGCATATGTTTTTTGACATTCACAAATATATGCAATTTTAAATTCCAGATGTTAACATTAGCATTTATTACTTATGTATGTCCTTATCCTTTAATTGCTATGTGTACATATAATATAAATACAGCATGTAACTTTTGTATATTTCAATACTACATAATTGATATTACACTGCCATACTTTCCCACCACTTCTATTGTGTATTCAGTTTCTTATATTGATCCATATCTGCACCAGTGACTCATTTGTGGCTCAGAGATTGTCACTAGTGTGAAATAAATTTACTCATTGTACAGACATACTCAGTTTATTCTAATCCTTCTTTCTGAAAATTTAAGTTTTATCTCTAAATTGTAATTATTAAAAATAAACAATGTGAGCTAGGGATGCAGCTCAATCAGTAGGATGCTTGCCCAGTGTGAGTGAAGGCCTGGGTTTATTTTCCAGGACGTTGCGTACATGCAGTCCTAACAGGCATAGGAGAAAGCAAGAGGACCAGAAGTTTAAGGTCAACCTCAGCAACACACTACATCTGAGTCTAGCCTGGCTGCATGAGAACCTGTGTTGGAACATGAAAAAACGAATGGGGCGTGATGAACAGCGTGTTGAGGAACTGTGAGAGAGGCTCCATGGAAAAAGGCACAATCTTTTTCCTCTGGGGCATTTTCTTCCCTGGTTGTTCTTAGATGGAATTTCCTACCTCCTGCAACAATTAACTGCATTCAATTTACAAAGCATGTTTATTCTTGTTGGACGTCAGAACAGAGCTATAGAACCGAGTTTCATGAAAGGATATGTGGTGTGCTGTCCTCAGTGTACCCTGAATCTGGATATGGCTTTCTGTCTTGATTTTATGCTTTCTAAGATAAAATCTATAGTACATGCCAGGCAATTGTGTTTCAAGTGGTCTGCCCTGAGAAAATTCTGGGAAAGGGCTACTCTGTTACTATTTAAAGTGTGCTCACTGGTGTCTGTTTGCATGATTTTCTGATCATGTTTTTCTAGCCATGTTTTTCTGCACTCAACAACCTTCCTTGGATCTTGGCTTTCTTTGTTTCATCCGTGTGTTAAAGACTCTGAAACTGAAGTAAACCTCCCTACAACATTAGACTCTACTCGGCCCCATTCCTTCAGGTCTTCAGATCCCAGGTCTAGCAGATAAGATCTGCATACATTGAGGAAAAGTTGACATATGGCCCTCAAATTAGGGATCTGAATGAAAAACTCTCAAAGCACATGAGGACTCCTGCAGAAAGAGGTAAATCAGGGTTAATATGGGGCTAAGGCTGGAAAACCAGCACTATATACTGAGTTGATACATCATTTCCTTAAAAAGAGTGGTCCCTGATGGCTCTTTGTCTTGGAGAGGGGTGGAGTGGGGGTATGGGTGGAAGGGAGGGGAGGGAAAGTGGAGGAGGAGGGGAGGAGATGGAAATTTTTAATAAAAAAAAGAAATCAAAAAAAGAAAAAAAGAAAATAAAAAAATAAAATGATTATAACTTTAAAAAAAAGAGTGGTGTTGCAATGTCTAAAGTCCAGTTACAAGAATAGTGGGATTTAATAACAGAATATAATTCTTGGTAGAGAAAAATACTCTAGATCCCAGAGTATGGGATCAAATTGAAGAAAATACAGTAAAAGCTCAAATACAAGGAGAAAGTGTTCCAGTTCTGGGTGACTTGAGCATTGGTCCATATTCTAATACAAACAATACATGGGGATGAGTCAATAGATATAGAAAAGACAATGACAGGTGCTTTACATGAGTTTGAGCTAGATAATGAGACACAAGAGAAAAATCTTACAAACTAGAAGCCAGGTTTTCCCAGTGCAAGTTCAGAAGGGACCCAGCGGAGCAAAATCAAGAAGTAAGGATGTGCGAGGATGAGCATCTCTGGCCATATGCTTCCATTTCTCCCTTGTGGGAGAAAACAAGAATTTTTCCCAAACAAAAGATCCTAGTCAGAGTAAAGCATGATCAAACTATAGGGCTTAACTCCTTTAATCAGCTTATACGACAAAGACATTGAGAAGTTTTTGACACAGGTCTCAGAAGGTACACACACGACTATGACACTCTGTGTAGCTAATAACCTTGAACTCCTGATCCCTCTGTGGTCATCTCTAGAGTTGATTAAAGGTGTCTACCTCCATACAAGGCTGATGAACTGCTGGGAACCAATCCAGAGCTGTGTGCATACTAGGCAGCTTCTCTATCAACTGAGCTTCATCCTTGATGTCAGATAGAGATTTTCATGTGTAATAAAGTTTTCTCTGCAGTTTGTTTTATTTCATCCAAACATATCCTGAAAGGGTTTCTTCTCACCAGGTGAGTCTTTTATTTTTTTTATTTTTTATTGACTTTTATTGAGCTCTATGTTTTCTCTACTCCCCTCCCTGTCTCTCCCCTCCTCTTCAACCCTCTCCCAAGGTCCCATGCTCCCAATTTCCTCTCAGGAGATCTTGTCTTTTTCTACTTCCCAAGTAGATTTATGTATGTCTCTCTTAGGTGAGTCTTTTAAACAGAGGTCAGAACCCAAATCAACAATCTGCCTCCTTCATCCCCTCCTTACTTCCCTCTCTCTCTTCCCACCTCCTCTCTTCTACATCTTCTGAAATCAAAATAGAATACATTCTATCAAGACACCTGATGGGACTTAAAATGGAAATTTCTCCAGTCGCACCCAGGGGTGACAACACAGCCCTATGATATTTCCATGCTGTGGGATCCTCAGAAGAGAACAGAGAAAGCCATGGCCTGATTCCTGGTCATACAAATTGTGAGAAACGCTATTGGGCGTTGAAAACCCAGTAGTAATTTACAAGGAATTTAGAAAACTGACACAGTGGTTATTGCAGTGCTTGTCACACGTCACCTTAATTTTGTTTTCTATTTGGACATTTCAGCCTCTGGGACACTGAGAACCTTTGAATGTACTCTCCAGATATTCAGATAGCCTGCTAAGGTAATTCTGAACCTGTGCCTGCTTTTCACATTTCCCTTAAAGATGCCATCATCCTCAGTATCAGCAGAGGATTAGTTCTATGATCCCCTGTGGCTACTCCACTTACTGATACCCAAGTTCTTTAAATAAAACGGTATAGTGTTTGTATGTGTTCTATACAAATTATCATGAGCAATTACTTCACCTTTAGACTGATAACCTTTAAATGTAATACAAATAATCATATTGTATTTCTTAAGGAGTAACAACAAAATCTACATGATCGGTATTTGCACAATTTCTTTTTATTTTTTGAAAGGTTATGGGTTGGAGCTGATTTGACTCACAGATGAGGAATATGCAAATCTGGAAAGTCAGAAATAATTCCTTCTGACCTCTGCTTCTGTCACACAAAAATCTTCATTTAATCATTTTTACTGTAAACATTTTCAGGAGTAAAATGAGTAACATTAAGGTAGCCTGTGCTACACAGTGAGACACAGTCTCAAGAAATGAGGAGGAAAATGGAAGGAAAGAGAGATGAAGGAATGGCAAGTGGGAAGGAGAGAAGGAAAGAGAGCCATTGCTTATGTAACAGTAATAGTAAAGAGAAAGAGGCTGTTATTTTGACAGGGAGTGAGGTATAGGGTACATAGGAAAAGCTAGACGGAGGAAAGGGAAGAGTGATGTCACTTAATTATACTTCATTTCAAAATATATTGACAAAAGAAAATGAAAAAAGAATGCCTGGCTAGAAAATGTGTTTAATATGAATTGACTGCTGAACTCTGTTAACATTTTACAACTAGCATTTATAGCAGTTCTTAGTTAAAATTGAGGCTCTTACCACTGTCATATAACAATATTTCCTTCATAATGCAAATAAATCATCAGGACTCTGGAGAAAAAAATGGCATGTAAAAATAAAACTGACTTCCAATAATCAATCCTGCTCTACAGACGTAGCCAGGGGCCACACTGCAGGACTTGCTTGCCTTTTGGATTGTTGTAAGATTCTTTGTCACTATAAACAGCTAGAATTGCAGTTGTTTATGTTTCTTGCTTAAACTATATTTCCTCAACGTGTTCAAAACTCCTGTATATAAAAGGATTCAAACAGCAAAGGCAATACACAAAGAACAAGTTTGATTATAATGTCCTGGTGTTTGTTTAGATAATTAATTCTCCTGGAAAAAGATAACGAATATGCATACAGCAACTATATATATGAAAGCTGTGGATGATATAAGTCAGAAAGAGTGTGCTCTATAGAGATTGGATACGCCCCGTGGAGCTCAAATGAGTATGATGTGTCAAATGGAATGACAACCTCTAAAGGGATATTCGTTCCTGGCCTGGAGCATATGTGTTTTCATTAGAGCGCAGTTAACGTGTGGGCTGTAACTCTGCTCTGGTGTCGAAGGGCAGCAGCTGAAGGTGTTGAGGGAAAGAGAAAGAATGAACAAAATTAGTTCGAAACACAGGAAGAGTATCTAAACAATATAGGGAGAAATAAATAAAGGGAGTCATCAGACAATATATAAAAACTAGCACTCGTACACAGGATAGAAAACACTCCATCGAGAGCTCGTGTAGTGCAAGTAGCTAACTCTGTCAGAAGCTCTGGGGGGCAAACAAGATAATTAACAGTGGTCCAGATTGCAATGATCTCAGCGCCTCCTCAAAGGCAGATTTAACCCCCATTCATCTTTCCAGAAGGCAGTTGATGAAAAATACAGCACTTCAGAAGCTCAGTGCTGAGGTGTGATTCCTACTGCGGAGATTAGGAAAAGCTAGGAAAGGGAACTCAATAAGAGTTTGACCTTGAACTACTTGTTCACCTGGGGACGAAATGTATGAAGTCATTCCAGGCAACAGTAAGTAGGAACTGATCCCGGTGGAATGTCCGTGCTGTTGGTAGATGTCAGGAGCAGGAAACCCAAGTCTGGGAAAAGAGATTATTGATCCCGGAGAAGGGTAGTGGGGTGCATGAAAGAAGGTAAAGAGAAAAGGGATGCAGAATGAAGGGTGGGTGCTCCCCATTAGTATCAGCAGCCTTTCTTCATCGTGTGCGAAAGCAGTCACAGGATTTCACCATTATTTCATCGCATATTAGTTTACTCCGTAGAAGCAGACTGTATAACTCATGAGAGAGAAGGAAAGTCTTGAGCTCTTACATTTCACCCGGGGAGCTGGAGTACAGGGAACTTAGTGTGAGCGGTGATAAAGGGGTCTGAACACCAAGGAAGATGAGGGATAGGACAGAGTAAAGCAACAGTGTAAACTGAGGCGCCGAGAATGAAAGACGCTGAGAAGTGGTGCTTTTCTCTGATCTTCAATCCTGATAGTAAAATGCATAATTTCCTTTCTTCATTTTTTTTAAACCAGGCTGTGGAAGAAGAACAGTATATTCTCTTAAGGCAGCGTGTCCTTAAGGACTTCAATTATGAACTTTCCTAAACTGGAGAAGGCAGGCATCTCACAACAGCTGTGTCAAAGCCAAGGATCTCTTGGCTATTGGGCCATGTAAAGTACACACATTGGGCACCTGATGTATTAGACACAGCACCAGCCAAAATTGTTCCTCATGCCTAGAAGCACAAATTGAGGCATATGATCAAATACATTTAAAAGTACCAATCTGATGTGACTTAGTTATTTTTTCATTGCCACCAATAAAAGGAAAATGAGAAAGCGTTTCATTTAGTAATGAATTAATGGAAGTGAAATTTTGTATTTTGGTACTTTAGTGATATGTTTTAGCAACAATATGTCTGATATTCTCTTGTTAAGTGTACATTTTTACTGCAAAGAACAACTTTTAGTTATATTTAAAATACATCTCTATTTACTTTCATTTTATAATTTCTGCTATCTCAAAGCATACCTTTTTTTACAAACATCTTCAGTTTCAGATCTATAAAGGAGCATTTTTCTTTCCAAGACAGAGTTTCTCTGTAGCTTTGGAGCCTGTCCTGAAACTAGCTCTTGTAGACCAGGCTGACCTCGAACTCACAGAGATCCACCTGCCTCTGCATCCTGAGTGCTGGGATTAAAGGTGCGCACCATCACCTCTTGGCTAAAAGGAACAATTTTTATAAGATATAAATTTCATTCTTTACAATGCCTGATTTGTTTTTACTGTAAAGTCTTCTTAAAATAAATTTGAACTCAAATAAAAGTCATTTAATTTATATGCCTCTGATTACCTATTTATTTTTATGTGTACATAATGCCAGTATGTCATTTTGTGAATTTTACTTTAAAAAAATGTATTTGGCACAAGAAATCATTATAAAATGTTAAATTATGTATTTTTCCCACAAACTGTTTAATTCTCTTTTTGTAACAATACAAAATAGGATAACAAAATTTTCAAAATGTGTGTCAGAGACAGAATATTAAGTAGAGGAAAATTAAATGGATGCTTTTACACTTGTTTATGAGTTTTTCAGCCCTGTGCTATTTTGAAAAAATTACGTAATCTGATCTCACTTGGATCTTTTCTTTAGGACACTGTCCCTAATTTACAGTGGGAGGAAGAGATTTGAAGATCTTCACATGCACAAGATTGTGCGGATATGGGTGAACACTGTGAAGATCCCAGCGGATGGTCATCAGTCGTTCAAGGTGCACAACGTAGTGCTTCAGTTGACACAATGACTATATCTATGCTTTATTAGTCAGGGTCACTGACTTAACCTGGAAGTCACCATTTCAGCTACTGTGAAGGGATAGAAAACCCTAGGATGCTCCTGTTGCCATCCCCCAGTGTTCAGAGATATAGGAGCAGAATGACATGCTGACCTCTTTGCACAAGTTCTGGGATTTGAACTTTGTTCCTCAGGGTTGTGGGGCAAACCCTTATCCCCACTGAACCATCTCTTTTTCCCTCCGAGCTAACAACTTGTAAGTGCAGCCTGTACTTTAGGTATACGTCTATGTAGTGGCTGTAACAACTTTCTGTATTTAATAGTAATTCAATTTTAAAAGTTAAGGATATTGAAAAGGAAACAATAAATATGTTCAATATAATATTCTCACACTGCACATTTATTACTCTATGCTAAATCAATTGTACCTACAGCATTCTGATAGAAATTTTCTATATAGATTAAATGTTTAACGTTTACATTAAAATGCTAGATTTTGACTTTAAAAAGTAAAGAAAAGAAAAAGTGAAAATGAAGACAAAGGGGGCCGTATTGTGTCGCTGTGTGAGTCATTTCTTTGTTTTATTGTCTTCTTAAACAAGGAAATTTTACCTCAGTTCGACTTGTCTGAATATTTAGATTCCTCTTCAATTATTTTTTCCTACAGAACAAAGTATATTCTACATATTACAAACATTTAATTGACTTTTAAATTGACTTTTCCTATAATTTCTCTTGAATTCATTGTACATAGTACTATAAAAATATTTTTAATTTAGCAGTTAATATAAAAACAGATTCAGTTACTATGTGAGAAAAAGTTAATTGTTCAGTATTTTATTTATTTAAATATTTTCATTATACATATCAACCACAGTTCCCTCTCCCTCTCCTCCTCTGTGCCCTCCCTCACTTTCCCTACACCCAACCTTCCAGTCACTCCTCAGAAAGGGTAAGGATTCCCCTGGGGAGTCAACCGAGTCTGGCATATAAACTTAAGGCAAGACCAAGCTCCTGCTTTCTGTATCAAGGCTGAGCAAGGTATAGAATGGGCTCCAAAATGTCAGTTTATGCAGTAGAGATAAATCCTGGTTCCATTGCCAGTGTTCCCAGAAACTACCCAAGCCACAGAACTGTCACCCACATTCGGATTGTGTCAACCATGTTAGGTCCTATGCAGATTCCTTATCTGTCAGTCCAGACCCAGAAAGACAAGCATGGTATATAGTTACTCATAAGTGGATATTAGATGTAAAGCAAAGGATATCCAGGCTACAATCTATAACCACTGAGAACTAGGTAACAAGGAAGACACTAAGAGACACATAGATGGAAGTCCCAGGGAAGGAGAAAAAAAATGAGATCTCCTGAGTAAATTGGGAGTCTGGGGGAGAGGGGAAGGGAAAGGCTAGGGAGATGAGGGAACAGAATGGTTGAACTCTGGGAGAGACAGAGGAGGAGCAAAAGGAAAGACATGTCTTGATAGAGGGAGTCATTTTGAGGCTAGGGAGAAACCAGGTTCTAGGGAATTCCCAGGAATCCACAAAGGTGAGCCCAGTTAAGGCTCAAGCAATAGTGGAGAGGATGCCTGAACTGGCCTTCCCCTGTAGTCAGACTGATGACTACCTTAATTGTCATCATAGAACCTTCACTGGACTGAGCTCCCAGTGTCATTTAGCAGAGGGAGAAGGGATTATATGAACAAGTGTAGTTAAAGTCATGATGGGGAATCCCACAGAAACAGCTGACCTGAGCTACTGGTGGCTAAATGTTCAATATTTTTCACAATTTTAAATGTATTTTTTAATGGTCCAGAATGACAAATGGTTGCACAGTACATTCTTAAATTTCCAGAACCATAATACAGGATGTGTGATAAATGTCTGCAATGTGTGTGTGTATGAGTATGTGTGTGTGCACATGTGTGTTTATATGCATCTATGGGTATGTTGTGTGTATATGTGGTGTGTGTGTGGTGTGTGAGTGTGGTGTGTGCATGTGCGTGTTTGTGTGTGTGTGATTTGTATCTTCAAACCACAGCCTATCTTTCCCCTTGGATTTTATATTTTCTAATTTTCTAAACATAGTGTTTCATATTAAGTAGTCATCATTTGTGCCTCATAGTGTGAATATAATATTTTACAAATATTTTATTATTGACAATTGAAAAGATTCTGGTCAGATTTTTAATTGTGATAAGATATAAAACAATAAAATTTATATTGAAGTTATTTAAAATATAGAAAACTATTTTTTTCTTAATCTAAAATGAATAACTGTTGTATGAGGAAAAAAGATCATTACAAGCTCAAATGAAAGGAAATATACAGCATTTTTATTGGATAAATAAAAATAGAATATTATAACATGAATTTAAATGTAGTTGCATTTTTATGAACGAGTAACTAATTACATACATACATATTTGTTACACATTAGATTTTTGATTTCTGAATACATTATAGGGAGTTTCAGTGAAGACAAATAAATGTATACACTTTAGTGTCAACTTTTACTTTTGTGGTGATAGTATGTTTTAGTTGGAACTTGCCAAGTTTAAGAAAGTCTAATGGGAGGACACTGACTGAAAAATTAAAATTATTTAAGGATTTTTCAAGCAATTTAGTTTGCTTCCAGAGTTAGTGTAGACCATTTAAATTCAACCCAGTGTTTTATATAGATGCATTACTGTAGAAATTTTCACTGATCATTAAATCACGCTAAAAAGAGAGTCTACCTGTCACACATACATGTTCACAGAGGAGCACACTCATCCCAGCAGTATTGTTCCAGGGAGGTGAGAAACTAGAACTGTGCCCTCCCTCATTAGTAAGCATTGATTTGGAGTCTACAATAGATAAGCCCGTCATCTGGCCATATTCTAGCGCAACACAGCAAAATAAAACACTGGTTGAGAAATTGGAATATTTGGAATGTGGTATATGCACACACATTTAAAATGCAGGGAGATGAACCCAAATGGAATTATGAGTTATTTTCAGATGTTAAGAAGTGGCCATCTGACAGATACTTCAGAGAAAATAGTCATTTGATTGGAATGCTATAGAAGCATTAGAAATTAACCAATTATCGAAATGCTATGCAATAAAGACAAAAGAGTGTTTAACAGCTGGAGACATTAGGGGAAAATTAATCATAGAGAGCAGATGCTATAACAATGATATGGTGATGATGATGAAAAACGAAGTCACAATCTAAGCTCATGTCTTATATTTCTTAGGTGAGAGCAAACTATTTAAATAAAATATCATAAAATTGCATTATTTTATTTATAACACAGAAAACCTACTGGCACTTGGAAGGGCAAGACAAGGATGCTAGCAAGTACATTTCGCAGGGGCTGTAATTAGAATTATCGCAAGAAAAGACAGTTTTTCAAAGGCCACATCAGTAAAGAGGAGGAAATGGCAGTTTTGGAAGTTTTCCAGAGTTAAAGCTAGAAAGACCTGACGACCTATTGGCTAACTAAATGGAGAATGAACATGGCTTCTCTAAATGTCAATTCTGTTAATGGGATTCTAGAAAAAATAGATTTGCGTTCAGGTTAAGGATGAGTAAATTTAATGGAAAATAGGTTACATTAGTGATATCTGGGGAGTCAGTCCACATTTATCCATCCTCAAATTTCATCTTTTCCTAACACTTTTTCTTGGCTTCTCTGTCAAATGGATATAGCAAACTATACTGGGAACATCTAATATGCCTGAACTCTCCCCACATAGCGCATATTGTTTGGTTACATTTTTTTTCTTTCTTAAGGGAAGGATTTGTTTTGGCTCACAGCTTAAGAAAATATAGTTTACGATGTCAGGGGAGGAGGGCAGAATTCATGCAGCTGGAAATCTTTACGTCTACGGAGATCAGGAAGCAGAGAGCACGAAAAGCTGTGCTCTGCTGAATTTCCTGTTTCTCTTTCATTTGATCTGGACCCTATCTGTGCACATTTAGGATTAGTCTTCCACTTTCAGCCAATTCTAAAAATTTCAGTCTTTTCTACAAATGCATTCACAGTTGCTCCCAGGGAAGTGTCTCACTAATTCCATAGGTATTATTAAGTAGTCAACAGGGCAATCAAAACTAAGACTCAGAAGTCCACAAATTGCCAATGTATAAACACATAACTGTAATCCGCAATTAACCCCAGTCCTGGTTCCTATAAACTAATGGCATTTTCATAATGCAAAAAAAACCCATTCATTCCGATTTGAAAACATCCCTACCCTTAACAACACCAATACTGTCCAAATTCCCTACGTTTCTTCTGAAACTTAAGACATTCTCTTAATTGTGAGCATCTATAAAGTCAAAATACAAGTGTCATGCTTCCAATACACAATGGCAGAAAGAAGTTTTCTATTCTAGAATGAAGGAATGAGAAATAGCAGGGGAAAATCAGAACAAAGTAAGACTGAAACTCAGGACAGAAAATAGCGAACCCAAAAGCTCTATGTCCAGCAGTTGTAACCTTTGATAAAATTACTTGGGCTCCAACAGGCTCCTCATCACTCTAGCTCTGAAGCCGGTGGCACACGTGACCGCTATTTTAGATTAGCTTCACTCAGTCAGTGTCTGTGGCTGTCCTTGAAAAGCAACCTGCATTTCTACCATTACTGATGTCCCAGGGCTCCACAATTAACCTTAACCTTTATGGCTTCATACCAACCACCAGAAGCTGCATAAAGAAAATCTCAACATGCTTGTCTCTGTTTCTTTTCCTGTGGCTGCAATGAAATATGCTGGCGAAAGCAATTTAAAGAAGAAAGAGTTTATTTTGGCTCACAGAGTGAGGTTCTGTTCCATCATGATGAGGAAGTCTTGGTATCAAGAGCTGGGGGAAGTCAGGATGTGGTCATGTGGTCATGGATCCCACACTAGGGAAGCTGGGTATGACGAACGCTGGTGCTTGGCTCACTTTCTCCTTTGAAGTCAGTCCAGTATTTCATCATACGAGACAATGCTGCACACAGTTGATGTGAATCTTCCTGCTTAATTAGCTTAATTAGAATAAACCCTCACAGACATGTCCACGAAATTATCTCCTAGATTATTTGAGAGCCTGTCAATTTGATAACATTAATATCCACATGCCAGCACATTACTTTTGCCTCTGTGACTTTAGGAAACCTGATATTATTTGTACTTCTTAGGTTTTGTCAAATTGACACATCTAGATCATATTGGGGAAGAGCAAATCTTAATAGAAGAATTGCTTCTATCAGATTGTCATGTAGACATGCCAGTGTGGGCATTTTCTTGATTAAAGATTGATTATGGGGAGTCCAGCTGACTGTGGAAGATCAAGTCTCAGAGAAAGTCAAATGCTTCTTTGATTACCTGGTAATTCAGAGCAAAGAAAGAAACAAAGGAAGAATGGATGAAAGAAAGAAAAGAAGGAAGGAGGAAGGGAAGGCATGAAGGAAGAATGGAGGGAAGGAAAGCCGAAGGAAGGAAAGAGAATAAAGTAAAGCAAGATTACTCAGGGAATGAAAAGAGTTAAACGCCTTGAGGACATTCTTCTCTATCATAATAGAATAGAATGGGGTAGAAAGAGGAAGATATGCCCAGGCCTAAAAAACCAGGCAGCTGTCATCCAGTCAGACACAGGAGGAAGCAGGAAACAAAACATAAAGGGTAAAAACACTCGAAGGCAAAAGTTATATAACGAGAAACAGGTTAAATTAAAAGAGCTAGCCAAAAATGAGCCTAGGCGAGACCAACATTTATCACTACTAATTTCTCTGTCATGATTTGGGCAGTGGTTGGCTACCCAAAGAGAAAAGCCTGGTGGCAATTTTTATTCACTGAAATTTGTGTAAGTTTGTTTTCTGAGTCATAGTAAGATTGACCCTGTTGAGTGCTCCATGTCACCTTGACAAGATGTGTTTTTGCTGCTGTTGGGTAAAGTAGCTACTGACTGCACAGTTGATGAAGTTGTTGTTGAGTTCAGCTGCATCCTTCCTGGTTCTCTGCATGAATTTTTATTGGGAGTTAAACCCTTCAATTAAGAAGTTTTTAATGTGTGATAACGTTTTATGTTTGATAAATTATTTTATATATCATATTTTTTCTTGTCTTGAAGTCTCCTGTTTCCAAAGTAGACATAGTGTTTCCTATGGTATTTTTATTACTGTTAGCGTGGTGTGTTTTTCTATACATTTACTTTTACTTTTTCTATCCCTTTATACTTAAAGTGGGTTTTCATAAACAATGCAAAATTGGCCTCAAGACTCTGACAACTATGATACCTACTGAGTTTTCAATGTTACATGTTTTCCAAAGATGTTCAAGCTGATTATTATTATTTTTTTTTCTCATGGTTTATTTTTTTTTATATTTAAAAATTTCCATCTCCTTCCCTCCTCCTCCCCCCTCCCTCCCCACCCTTCTCCCCCTTCTCCTCCCTCCTTCTCGGCCCTTCCCGATCCGCCGTCTGCCCTCCACCCATACCTCCCAGCCCGCCCGCTCGCAGCCAAGGAGCCATCATGGGTTCCCCACTTCTTATGCCTAGACCCAAGGTCCTCCAACTCCCGCCCAGGTCAGGAAGGTGAATCGACCAAGCTGAGAAGGCTCCCACAGAGCCCGTCCATGAAGGAAAATCATAGCCCGGCCATTGTCACTTTGCTTCTCAGTACAAGCTCCCCCGCTGTTGGCCACACTCAGAGAGACGGGTTGGTCGCAGTGGATCATCAGTCACATTCCAACTGGAGTTGGTTGATCTCCCATTAGTTCTGTCCCACGTCTCCATGAGCTGAACGCACCCACCTCTCGTTCCTGACTTCCTCCCTCAGGTTCTCGCTCCTTCTGCTCCTCATCCTTGGGCAGCTGAGGAGAGGGAGCCTGAAAAGGCCAGTTCCTATAGCCATACTGATGAATTTCTTGCATTCAACCATAGAACCTCCACCTGACGATAGATGAAGAAAAATGACGAGCCCCACCTTGGAGCACCGGATGAGCTCCCAAGGTCCTGATGAGGGAAGCAGAAGGATGAGAGAACATGAGAAAGAAAGTCAGCTGATTATTGACATAACAGGATTAATGTCACTCTTCCGTTTTCCCATTTGCTGCTATTGTTCTTTGTAACAGCTTGCAATTTCAAACATCTACTGCCCTTGTAGTCCAACTGACAGTTTTGATTCTGCATACCAATGACACTTGGTAAACTTTTCCTCATTGATGCATTAAGATCTGGCATTTGCATTTACAATTGGTCCAAGTCAATATGACAAGTCACAAGCGATAGTAGTACTTATGAAAAAATAACCTAACTTCTTCTGCCCTTTTGGGTACACTACTTCTGGTTAGTGCCTTTTATTTTATATACTTTTCATTATTGCTGTTATTCATTTTACTAATAAATAAGCAGATGTGTTTATGCGTATGTGATGAAATTAATCGGTCCATATAATTAAGTTTACTATTGCTAATATTTTGAGTGTGTTATCTTTCAAGTCAGTAAAAACACAAGTTTGTCTTTTAGCTTCACCTCTGCTCTTTGAGATTCTTCTTTGACATTATTGACTTTTCCTGTCAGAAGACCTTCTGGACCAAGTCTTGGAGCACATGTCTATCAATAACAAATTCAACTAACCTTTTAGTTTGTGTGTTTGTTTGAGAAAGTATTAATTTTCTTTTAACTGTTTCCCACCTTCATTTTTGAAGAACAGGTGCCAGGACACAAATATTCTAAATTGCTTGTTTGGCTTCCAGAAATACTTTAAATATCTAATTCTACTAGTGTGACATGGTTTATAAAGTGGAGCTGGATGGAGAAGAATGTTCCTAAAGGGGTAAGATAGGCTTTTACCCCTTTTCCTGCCCTTAGTAATCTTTCTTTCTTTCTTCTTTCTTTCCTTCCTTCTTTCCTTCCCTCCTTCTTTCCTTCCTTCCTTTCTTCTTTTCTTCCTTTCATCCATTCTTCCTTTGTTTCTTTCTCAGCTCTGAATTACCAGGTAATCAAAGAAGTATTTCTTTGACTTTCTCTGAGACTTGATCTTCATGAAATATTCCTTTGTAAACTGAATCATTCTGTAGAGACCCAGAATTTGCAAAGGAAAAGGAGCAACATCTTTCTTGTTAGATTTGAATGCTGTACTTCTTATTTTGAATTATTTGCAAAGGAAATTCAATCTTTTCGTGATTTGAAATATTTTCTTATGACTTGTCAATTTACATTAAGATAAAGGGTACAATACAATGAGGTTTGGAAATAGTTCCAGTCATGTTTCCGGTGAGAAAGCAAGTGGTGATTAGCAAGGGGGAAAACTATTATTTGAATTTCTTTGTCTCTTTAATCCTGCAGAGCACATCTACCAAGCATCATTTCAAAACTTCTAGAGAAAGATAATTAAGGCTGTAAATGATGTCACTATCAGTTTGTCCTTTCTACTACATCCATATAATAGTCTCAGGAGTTTGTTTTTGCCTGCATAAGGAATGGAAATTGACACATGATCAAAACAAATGAATTACCAAAAAAAGAAACACTTCACAAAAAGGATATACCAAATGATTTTTCTTTGCGATACACACATAATAGAGTTCCATCACATATGAGTCAAAGAATTTCAGTTATTATTTGGTACAAATTTTTTTCCAGCTCAATGAGCTTTCTCTTATCAAGAGCTCTTACCAGAGGACAATGTTTTTATGACCATGATTTCCATTTAAAGTATAAAGGTGTTCCCACTGAAGGCACTGGATTGAAGTATAGAATGCTCTTGAATGACTTAAGAGTACTGTCACAGTCTGTAACTGCATATAGTGATATTTCCTGGAAGCCATCTGTACTGCTCCAAACTAAACTCATGTGAGAGACTCGAAATAAACAGAGCGTATGAGCTTCCCTCCTGGAGACAGGTTCAAACAAGAATGGCTTTGTATCCATACAGCTCCCACTGTTTTGAAGACTATGCAGCAATGATGTCCCCAAGCAAGCAGCCCTTTCATGGAGTAGTCGATTTGGGAGTGGAAAGCTTTGCCAGCACCTGGCTGTGCCTCACAATGAGCTTGGGCCACTGGAGACCTCTTTCAAGTTCCTCTAGCTGGTTCAGAAATTCTGATTTTTAGCAGTTCTTCTTTATGTTCCTAGGAGTGTATACTGAGGTTTGACATTAACTGAAAGAAATCCTGCCATTGTTTCTCAAATATTTACTTATTCAGTATCCCTCCATTACATTACATAAATAAAAAAGGGTGACTATGTAGGAAGATAAGGCCTACAAGGCTGAGAGATGAGCCAACCTGTTGTCTGCCTGAGGGCTTAGTAGCAGGCACTGTCAGAGGTCCTGATCGTACTAAGCCAATGAGGGGTGACAATGTAATATTAATGGATCAAAATGCAGCATGGGTGCTGGGAGGTGGGTATATAATGTTCTCCCCATTGCTGAATAAATGAGTCTGTTGTTTACCTTTTAACTGACTCCCAGAGTCTATGCCATTGACACTGCTCTTTCCCACCCCCCCCAATGGAATCATTAGGACCCAGAAACAGATAGTGAGGTGCGTGAAGTGAAGAAATTGCTCTACATCTATGCTGTGAGACAATGGTCTGTACCCTGTCACTTGTATTTTAACAAAATGCTGATTAACCCACTACCAGCCAGAAAACACGCACTATCCAGACAGGAAGTATAGGCAGGGTGACCAGGCAGGAAGTAGAGGCAGGGTGATGAGAACAGGAGAATTCTAAGAAAAGGAAAGAATCAATCTGTTGTCGTCACCCAGTCTCAGATAAAGCAAGATGAGAACGTTTTGCTGATGAAGTTACCAAGCCATATATTAGTAGCTATCATAGACAAGAATAATGATCTAATTTAAGAAGTAAGATTTAGTAAATAAGAAGCGTGAGCTACTAAGCCAACCGGTTTATAATTAATGTACACCTTGTGTATTTCTTTGGGAATGAACGGCTGTGGGCCTGGGTGGGACAGAAATCTCTGTCAACACATCCACAACTAGGTTTCATGATAAGCCTCTGGCATATAGAAAACTTTTATGTTTACAGATAGCAGTTAGCCTTTGACAGTGTCAGGAACAGCTTAACTATCTTACAGAAACTAGCTCATAGAAAAGCAGGAATGTAATTAATGTCAGGTACTTGAAGTAAGCCCATCCAAGTTTGGAATATTGATGGTTCCTAAGTTTTCAATTATATTTCAGTTTATTTTGTTCTTCCTTGGAAAAACACATACTACTAAATGTCAGCTATTACACACTGGCAAAAGAGAACTGGCACCAAAGAACTTTGTTCTGGAAAGTCAATGAAGAGTTGGCAGTGAATTTCACAGTGCCCATCGGTGATGACCTTCAAATACAACTGGAAAACACTATGAAGAATTAGGCACTAAAGTTTGATCACTTTCAAGAACAGTTTTTTTTTTTCTCTTTCATTTATTTTTAAAAGTGTGTTTCCTCTCTGGAGACTGCCAAAAGGACTGTAATCATTATCAAATATATTTCAGCCTACTAAGACATCTCAGCTTCTCACTAGTTTAAATCTTCAGAAGACTATCCCTAAATAAGATCATTTCTAATCCTTTGTTAGTACTAATAATATTGTTAGATGACAAAGATAAAGTGCATTATGGACTAGCATTAAAATTTTTGGCTGCACCAGTCAGGTTCCTAAACCGTGGGATATCCAAGTGATTTTAATGATCATGGTTAGCATATATGAATGATAAAATAACGGGCTCTAAAAAAACTGCAGAGAAACCCTGTCTCGAAAAACCAAAAAAAAAAAAAAAAAAAAAAAGAAAAAAAAGAAAAAAAGAAAAAAGAAAAAAAAATAATGCATAGCATGTGTCTGAGGAAGTTCAGTAGAGTTGTTCCCAGGAGACATGCTTCAATATTCAGAGAGTTTGTCATTTTAGTGGGTAGGTGACGGAGAAGCTATAGCACCATGAATGGAGTTCTGCTGAGCATCCAGCCGAGTAAGCACAGCCCTCACAGAAAGCAATTATCAGGCTTAAAATATTACACAGCACTGCACTGTATACTAGCGCTTTCTAGTTATTAAAATGATTAAGCTTGTTGGATTGTGCTGGTGATTTTATCTCAAGGTCATCTATTTATCTGAAGGAAGTGGTCCAGGTCTTAAGCACACTCAAATGCATTTTTCAAGAATTGTTTCAAACAACATCAGTTTTCTAATTAAAAATATCACCTATTTAATGATTCATGTGCCTTAAGACCTTATATTCAACATCATATAAAATATTTTAGTCTAATACGTGTTTATATATGTTATATATTTTATTTATTTCTTTAAATGAAAATACTTCTTAAATTTAAACCTCACTTGGTGTTTTCTGAAACTGGGACATTATTTTTTTTCAAAATCATTCACTAAATATTGATGGATGTAATAAGAAACTCTAAATATTTATAGATTATTAAAAAATAAATTAAATAACCTACATACAGATCCCTTATGAATTATATTTTCTCTTCTGCTTTTAATACAATATAGAACTAACTCAGGCTGTTTACTCCTTTGAGAATCATCTTTATAAATAATACTGAAAGGGCACAGGAAAAATAACTACTTAGAATAAATAAAGGAACACTCTGGGTTGAAGTACAGCTCACTTGTATTACACTCCTGACTTTAACACACAAGAAAAAAAATGAATCAAAACAAAAATAAGAATAGATCCTTTAATGGTTGTTTAATTATAAATGAAATATCTGACAAAACAGTAAAATTAGAAGTTCAGCCGTAGATTCAGGCATGGATGCTCTAGTCCTCTTCAAGTGTAACCCACCGGACTTCCTGCTAAGTTCAAATTCTGTACATGATGGATGCAGTAACAGAACAATGAGGTCTAGAGGCCTGGGTCAGTATATACTTTGCTTCTAACATCTCTCCACATAACTGATCCTACTTCCTCTAGCTCTGAGCTACCTAAGAGACTCCTGGAGGAATGGCACACTGGTGTACGAACATTATGCAATCCTTTCTGGACACATACAGAAGCAGCATCTCTGGTACGTACTTTCTAACATCCCTTTGCTCACCTTGAGCCTGTCACGTTAGGCTCGCTTCACAGACCTGTCTGAATTAACTCTGACTCTATGGTTTTCCCAGTCCTTTCTCCTCCTTCATGTTAATTCTCACCATCATCTTACTTTTCATGAGCAAATTTCCCTCCTTCAGTTTCTCCAATTATGCATTCACTCTTTCTGGAGATTGAAGACAAGGTAAATTTCTCTTATAACTATAGTATAAGGAGAATAGGACCCTCAGTCACAGGTTTCGAAATCTAAAATAGCCCCTTTCGTGTATTTAAGGCTTGAGACATGTTACTAAATTCTTAGTTCCCTGCTTCCTTGCATGGATGCAAATTTCAAATTCCTCAGGGAAGACGATGACATAAAACAGTTCCCCAATGGCATTTGGGAGAAGAAACCCTCATGCTTGTTTGTGTTGGAGATAAAGATAGAACATCTTTATCAAACTGTACGGATGGCCCTTCTGGATATTATAATCTAAATGTTGCCAAATTCTTACCAAATAGATGTGAAGAATTAGACCCCACCATGACAGAGTCTAAAATAACCAAGTCTGCAAGGATGAGCAGAGTGCCAAAGAGAATATTACCTACAAAAAAAAGTAAAACAAACAAACAAACAAAAAAGAAAACAAAATGTGTTTCTCATCACAATGAGTGAAGAAAAATCTAAACAACAGATACAGTACATAGAAAATAAAACTTAAAACAGCAATGTTTTATACAAAACTTGGGAGATTTTGAGATCCTGTGTTCCATAAGAATAAACATTTAAATTTTATATATTTTTGATTGCTTAGATTTAATTGTTGGTTGACTGATTGACTGAGACCAAGTTTTCTATAAATTTCCGACTGGCCAGGAAGTTAAATTATTCTGCTTAGTCTCCTCAAGTGGCAAGGATTACCTATTGCATGCCACCTTACCCAGATATTTCTTTTAATTTTAAATTTTGAATGTTTCTTTTCTATTATAATCATTTGCTAGAATATTACAATTAAATATCTATCCTTTTGTATAAGAGATATCATTTTTTGAGGAAAATATTGAAACTTTTATGACATATCACAGCATTATTAGGTGTTGTATTTAAATATTTAACTCATAACATGCTTTCAGTTATTGGCTATTTATACATTGTGTGAAGATAATTTGCGCTGAAGCTGAACAGCCAATAACTGGGAAAATAGCTTTTAGATTGGGACTTCTAGAATTGAGAGAAAGGTAGTAGTAGATAACCAAGGTGCAGGGGAGATACCAATGAAACTTGGAGGGAGTCAGCCCTACAGAATGAAAGAAAGGTAAAAAGCCACATGGTAAAACATATATTAATAGAATGGGTTCATTTGAATTATAAGAATTTCTTAGGTACAAACCTAAGCTATAGGCCAATTTTCATAATTAACTAATAAGTCTTGTTTTTAGGAAACTGTTGTAAGTCTCATTATAAGTTAGTTATAAGCTCATTATTTGGGATATGGTTGGTGGGACAGAGAATGACTTTCAGAGTTTTCTTCTAAAAACAAATCATTTCATTGGTAGGAATATTGGTTTTTTCCCTGCTTTGGAAGCCTTGTATAATTACCTTCCAGTACCTGAGAAAGCTAGTCCTCAGTGGGGAGCATCTCAGGTCAGATCTAGCTCAGGGATATCTGTGCTGTGTTGAAATGTGTAGTCTCCTTAGCTTTAAGGACTTATCTTCCACCCTCTTTCAGGGAACCAAGGGCAATAGGAATAGCTTGCAATGTTGGGAATCTCCTTTGTCTATTTCTCTGTTCCAAACTAATTTATCCTTTCAAATAATTATATACTGTATGTGTATGTATATATGTGTGTGTTTGTGCAGTATTGCTTTATATATATATATGCATTAAGACATATATAGATAGAACTAATCAATAAGGGAGATATTAATCACTAATATCCAACCATCTAGTATGTGTAGTATATGATTCAGAAGATATTATCTGTTCATAATTCTTGACTTAAGTTTATCCTATAGGGAAATTTTCTTTCTTTATATCTTAAATATTTAAACTTAACTGCCATGTAGCATTTCCTTAGATTTTATTACCCTTTTCCTTGAGTTGTCATTCACATCTATGGATTCTGCTCTCACCGAAAAACAAAAAACCCTCCATATATTCCTTGACGTTATTGTCTCGCTGCATGTGCAAGAGTGCATTCCAACTGACAGACTTCATCTATCCAGCTAGTAGATGCTCCACATGAGGTATCCTCTCCTGTTCTCCTCCCTCTGCTCATTCTAATCTCATTGCCTTTCTGAAATTTGCATTGCCATGCACTTGAACAATACTTACCAACAGTCAAATAAATTAAAGTGAATAAAAACGGGAATTAATAAATCAATGCTTCACAAAGTAATTTCGAGTTTTGCTTAAGATAACCACCCGATCACCTGCAAAAATATATTTTCTTGTTTCTCTAATAATTACAAGCCTGGTAAAGACTAGCAAATCTGATCTTGTTCTAATAAAATTTCTTTTGTTTTAAGCTGACAAAATAATTGTCTATATTTATGGGGTAGAATTTCATGTGTTAAATGGTTCAATAAGGAAAATGCCTCACTTCATGTGCCTACCATATTCTCTGGGATGAGAATATTTGAAATGCACCCTTTAAGAAATGTTGTAGTATCCAACATATTGCTGTTCATTGTCGTCCCTCCACTGTGCAATGGAGCAGCCGAAACTGCTTCCGAGTTGCCAGAGGCTCAAACTGGAGAGCCACAAAAGGGAAACAGAGAAGCCTTTAGTACCATGATCACAGGCTAAGTTCATTACTGATTTGTGACTTCTCATTACTTTTGAGACATGCTAACATGCCTAGGTTTTTGTTATACCATTGCCACCTAGAATGTAGATCAATTGTGAAGTATTACTATTATTTCTCATGAATGTTTTCACTCATGCATCAGATTCTTATCAGGCATTTAATGAGGTCCACACTGTTAATATCTTATGAAAATATTAACATAATTCTTATGCTACTTGGCATATATGGGTAGATGTAAAGGTAGATTTTATGACACAGATGTTAACTACTTATTATCAAAATGAAATTTCATATTTATTCAATTACTTTCTGTACATTTAACCTTTGGAAGTTTCAATCGTGATACCTGATGATTAATTTTTTTTTTAAAAAAAAGAGATATTATGGAGACAGGAGTGAAACTCTCAAGAATCTGAGCCTCGCTAAGCTCTTTGCAAAGCAAAGGGCAGAGTGATGGATCAGTAGATACAAAATCAAACCTTTTTAACTCATTAATTCATTTCTAGATTTTATATATCCCATAATTGGCCATGAGTCCAATCACACTGATTTCTGCATAAATATACCACTTTACAAAATGCTACTTTGAAACTAAAAAGTCATGTGATATAGAGTAAAAAATAACCAACAAATATCGTACTGGATACCACTAGCATCTATCTGCCTGCCACGCTCACAATCATAGTTATAAATGACTGCGGTATTTTGCCATTGAGCCCCGGAGCAGCTCCAGAATCCCTCCCACACAGCTCTTCAGGTAAATACTAATAAATGATTGATGTCAATGTAAGTGATGAAACCCACTGATCAATACTTACTTTGCAGAATGTAACTGCCAGCAATGTTCAGCCACAAGATACTGTGCTCACGATGCCCAGTGCAACTCCTGACTTAGGAGTGGAGCTACATAAATGTTGGCTGAGTGAATAGTACAATCTGTGAGTGGAAATGTGCACAGTGCGGATGCATTACAGTTGCACAGCACAGATGCATTACAGTTGCACAGCACAGATGCATTACAGTTGCACAGCACAGATGCATTACAGTTGCACAGCACAGTTGCACAGCGCAGATGCATTACAGTTGCACAGCGCAGATGCATTACAGTTGCACAGCACAGATGCATTACAGTTGCACAGCGCAGATGCATTACAGTTGCACAGCACAGTTGAACAGCACAAATGTATTACAGTTGCACAGCACAGTTGAACAGCACAGATGCATTAGAGTTGCACAACACAGTTGAACAGCACAATTGCAGTTACACAGCACAGTTGCAGAGTACATTTGCATTACAATTGCACAGCACAGCTGCATTACCATTACTACTTCTGGAAAAAAATCAAGTTGCTACAAAATTCTGAAATTGCAACTTCCTAATCTCCTTGATGTTAGATAGCTTTAGGATTGTGTCATTTTCGGGTTCCCTTCTCTAAGATGCTATTTTGGTCTTACTCATGGCTCTCTGGAAAGGATGCCTGATTTCTCAAATATGTGAGCCATCATGAAACAGGTAATAATTCTCCATTTTATTTCATAGTTATGAGCAAGAACATTAGTATTTATTGGCTAGTTTTCTGACATCATAATGTATTAATTCCAATGTAGAAGTTATAAATAATCAAATAGCTGAATCATGTCCAAAAAAAAGAATAAAAGAAATGAGAGCTGAATGACAAGAAAAATATTTTAGCTTAGAGTCAGGCTCTTCCAAAGTGGCCAGTAACTACGAAGAATTTATATTTCTGTGTGTCTGTGGGTGGAGGGGTGCAGTGTGTATTTTTGTGAATATGCTCGGAATGCAGGGGAAATATGCTGAGGTGTTCTTGGGGTGTTATGTGTGTGGTATGAGGTATATGTGGTGTGTGTAGGTGGGGTCGAGTGTGTGACTGTGTGTGTGTCTGTGTGTTTTTGTATGTGTATTCATGACAGTATGCATGTGGTTTTCAATGGCAACGTTCTAGAGATGGTTCTTTCCTCTTACCACTGGTTTCAGGCATTGAACTAGGTTGTCAGGCTGCAGGGCATGTACTTCTACCCTCTGAGCTATCCCATTGGTCCTTGTTTGATAAGAACTCTGGTACACAAAGGATTATGGTCAGCATCCCTTTTCTTTATTGCAGTAGCTGTCCATTCAAACACTCTCTCAATGAGGCCCAAGGGTACTTGTTCAACAGGTGCAAGGCAAATAGAAATTTTTCACATTGGTTCTTTTTTTTCCCATTTGGTTTCAAAACAGGGTTTCTCTGTGTAGCTTTGGAGCCTGTCTGGAACTTCCCTTGGAGATCAAGCTGTCCTCTAACTCACAGAGATCTGTCTGTCTCTGCCTCCTGATTGCTGAGACCAAAGGTTTGCACCACCATTACCCAGTCACATTAATTCTTAATCTAGTTAATAACCTAATTAGTAGCACCATATAATTTCCTAATTATTGGTTCATAATTGAAGTATTGCTTAGTTTATTGACATCATTAAGTATTAATTCCAATGTAGAAATTATAACTATTCAAATGGCTGAATCATGTTCAAAAAGGAATAAAAGAAATAAGAACCGAATGTCAAGAAAAACATTTTAGCTGAGAAGCAGGCTCTTCCAAAGTGGCCGGTAAACTATGAAGGATTTATATTTCTGTGTGTCTGTGTGAGGAGGGCTACATTTTGCATTTTTGTGTATATGCTGGGAATGTAAGGGAGACATAGTTCCATTTTCTGTATGTCAATCTCAATGAAAATGAACAAGGCAGGACAAACACAGAAAGCATAATAATTGGAATGTCAGTCAGCTATTACGGCATATAATAAAAGGTCAAACAACTTAAAAATATATTTAACATTATATTTATTTTATGGGAGGGATTCCTTTTTTTAGGTTATTTTTTGGGGGGATGGTAAGTACTAGAGTTTGAATCTAGGAACACATGCTAGGCAAGCACAATTCTACTAGTGTGTTGTATCCAAAATCTTCTTTTTAAAAGAAACTATCTTAAAATTTTGATATAAGGTCTTATGTAGGCTTGCTTTACACTCATGGTCTAAGCCACCCAAGCAGCTGGGATGACAAGCCTGTACACTAATCTGGTGTACAAGCAGGATTCTGATACTTAAAGATTTACATGGAAGAAAAAAAATATAAAAACAACCAACCTAATATAAATTATCTTTAAAATTTTTTTAATATATAACTATATTTACTTATATTTACATATTGTCACATAAAATATTCTGTTATGGATTATATGCCTGTACAACAATTTACAGTTAATTTATAATTCTGATATTTCTAGCCAGGTTACATTACCTTCTAACATGTAGATACACTATTACTATATCTTTAAATTGAGTGACAACTATTTAAATATTCTTAATTTATTTTAAAGAAATAACATGTATAATTTAGTAATTGTTTGTTTATATACTATTATAAACAACTTTTAATAAATCATTGCAGAGTTTGTTCTAAATATGAAATAATAATTTTATCTATCAAGAATGAGGGGTTAGGTAGATGATTGAATTGGTAAATTACTTACTAAGGACCTGACTTCAATGCCTATCACCCACATTAAAAAAAATGGCACGGTAGTTCATACATGTAGTCTTAGAGCTAGGAAAGCAAAGACAGATGATCCCTTCCACATGTCAGCTAAGCCGTCAGTCAAATCATGGAGCACAAGGTTTAGGGAGAGATTCTCTTGCAAAATTTAACATGAGGTCTGAGGAAATGAATCAATCAAAAAGTGCCTGCTGTGCAAGCTTGAAGGCCCGCGTTTGCACCACCAGCTCCAGGGTGAAAGCCTAGTGCGCCTGTGTGCTGCATCTCAGGCTCTTTGTTTGGTTGCCTCAGACTTCTCTTTACTCAGGATTTGCTATGCCCCAGTTGACCTCACTTATTCAAGTAGACTTACATTTACCATAATAAAAGTCTCTGGAGAGAAGCTAGTTAATAATTTAGCAAGTGAGACAGTAAAGAGTCCATATTTTAATTTAAGCTCACTAAGATAAATAATAATAAAGTACCATAGAGGTGGCTCAGTGGTAAAAATGCTTAAAACCAAGTCTGACAAGCCAGTTCCATCCCCAGATTTTACATGATGAGAGAACATGGACCTCCTGATGTGATGCAGTTATTCTATGAATTCCACGCAATGCAGAGGCATGCACACGCGCGCACACACACACACACACACACACACACACACACACACACACACAAACCAAAAACCCAGGAAATAATATAATAACATACATTTTCATTCATACAGAGTAAAATAATCACAGGTGAATAAACCATGAATAAAGCATGAGAATATCAATTTTTCTATGTACCAAATCTCACAATCGGATAATATTAATAAAGCATATTGTTTTATACTGTGCTGTAAGTTACACTATAAATGAGTTTCTATATAAATCACGCAGACAATGGAATCGCTAATAGGCTGCCTATACACAGAGAAACTGATGAGAGCAGAGAAATATTGCTCCAAAACTTGAATCCATCTGAAATATTCCTTTTTTTAATTCAGTAGCTACTCCCAAGGTAACAAGTGTAGCAGAATTTATTGTACCTTGAGCTTCAAGGCAGTGCTCTACAGCCCCCCCACATAGATTTATTATTAGATGCTTTGCGAAGCCTTGGATGACACAATCCCCTGCATGTACATTTTAAAGTTGTTTTTCCAAAGGAGCTGGAAAGAAAATAGCTTTGCAATATTTAACCTTACACAATTCTTTCTTCTCTTTCCCGGCTTTTAAGGGAAGGAAGAAAAAATAATCCAACGATTAGATTATTTTCGCATAAGCCTGCAGAATCTGTAAAGAGTAAGGGGCTTTTCTTCTCTTAGAAAGCTATAGAGAAAGCCTGGCTGCAGAGGTGCACACCCTTAATCACCGCACTTAGGAGGCAGACACAGGTGGATCCCTGGGTTGTCAGGAGAGCCATGGTTACACAGGGAAACCCTGTCTTGAAAAACAAACAAACTAAAATCAAAACAACACAAAAAGAAAGAAGGTGAAAGAAAAAGAAAATGATACTCATTTTCTTTGGCTGAACTGTGACATGGGATGAGATTAAGATGAAGTCATTAAGAGACAGATATTATGTATTTGGTATAAGATATCACAAAACAACACAACACAACAAAACAAAAAAAACCAAATAGACTGCCTGCAGAAGCTCTCCTTTCTCTGTGTTCCCCTAACCCCCACCCCTCAGTCTCCTCCTCAGTGCTGCCACAGACAACCCGCGGCAGCCTCCCTTCCCCTCTGCCTACAACTCCTGTGGCTCACACAGCCTGTTCCCTCCTAATCTCCCTCCTCCCACTGGTCCCTGCAACCCAGCCACAAACATCAGCAGGCTTTCCCTTTGAACACAACTGCTATCACGCTCTCTTAAAATCCACAGGGGAAACAGAAACCAAGAGGGTGGGGAGACACCCATGAAACAAAGACAAACCCAGATATTAACACCTAAACCTATAATCATCCCAAACCCAGGTGCCTAGTCACAAGCATAAGAGCACAATCACTAACATCAGGGCAATACAATATATCTTCACTAGAGCTCAGCCATCCCACCACAATAGGCCCTGAATATTCCAACAAAGCTGAACCACAAGAAAAAGACTTTAAAAGCAATTATATGTCGATGATAGAGGTTCTTTACAGAGGAAATGAATAAATACCTTAAAGAAATCAAGGAAGCTGGGTAGTGGTGGCACACACTTTTATTCCTAGCACTCAAGAGAACTCTGAGAGTTCGAGGTCAGCCTTGTGTACAAAGCAAGTTCCAGGATAAGCTCCAAAGCTACAGAGAAACCCTGTCTTGAAAAACCAAAGAGAGAAAGAGAGAGAGAGAGAGAGAGAGAGAGAGAGAGAGAGAGAGAGAGAGAGATCAAGGAAAACACAAAGAAACAGTTGGAAGAAATGAATAAATTCATTTTTAAAAAAAGCTAAGCAAAAACAAAGAGTTGAGTTGAATGAAATGCTCCAAGATGAGAAAGAGAAACATAAAGAAAACCCAGACTGAAGGAATTCTGGTGATGAAAAATTCAAACAGAAACTACAGAGGCAAACTTCAACCATGATAATACATGCAATGGAAGAGGTAATCTCATTCATTGAATATATGAAAGAAGAATAGATGCATCAGACAAAGAAAATGTTAAATCTTAAAAGTTCCTGACCAACCATCCAGGAAATGTGGGACATTATAAAAGGACAAGAGCTAAGAATAAAAGTAATACAAGAAGGAAAAGAATCCCCACCCAAAGGCCCTGAAAACACTTGCAACAAAATCATAGAAGAAAATTTTCCTAACCGAAGAAAGGACATTCTTATAAAGGTATAAAAAACTTGCAAAACCCCAAATAGATTGGACCAGAAAAAAGTCCCCCTACCACATAGTAATCAAAACACTAAGTATGCAAAACCAAAAAAGAATATTAAAAGCTGCAAAGGGGAAAAGACTAAGAAAACATATAAAGGCAGACCTGTAAGAATTACACATCTCTAAATCCTCGAAAAGCCAGAAGAACCTGGGAAGACATACTACAGATTCTAAGCCACAGATGACAACCAGAATCTGTATAGGAGAATACTTTCAGTCACCATAGATGTAAAAGAATCAGATATTTCATGATGAAGTAAAATTTAAACAATATCTACACATCCAGCTTTAGAGAAATTGTTAGGAGGAAAATTCCAACTTAAGGTTAACTACAACCATGAAAACATGGGAAATAAGTAATTCCATACCAGCAAAACAAAAATAAGGAAAAGACACCCACAGCACCAGGACCACCACCATCAATACCGCCACCATTAATACCTCCACCAACAACAACAGCAACAAAATAGCAGGAATCAGCTAGCCTCGTTTATTGAGATCTCTCAATATCAATGTTCTCAACTCCCCAATAAAAAGACACAGACTAATAGAATGGTTGAACAAACAGGATACATCCTTCCATGGAACACACATCAACATTCAGCATAGATATTACCTCATAGTAAAGGGTTAGAAAAAAGATATACCAAGCAAATGGACCTATGAGTCAAGCTGGGTGTAACCATTTTAATATCTAAGAAAATAGATTTCAAATGCAAACTAGTCAAAATGCACAGGGAAGGACATTAAGTGTTCATCGATGTAAAAGAGAGTTTACCAATGCAAAATTTCAAACCTTACCATCTATACGCTAATCTCATGGCACCTACTTTTGTAAAAGAAACACTATTACAGCATAAATCACATTTTGGCCTCCCCACATGATAGCGGGAGGCTTCAGTTGATGGGAGAAATTTCCACTGAGCTGCAACCTGGTCTGGCTGCAGACTTCTAGCACCTAGCCTTCATGCACCTCTTGTTGAGCAGTTAGTTACCTTTGGTTTCTCTTGTTGCCCTCTATGTGATTCCTGCCTGAGAGATTCCCAAAGGTATAAAACCTATGCAAAATGTGGTTGGTAAAAATCCTGCACACTGTGATATTTCTTAAATGAGAATTTGCATTTGGCTTTGTCCCCTTGGAAGCTTCCTTGGGATGTTTTAGCAATATGAAATCAACTTGCTAAAGGTGTAAATGGAAAAATAGCAAAGAAGCCAGAGGCTAACAGATAGCATCTCTGTCCTGGGTCTCTGTCCCCAAAAGGCTGAGTCCCCCTGCAGCCAGGAAAGGCTAGTTTGTTGTTAAGGTCTTCTGTGTCTTTCCACCGACCTGTGTGAAACCACTCCCATTTCATAATATACAATGCCCTACTTTCACCTATGAACAGTCTGACAAAACTAAACTGAGCAATAATGGAGCTAACCGACATTATAAACAAAATGGACTTAACAGATATTTACAGAAAATTTCACCCCAAACAAAAACAAAATATCTTATTTTCAGCACCTCGCAGAACTTTTTCCAAAACTGACCACATACTTGGACATTAAGCAAGTCTCAATAGATACAAAAAAATTGAAATAACGCTCTGTATCACGTAAGTTCACCAAAGATTAAAAATAGATATCAACAACAGAACGTTTACAAACTCATGGAAATTGAACAACTCTCTGCTGAATGACAAATGGGTTAAGGAAGAAGTTAAAGACTTTCTAGAATTCAATGAGAGTGCAAACAATGCATAATCAAATCGAAGGGACACAGTAAAAGTGATGCTAAAGGGAAGCTACATAGCACTAAGTGATTACATAAAAAAATGGAGACATCTCACACCACCTACTTTACAGCACAGCTGAAATCTCTAGAGCAAAAAGAAGTAAATGAGAGGTACACTCTCCAAGAGGAGTAGATTACAGGAAATAGTCAAACCGAAGGCCGAGATCAAACCATATTGGAAAATCTAAAGGAAATGAATGATTACCTCTACAGTCACCACTTATGAAAATTAAATCAATTTAAACAGTTTAAATAAGCATATATCCCCAGTGAAATGGAAAAAACACTAAAGTCTACCAAGCAAAGAGAGCCCAGGGCTAGATGGTATTTGAACAGAATTATACCAGACTTTCAAAGAAGAATTAATGTCAATTCTACTCCAATTATTTCACAAAACAGAAACACAAGGAACATTTCATCAGGGAACTCCAACAGCTGTTAAAAACTTTCAGTGAAGCAGTGAAATCCAAGATTAACTCAAAAAATCAGTAGCTCTCCTATATTTAAATGACAAACGGACTGAGGAAGAAATCAGTGAAAAAAAACCTCTCACATAGCCTCAAATGATATAAAATATCTTGGAAGAAGTCTAATCAAGTACATGAAAGACTTGTATGACATAAACTTCAAGTCTTTGTAGAAAGAAATTGAAGAAGATATCAGAAGATGGATATAGATCATAGATCAGTAGAAATAACATAATAAGAATGATTATCCTAACAAAAGAAATCTACAGATTCAATGAAATCCCCATCAAAATCCTGACACCATTTTTTTTACAGACCTTGAAAGGACAACTCTCAACTTCATATGGAAGAATAAAAACCAACAATAGCTAAAAACAATCCTGAACAATACAAGTGAGAGGTGTTACCTACAACCCCTGATTTCAAGTATAGCAATGAAAAACACATGGTACTGGCATAAAAACAAACAAGCATATCAATGAAATCAAACTGAAAACCAGGCATATAAACACATATGGATACCTGATTTTCTACAAAGGTGCCAAAGTTATGCAATGGAAAAAAAGCACCCTTAATTGGTACTGGTCAAAGTGGATGTCTATGCAGAGAAGGCTGCATCCGTATTTATCAACCTGCATAAGACTCAAGTATAAGTGGCTCAAAGACCTCAACATAAAAGCATGTACACTAAACCTGATAGGAGAAAAAGTGGGGATTAGTCTTGAATGCATTGGCACAGGAGACAACTTCCTGTCCAGAACACAGATAGCATAGACTCTGAGGACAGCAATTTATAAATGGGGCCTCGTAAAGCTGTAAGTCTTTTGGAAGGCAAAGGAAAGTGACAATCAGACAAAATGTCGTCCTACAGAATGATTTTTATCAACTCCACATCCAACAAAAGATTAATATCCTGATGAGGAGCAAAAGGAGGGAGATCATGAGCAAGGAAGCCAGGACCGCGAGGAGTGCGTTCACCCATTGAGACGGTGGGACAGATCTAACGGGAGACCACCAAATCCAGTTGGAATGGGACTGATGGAACAGGGGACCAAACCGGACTCTCTGAATGTGGCTGACGGTGGAGGAGGATTGAGAAACCAAGGACAACGGCGATGAACATGAACTCTACAGCATGGACGGGCTCACTGTGAGCCTTGTCAGTTTGGTTGCTCACCTTCCTGGACTTAGGGGGAGCTGGGAGGACCTTGGACTTAACGTAGTGAAGGGAACCCTGATGGCTCTTTGGCTTGGAGAGGGGCGGAGTGGGGGTATGGGTGGAAGGGAGGGGAGGGAAGGGGGAGGAGGAGGGGAGGAGATGGAAATTTTCAATAAAAAAAAATGAGGAAAAAAATTAATATCCAAAACGTATTTTTAAAAAAAAATCTCAAGAAACTAGGCATCAACAAACCAAATAATCCAATGAAAAAATCGTTACAGATGTCAACAGAGAATTAGCAATAGAGGAATCTCAAATGACCGAGAAACAGTCAGAGAAATGCTCATCATACTTATCAAGGAAGTGCAAATCAAAACGACTTTGAGATTCCATGCTACCTAAACATGTGTCATTACAGGTAAGATCAATAAGACAAGTGAAAGTTCATTCTGGGAGGATGTGGTGCAAGGGGAACACTGCTCCACTGCAGGTGGGAAGGCAATCTTATGCAGCCACTATGGAAATCAATACGGAGGTTCTTCAGAAAGACGGGAATTGATCTAACTCAGGGCCCAGTTATACCACTCTTGGTCATATAACAAACTATGCTCTGTTCTACTATAAAGACACTTACTCAATCATGTTCATTGTAGTTTTATTCATAGTATCCAGAAACTGGAAACAACCTATATGTTCCTCAACAGAAGAATGAATAAACAAAATGTGGTACATTTACACAATAGAGTATTACTCAGTGTTGAAAAAATGATATCATAAAATTTTTTGGCAAATAGGTAGAACCAGAGAAATTTCCAGAGAAATTCATCATGAAGTAACCCAGACCCAGAGAGACAAATTTTATATGTATTCACTTATATGTGAATATGAGCCATTAAGTAAATTATAAACAAGGTACAACCCATTGACCCTCAGGTTAGGTAAAGAGAAAGGGTCCTTTGGAATCCATGGATCTCCCTGTAAAAGGGAGATAGAATAGTATGTATGGGTAGACTGAGGTCAGGTATGAACAGGAGTGGATGAGACTGGGTTGAGGGGGAGATGGGAAAATTAAAAAAAAAATAAAATAAAAACCATCGTAACAATGACTTGATTGACATATATTAAGGGTTGCAAATATGAAGAAATTAAGTTACTCCTACAAGCTTCATGTACAGTAAACTTGAACACTATTTGTCATAGAAATGTTATGTGCAGTGAGGATCAATAAAGATGTGAAGAAAGACCACTCAAGACCCTTGACTATTTTTCAACAAACCACAAAACCTCAAAAAGTTCTATTTACTAAGTGGAAAGTGAGCAGATAAATGGGCACCGCCTCCCTTGTTTGCTAACCCAAGCGGAAACAGATCATCTGGTAACTGCCTGAGTAGAGCCTTCTACAGCATCCTTCAAGATGGCCAAACACTATCGCCTGATTTCAAAAGAGAAAGATTGCTTTCTATGTCTGATCAGAGATTAAAATCTAGAATTTTTAGTAGAAATCATCATGACTTTCTCAGCTCATATGTGCCCACATACTACCTATAAGAAACATATTAATCTGCCATGACTGGTCAAATAAAAATTATACTGTCAAATAGAATTTAATATAACTTATATTTTCATATTTATTCACTTATTTATTTGTTGATTAAAGTAAATAACATGAAATTATTAAAACCACCATCATCCCAATTGGTTAACAGTTGAAAACAAACATCTTTTGAAATCATATGAATCCATTTTTTTTCCTGCACGCCAAGTATGTTCAATTCACATGAGTCCTTTGAAGAGGTCAGGTAAGGGTAAATAAGAACTTTTTCCTGCTAATATACCAGAAGCATCTGTTGAGTAAATAATAATTGTTATATAACTACTTTGGCCTCAGTTTGGCTAAGGCAAGTGAAACTTGAATTCAATCAACTCTCTTTAACTGTTTACCTTCCCAGGTCTCAGGCCTCAATGCTTCCTGCCTAGCTGCACCTACTTAATGTTAGTTTGATATTTCACTCAGAATGCTTTCAGTTCAAATCAACAGAATTTCCTTGCCTTCCCATTTTTTTTTCATTTTTTAAATGATATTAAGGCCATATCATTCACCTTATTGTCTTTAAATGACATGAGTTTCCAGTTGTCTCCTCAAACAATACACATAGTTTATGCACGATTGTTAGTTCACTGAGCCTGTTGTATATGCAGTAGAAATATTTGTAAATATTCAAGGAAAATAAATCACAATTTATAAACCTAACACTATTTTATTCTTTTAATTTTTGTTTAATTATTTTACATGCTGACTGCTGCAGGTTTCCCTCCATCCTCTCCTCCCAGTCCCTTCCCAACCTCCCCCCTGCCCTCCCTGAATCCACTCCTCTTCAGGTTCTGTTCAGAAAGAGGAGCAGGCCTCCAATGGGTACCAACAGATGATGGCATCTCAAGTTGTGAAAAGACTAAGGACATCCCCTTGTAGGAAGCTGAACAAGAGAATCCAGGATGAGGAATAGGATCACAAGAACCAACCAAAGCATTAGGGACAGTCCCTGCTCCCATTGTTAGGAGTCACACAAGTAGATGAAGCTACACAACAGTTACATATATGTAGAGGTTCTAGGTCAGTTCCATGAAGGATCCAGGCTTGCTAGTTTAGATTCTCTGAGTTCCTTTGAGCTAGGTTAGTTGTTTTTATAGGTTTTCTTGTGATGTCCTTGACCTCTCTGGCTCTTCCAGTCTTTCCTCCCTTGTCTTTAGCAGGGTTTCCCAAGCTTGACCTAATATTTGGCTGTGGGACTGCATGTTTCCATCAGTGACTTGATAAGTCTTTCCGATGGCAATTGGGGTAGTCATCGATATGATCACAGGAGATGGCCAGTTCAGTCTCTAACTTTATTCTGAATTACATTTTCATGCACCGAGTTCCATTTAACCATACGATAGTCATCAAATTTCATGTTTAGGAAAGAACTCGTCAATGTTTGCAATTTCCCTTTCCTGTTTTATGTGCCAAGAACTGTGCTTAGGACTACAAAAATACTTACAAATAAACTTGTTAGTTTTAGGCTAATATACATTCATGTAAAGAATCAACGCGACCATGGTTAATTTTAAAGTTCTTTGCTAGCTAATACTGCTAAGGAAGTTTCAGAACTGTGTGCCATGTTCCAAGGAGGCTTATGTGATAGCCAGCTATAATTTGGAATTTGAACAATTCTACTGTCTTATTTTAAGTCCAATTTCCTTTTCCAATGCTCTGGGCAGTCACTCTACCTTCACACTGCCATCGCTGCTGTACATGGCTTGTCTGATTTGCATGGTAGTAGTTTATAATGTATATGTAAGCTTTGTTTTGACAAGTTCCCAGAGAACCAAGCTTGTAGCAGATGCTTAACACATATGTTTATTCGCCAAGCTCGCTGTACAATTTAAAGTTTTCCTAGGAAATGATTAAATGATTCTCCATAGTGCAGAGTTCTACTGACAACATTCTTTTGAGGCTTTTGGAAATATTACTTGTAGGATTAAATCATCCTTGGGAAAAATTAAATCAAACTCCTAGCTTTTAGGGGCTATTTCCATTTTGTATATTTTCCATCATAATATTTTTATGTGAGTCTCTGTTCAAAACAGAATTTGTATTTGTAACAGAATTTGTAGAGAATGGCAATAGATTTTCATTCTAACTAACTTGAAACTTGTGATTACCCCAAAACAGGAAGTAAAATAATAAATTGTTGATAAAATAGCTGTGGGTATACACAAATAAAGATAGTCAAAAAACTTTATGCTTTTTTGCACATACAAATCTGAAATTTGCAAGAAAAAAGCCATGCTAATAGCAACTCAACCCCCCCAAATTTCCATTTCCACCGTTTTTCTTCATTGCCTTTTTTTTATAAATGGGATATAGAGTAAATCATTTACTTTTAATTAATCTCACTTAAGGCTCTGACGTCCACCCCTTAGCCCTCAAAGCCTTTCAGTCACCAACCTATGTATTGTGTTGAACTATTCTTAGGTTGATAGAACATCCTTAAGCATTAGTCTTTCCTGGGGCATAAAATGTTCTATTAGCAGATATTTATGATTTTCATGGTGTGATATATTAAAATATTTTATAAACTAAATCTGATTTCTTATTATTGAACCGATGAGTCTCACATGAGTAAAGGGGTGCCAGTCAAAAGAGCCCAACCATTCCATTAGCTGGCAAAACCAATTCGATTCTACTTTAAATGCTGTAAATAATTATAGCTTTGTGCTTTAAAGTCCAAGCAGTTATTTCATGATAATAAATTAAAATCCAATGGCCTCACATTACCAGTCAGGAAAAAAAAATGGCACACAGATTCTGGATATACTGTTTCAGCAAAACAGTAATGCATATGAAATGATAGCCCACCACTGAGAGTAATGGTATTTTTCATTATTCCTAAAGAATTGCAAATAAAAATGTTCTGTCTTAATATTATTTTTCAAAATATTTATCAGCTAAAATGCAGAGTCTCTTCTCTGGGACTGGCATGTCTATGTTTGGCTGGCATGTATATGTTTTTTGACAAAGCATATCTATTGAAATAACAGAATATGAACTGTATTCTGTGTCTGGAAATGGATACAGTAAAGTTGGTATTGCATGGTAGAGCTATATTTATTCCTTGTTTACATCACTTTATATGCGATATTGTCTTGAAACTTGAAGCATTTATTTTTTTCTTTCAAGCGCTTTAAATATTTTAGGTCTTAGCATGTCAGAATCTCATAAATTGATACGTGTTTATGTAAATATTTGTATATTTGATATGTTTTAGTCACACTGGCACTTTTATCAATATCTGGGATAAGTAATATATAAAACTTAAACACTCGCCCAATGATGTCACGGATGTATGTCAAAAAACTGGGCAACTATTATTTTATGAAATAAAATGTCTATATTAATGGTGCCTATAGTTGAAAGAAATTCAAATATAATATCCAATTTTTCTCAAGTAAATTAACTCTACTGAAATACTCACACTGTATAAGACATTTATATGATAAGTTGAAATCCTTACAGAAGAAATAACTCACAAGGCACTCAAAATAACAATGCAAGCTGGCTGTACATCTGATCCTTGCTTTCTCTTATAAGAGGATTCATTTTTTCTGCAATTTCAGTTGATGAATAATTATCTACTTCATCGTGTAAATAATTCAGATTCTTTGGGTCACTGGATATGGCTGATGGTTAAAGTCACTTGCCACTAATCCTGATGACCTGAGCTTGGTCTCTAGGACATACGTGGTGGAAGCTCTTGCAAGCTGTCCTCTGACCTCCCTATATGTGCCATGGGATTTTTGTGCCAACACATGGGTACACACACACACACACACAAATTCATAAGAGTAAAACATTTCTAAAAAAAGTACCAAGAGCCTTCATATTACTTGATAATTCTCAGTTGTATAAGTCACCAGTTTTGTTTGTTTCTGTTTCAATATTTATGTTTCTAAGAATCCTCTTGAGATTTCGTCTTGTGAAAGAAATGTCCAGAAGGAGCTGCATCTTATAATGAGCCTTATACAAGGCTGGTTACCTGATTGTTGACTTCGAGCTTCAATCTTTGGTGCTCAGATAGAAAGCAGGCCGTCACTTCAATTTTTTTTTTATAACTCTTAAGACTTGCTTTGTGTCCTAATATGTGGCTGATTTTGGAGAAAGTTCCATGAGCTGCTGAGAAGAAAAGCTATTTTTAGCAATTGGTTGCAATGTTCTATAGATGTCCGTAAGGTTTGTTTGATTGATGTCATTATTTAACTCAAGAATTTCTCTGTTTACTTTTGTCTGGATAATCTTTCTATTAATAACACTGTATTAAAGTCTCCCACTATTTCTGTGTGAGGCTTAATATGTCATTTTAGCTTAATAGTGTTTTTTTTTTTTTATGAACTTAGGCACACGTGAAATTCGTGGGTGAACAGAATTGTAACATTCTCTTGACTGATTTTTCCTTTAATGGGTATGAGGTATCTTTCCCTCTCTCTTCATATCATCTTTGTTTGAAGTCTTTTTTTCTCAGAGATTAAAATAGCTACCCCTGCTTGCTTGATTTCATTTTTTTTTTTTTTTTGGAATACTTCTTTCTATCCTTTGCCCTAATGCAATATCTGTCCTTGATTGTGGGGTATGCATTTGGGGTGCAGCAGAAAGATGGATCCTGATTTCTAATTTAATCTGTTAGCCTGTATCTTTGTGTGTGTGTGTGTGTGTGTGTGAATTGATTGACCAAAACAAAATGGACTCCATAGTTTTGTTTTGTTGTGGGGGCTTTTAATTCTGATATGTTTTTAATCTTACAGATTTTTTTTGTTTATTTGTTTCTATCTTGATTTCCATTGTGTGTGTATGTGCACATGTGTGTGTATGTGCGTGTGTGTGCGTGTGTGTTTAAGAGAGGAGGAGAGAAAGAAGATAGAGTTGGATACGTATGGGTGTAACAGGATTTGAAGAAGGCAGAGATAAAATCAAAATATATTTTGTGAAAGAAAATTTAAATCAAAAAATAATCTTAAGAATAATTTCAAGTATTCTACGAAAAAACTGTCAAAATAAAGTTCTTGCAGTTTCTAGAGAGTAGACAGGCAGCTCGGTGTACAAACAAGAAAATCATAGACATTTATTAACCTTTGAAAACAGGCCAGCGGCTCTCTGGGTGTGACTTCCATCTAGTACTGGCTGCTGAATAGCAGATACTGCCTGGAGATGCTCCCATATTCTAGGGATGTGGATCCTGACCCACTTCTAAATTACTATTGATCTCTTGTGCCGAAGTCTGATAGAGGAATGGGTTAACTGGCAGAAAAGTGAAGATGAAAAATATTCTCTCATTTTCTGAGAGAATTTTAAATAATTTGTTTCTAAAAGAAAATCAAATAACTTCTGGGTTATGTGTATGTATAATGTGTGTGTGTGTGTGTGTGTGTGTGTGTGTGTGTGTGTGTGATCTTCTACATTGTTCAGTGTTCAGAATCCACTACCTTATGTTACATTCACCACTCCTATGTCTGGTGGCTAATTTGACTCTGTTTTCTAACTCTTAAACTCACACATTCTACTTTCATGTTAATCTTTGCTGACTGATTGATACCTTATTTTATTAAATAAGTAGGGAAGGGAAAAAAAAGAACCCAATTTTCCAACGAACTGAATTTATCATATATTTGAAATGCAGGTTTTCTTTTGCATTTAGATTTAGGGCTGGGGACATCTGGGGTGGGCACACAGCTGCTACAGGGCACATGTCCAGGTCAGAGGACAGTTTGCAAGATTTATCCCTACTCTTTCACCATGTGGGGAGTGGCATCAAACTCGGATCAGGCAGCTTTCTGACTCCTTCCCCAGATGCTCTTTGAAATCTACTTTACTGGGCATGTCCCGAGCAAGAGATTTGGATGATCTCAAGTTGTATGGCTTCTTAGAGAGAGAAGTATGGTTTGAATAAATAGAATGTGGACAGCATTCTCAGTCTTGAGAGATGGAGAGAGTGTGAGAAGGAAAGACTGATGAGGCTCCGAAAAGATTCATATTCTCTAAAGATTTATATTCTACGGAAGGGCTAAATCTTCCTCTCAAAATAGCAGTTATAAGAGGATGTTGGTAGAGCAGGCTTGGATAAAAGGGAATATTCCTATTTTAAATTCCCTTTCTATATGGCACATAAAATATGGACCTTAAGTATCTGAGCTGGTTGGATGATAATGGCTGAAGTTTTTTTTTTTTTTTAATTTCCTACATGTATTTAGTTTTTATGTCGGAGGTGGGTGTAGAAGCAGGATGTGCATGCCTCAGTCCTCATGGAAGAGGTCACAGGACAACTTACAGGAATCAGTTCTCCCCATGGAACGCATGTGTTCAGAGGCTCCCTCAGATCATCAGCTTTGGTGGCAAGCCCCTGCTGAGGTATCTTACCAGCCCTGCTGCTGACGGTTTATGAAGAGCAGAAGGATTAAGTGGAAGCCAGGCAGGAATGGAGCTCAGTGGTGTAACCCTCACCTGATATGCCTAAGGCCTGGGGTTTGATGCCCAGCACCTCAGCACATGAAAATTAAATGTCTTATTAGGAGCATAAAAATAGGTTTTCTTGGAGGAAAATATTGTTAGAGTGGAATGTTTCAATTGTAATCCCAATTTAAGATGCTTTATAAGAAACGTATTTCTCATTCCCACTTTCTAACTCTGCCCAACCTCTTTTGCACTTGGTACCTGGCTTAACAGAAAAGACTGCTTATCTTTTCTACAGACCAGTAATGCTTTGACAAACCCTATCATTGCTTTCTGTGGACAGCACATCAGAATCTTACGTCCCATTAAGACCGGCAGAAATGTCCATCTTTTCTGATAACCACACTAGGACAAGAAAGAAGCAAAGCTTGTGTTTGGATGGCCATGGACTTCAGTGTGCTCTTTACGCCCAGGGAGTCAATAAGCTATGAATAAATAGAAAGCCATGTCACGTTGACCTCCCTTACCTTAGAACTTCTCACTCGGCTTTTTAAAAGATCTGTACTTAGGCTGCCCTGCTTCCTGGACGGAGATAAATATGTTCTGAGGCAGCCTGACTTTTTCTGAGGCAGCACTCAATTCATCACCCTGCTCCTGGAGCACATTCTCCAAATCCTGACAATAACATCCCGAAGCTTTCAGAGGGGAGAAATAAACCCTCATCTCAGGATCTGTAAATTATCGAGAATAGCCATGAATAAAATGAGGATCAATCCTGATTCATGCTTTCAGAACAACCTCGGGAAAAAAGGCAGTTCTTGCCCTTAAGGCCATTGCTCAGGAGAACTCAGACTAGAGGAAATTAGGCAGAAAACAGAAAAGATATTAAATATTCCTCTCTGTGCCATTTTAAAGAATTCAATTATTGAGCATCTCTGCACAGAACAGTATGAAGCTGCTAGTTCACCACCTGTCCTAAAACGCTTTCTTGTAATTATGGAAAATTGAAAGGAAGGAAAACACAAGGACTTGGAACAGAAAATCAGTGACATTTGAGTCAAAGGGACTTAGTTAGAAAACCCTTAGGAGTTCCAGGGAGCCTGGTACAAAAGACTTCAGCCCTCTTCAGTGTGGAAGAATCCTAACCGGAAAAGACCTGTCGCTAAGAAAGAAGATGTAGTTCAGGTCACTTGATATCCCTTGACCGAAAGTAGAATCTAAACCCAACTGTGTGGGAAAAGAAAGAGTAGCTGACTGTGTGGGAAGGAGCAGTCGGCTGTCAGGCAATGGCCATTGTCAACCATGAGTAACTGATACTACATAGAGCATCCCTTCTACTCAGGGAACTCCAGAACCAGTGAGCACTGCAGGCACACTAATGTGTATTATGGAACTGATAAACTATATGCCAACAGGAATCACACTACGATAGCAATATCTAGATTTGGGGGTGGAAAACGTTAACAAAAATTCTTTTCTGAAGAAGGGGGGACAGAGACAGACAGAGACAGAGAGACAGAGAGATACAGAGAGACAGAGAGACAGACAGAGAGAGAGGAGCTATTCCTGGAAACAGAAAAGAATTTAGATGGAAGACACTGTGTTGTAAGGAAAGTCCTCCAAAAATGGAACTGCTCCTCAGCAGTAGAATGCAGAGAAGGAAAGTAAAGATCACAACTATCAGGTATATTCAGTATGTAGTCAAGTAGAGCCGTGTGCGTGGATGGGGAAGAGTGGGAGACAGAACTATCCGGTGTGCTCAGCAGGTAGTCAAATAGACCGTGTGCGTGGATGGGGAAGAGTAGGAGGCTACCAGAACAGTACCAGAAAACACACCCACTCACAGCAGCGTCATTCCAGGTAGCACTTGGAAACAGGTCTATGAGTTTAGGCTTAAAAATGCCACAGTAAATGCATCGCTCTACCTAATCTCGCATGAAAATGAGAACATGGTCATTGAATAAGTCAACCTAAGTCATACAAGCAGCATACACTGATGCTAGGACATTTTTGGGGGGCACTCTGCTGCCAGCTGTGACAAGGTGAACGGAAACCCACAGGGAAAGGGTGTCTTAATTTGTCAGGCCAAAGTGACGACACTGTTTAGTGGGAAGAGAGGAAATAGAATCTCCCATTGGAAAGATGAACTAAGAATAGAAAAAGAAGGATCAGGCAAAGAATGGTTTGCAAATGTGGCTGCCAGAAATGAAGAGTGTAGAACTTAAGAGCACACTTGAGGGAAATCAGTGTCTAAAATTGTCCATGACAGGATCAAAGGGAAAAGAAAGGGGCCAGAGAAGAGAAAGGAAAAAGCAAGGGACAGAATGTGAGTCAGGCGCTCTGGAGACTGGGAGCATGCAGAAAGAGCAGGCATTCCTAGGTGAGTGGTACCCTCATACTGGAAGAAGAAATTGGAGGGACCTAATCATCTTAGTTCTGAGCCAATGCTTATCAGGACGACATAGGCAGAAATATCTAGAAGGAGCTCAGAAGTCTCTCAGACATATTTAAATTAAATCCATTAGCCTCACAAAAATTAGAACAAACAATGAAGCTGAAAAGATTGCTCAGTGGCTAAGAAATGCACAGAAAGCACAGAAAGCACAGAAAGAATGAGGATCTGTGTTCAAATCCCCAGCATTCCTTGGATACCTGTAAATCCAACACTGGGACCAGGGACCAAGGGATTGAAGATAAGCAGATCACAAGTGATGTTCTGGGTTTAGTGAGGGATGCTGTCGTAAAGGAATAAGGTGAAAGGGGATAGAGATGACGTCTTCTGGCCTCCGCAGTACACTTGAGCATGTGCCCAGGCATGCTCATGCACACGTACATGCACACGTACATGCACACACACACACACACACACTCACTGCCGTAAGCCCTGTCAAACTGCACTTCATAAACTTGACTATTATTGTATCTTTCTGTTTCCCAGATTTTCCTGAAATCCAGACAGAAGTAATCACTCCTCTTAAACGCAGAGATGGCTCGCTGTCTCCAGCTCCCATCTGGCTGACCTAGAGGTCCTTCTGCTCACAGAGGTTAGTGTCATCTCAAGTCTGCATGGTATGGCCACATCAGAAGGTCACCTAGTTCCTCAGTCATACATGATGCTCTAAGGTCAAAGTCAATGCAGCTTTGCATACCTGACACCCACCACCCAACTACTCTTGCGATGGCAACTGTCCGCTCCAGCCAGTATGGGCTCCCCTCAGCTCTCAAGTTTATCTTGTACTGACCTCCTTTTATACACTTCTCTGTTCATTATTCCCTAGCTAACACATGTCGGCACATCTTCAGAGCTCACTTTATGATTACTTCCAAGTCTTTAAACTCTCTGGACCAGATCGAGTAGTAGCTATAGGGGGACATTTCCAGCATGCTTTCTATGTTACCTATCTGGTTATCCTATTTGTGTTTTCTCCACTGGAGTCCTAATTGAGAATTAATGTTTCCGTCAACTGCTTGTTTCACTACGGCACTGAAACCGTCCTTTCGGGTCAGTAAAGACTAGATTTTTGTCTACCCCATGGCCGACCCACAGCCATTTCGTTTGTCTTCTAAGCAGCAAACTACACATTCTCCCAGTTTTCCTTTTTGAACGTGACTTGGCATCGATGGTAGTGAATCCTCATGCTGTTTCTTGCTTTTCACCTTCTTTTCACATCTCCGCCTCTTTTCTATTGTGAAAAGATCTTGCAGATGGCTCAATAAGTAAGACCAGTTGCAACAAAAGTCTGCAATATGTGTTTGATCCCTTAAGCCCATGTGAAAAGCTGGCATATTGGTACATGTGTGTAGTTTCAGTTCTTCTATGGCAAGACAGGAGCTGAGTCAGGAAACTGACCAGAAGTCCACAGGCCAGCTTGCCTAGAGCACGCGACATCAAGTCAGAAGCAATAGAAAGATCCAAGCAGCATAGAGTCTGAACCAAGTCTCATAGCCATCTTCTGGTCTCTAACACATATCATGCCTGTGCACACTGACACACCATAGATACATGCACAAACACACGCATAGTTAGCTAATTTAGGGATGGCTTATAGTGGCCTCAGAACTGAACTCCTCTATTTCTGCTCTGTTCCTGTGTGATTGCTCCAGCTCCCAGGCCTACATGCAATTCTATTTTTGACAAATCCCCTTATTTAGCCTTATACCCTACTGCTTATTCAATGCCACCACTTAAAATCTCAGAGGCATTTCCTATGTAAGTCGTTTGTAGACTAGCTCGAAAAAGTAAAGAAGAAAGTGTATTTAAAATAACTTTTTCACATTTTCTTCCTTGCTTTTTTTCTTTATCTTATCAAGTCTACATTGCAGAGCCACGTAACTGAAGGTGTATATAAAATCTTGTAACATTCTTAAAGTTTAAATTTCTATCTCTTCCAAGGAAACCAAAATTTGTAAGAATAATATTTCAGTGGTATTTCTGTTGCTTAGAACAAACACAGAAGCATTCGGAGAGCATCTTCCGAATGCTTTTATGAGACCTAGTGAATTGGCACAGTGGGTAAAGACACTTGCCTCTCCAACTTGCTGACTGGGTTTAATCCCTCTAATCAAGATGGAAGGAGCAAGCAGACTTGACAAGTTCTCCTCTGCCCTGAACAGCACACCTGGCAAGAACATCCACACTCATGCATGTACTTGTTTAAAAAAAATCATTGTTAAATTAGTTCATAGATAATTATATTCGTCACTCTCACTAAACTGAAACCTTAGTCTGACAAATTGTGTGTTTATTAATCATTTTTTCACAGCTTCAAGATTTTTTATTAAATACTTTGGACTGCTTGACTAAAACAATATTGGCAATATAATATAAAAAAGCCTACCAAGAACAAAGAAGTTCAAAATGGCAAAAAGAAGTAAAGTTACCCAAAAACAGTGAGTTAGAAGAATTGATAATAGGTAAGCATGTTTGATAATTAAGTAATTATGAATGTATTTAGGCCAAAATAACATTAAGAAGTAGGTTATATTTAACAGAAGAGTAGGAGACACAAAATAGACACCCCAAAGTCATCATGAGACAGCTAATGCAATTACTAACGTGTTAGTTCTCTTACTTGTATAAACTACTGCTGGAATCTCCTATATCATCCATTAAGTTCCCTCCTCTTTTTTAGTGCCTTAAATCTTAAAGGATTCATTTTCAGTCCTGTGTGACTAAGGAGCCTTGCCTGTGAAATACGCAAGGGCAGAGCATTGTTTATAATCCATTACATTTTGTTCAGCAGCTACAGTCAAACTATAAATGTCAGTCTTTCTGATGAGTTAGTTCAAGGAAAATAAGAAATAAAAAAAAAGTCACTGATAGACCTCATAGGAGTTGAAGCTGGAATGAAGATAAAAACCTGAGGAATCTAAAGAAAATGCACGTTGATTCTTCAAGTTGTGCTGCTTCCTCCTCATTCCCCTGAAAACTGAAGGCAGAACATTTGAAGTTAAGCTTCAAAGTTGCCTGCATGTAGACAGTGGAGTGGATCCTCTTACTTATCCATGGAATTTGGAAAAACATGTGTACGAGGGCCAGTTCGGAGGCATGTTTCCTGTCATGATGATCTGGGAAAGATTAGCGAGATTAGACTGCTTGTGCCCCAGTGGGCACAGTGCTAGCAGATAGGAACACCCAAGACTAGGGCCAGGCACTGCGCATAGCCTCTGCCTCGCTGGTCTCACAATGAATCCGCGATCTGGTCCAGAAAAGGCTTTCTTATCATTGACTCTCTAAATCAGTCGGAACAGAAAGCTGATTTGGGTTTTAGCACTGGCAAGAATGAGGCCCATGACTCAGCTGGTTTAGCACGCAGTCTAATTTACTTGTAAATTACCAAATAATCCTTTCAAAGAATAAACATAAGATTAAGAACGCAAGTGAGTAGATCCCGCCTGAGGCTTTGCCTTATTCCATGAGAGGTTGTTTCCATAGTTCAGGGTTACCAGGCTCCCACACAGAGGTTGGGATCCCCCTTGCCATCGCAAAGCAGAAGTTGGCAGTTGGAGTGTCTGGAACCATCTGGATGGGAGGTCATGTCTGATACCTTTCCTTTTGGGGAACTCTGTTGTTCTAAATAAAAACACCCTGATCTTACCTCTTCATGTTTCCAGTGTAGTGGGGCTGGCTATGGCTATGTCACCCCCACAGAAACAGAGAGAAGAGCCAGCTCAGTGAACACACTGGTGCTGAATTTAGAAACTTGGGTTACTCATCACACCAGCCAGGAACAAGCACTCCCTGGGCAATGTTTGGCTAGCAATATTTTATCCATTATTCAGGGGGAAAAGAAAACAAGTCCTCAAAGGAATCAAATAATCATTTATATTCAATCACTTAGCAACTAAAACAGAAATGGAAAGAAAAGAGTTCTAAAATAAGGAAGTAAAATTCTACTTGTAGGGTGGAAAACAATCAAATTAGATGAATCTGAAAAACGTAGGACACGGAATTGTGGCCAGACCAAATTAAAAGAAATCTTTAACTCATCTATCAAGGAAGTCACTTACCTAAGCTTAAAATTATATTTTCATCTTTGTCCTCTTTAGCATAGCATAAATATCATACTGAAATGCATTTACCTACCTCTCTCAGTAATACCTAAAAGCAAATACAGAAAAAGTTACAGACACATACACATACAGACACAGACACACACACACACACTTCACATCAGTTTATCATAATTTACCAAACGATAAATCTAACAGGATATTGCAGTCTGGCAATTTTTGCATTCCATGTAGTTTTCATTACCTTGTAAAATTATATTTTTTAAGTATCACAGATGAAATAATGAGGGCAATACTACACTGCATTCCAGAAAAAAAATGACTAATTATACTTTTTTAGGTCACAGATAACCTTATTTATATTATTTAGGCAAAGTTACACAGAAGAATATTATTATACCCAAGTTTACAATCTGAACACCAATGCGTGGTTGTGCACGCGCACACACACACACACACACACATATACATACATACACATAACCACACACAGATGCACCCAAACACATGTCTAGAGAAAGCACATTCTATATAGTGTTATTCATAAGCAAGAAGACCTGACTTAGATCACCCAGAAGCCCTAAAGAAAAGCAGGAAGCAGTGGCATACACTTAAAATCCCAGCACTGAAGAGGAAATGACTGAGGATCTCTAGGGGTCACTGACCAGCCAGAAGAGCCTAATTCTGAGCCCAAGGTTCTAATGGGAAACCACATGAAACCACAAAGTAGACTGCTTTCCTTAGGAACAGAACTCACTTGTATACACAAGTGCATGTGCCCATTTATGCATGTATTTACACACACACACACACACACCCCACACACATCCATACCCACACATACCTAACTTAATGACCACATCTAACTTAAGTCGTTAAAAGTGTTGAAATATGGCTGTAATCACTACTTATTCAAATTAAGTTTAATCTCATTTGGTCAAAGGTGAGCAGCATGATCAGAGATCTCCACAACAAGCAACACACATAGTATCAAGTGTGAGCAACACAAGTGACACACTTTCAGAAGCAGATAAAATGGGAAAAAATTGTGGCCCCAGAGCAACGATTAAGAGACAACAATTTCAGGCGGTGGTGGCACACACCTTTAATCCCAGCATTCGTGAGGCAGAGGCAGGCGGATCTGTGTGTTCGAGGCCAGCCTGGTCTACAGAGGGAGACAACAATTTAATCACTGCCAATAAAGGGAGCATCCAAATTCACACAACATTTAATTCAGTACTCTTTAGATGGCTAGTTTTTGCCATGTACTTTTCTAATCATTGAAGAAGTTTTTGGTTTGGTTTTGGTTTGTTTTTTTTTTCTTTGTATTTTTAAAAACTGGCAGAACAGTAGGAGTGCAAATCAAATGAGAGAAACCATACAGCAAAGATGCTGCAAGCAGCAAAAGTTTCAGAGAATACGGTGCCAAGTAGAAAAGAGGAATAAACTACATGAATAATAGCAATTTTCCTGTTATAATAAGATTTATTGCTCAAATGTTAAAAACAAAATGAAAATAGCACAGAGCGAACACTGCTAAAATACGTTTTGTTTCAGTGAAGCAGTAACTTCAGGTGTGGGCTATCAGGTTATCAGGGGTTATCAGGTGCTGCAGGTGAGAATGGAAAAGAAAACACAGCGTGGGTGCCGAGAAGAACTGAAGGGAGAAGAATGATCCCCACATCTGTTAGGACCCCAGTTTTCACAGCTCCGTGATTTGGGGCAGCATTCAATAACAGGAGTGAAAGGCAAATGCAGAATGTTCGGATGCGCGGTTGAGAAGGCTTGCTTGGTCAAATGCGAAATGGAAGGAGAAGAGCACAGGAAATGAAGATTTTGGAAGAGAGAAATTGAAGCTGTGTGCTGGGTCTTGTCTGGATGATAAGCAGAAGGAAACGAGGACACAGTGGACACTGTCTTCTCTTTCCCGATTCCAGTACCGAGTGCTCAGCTGGACAGTGGTTAACACACAACGACGAGCAATGCAGGTGCGGAGATCATGTCTGCCCAAGCGAACAGCTTCCCAGTCTGTACAATTTAACCATTTCTTGTGGCCGGAAGAGGTGTGGGTAAAGAACACAGTCATTTAGATTTCCAAATCAGAAAGTAAAAACAAGGAAGGTGACTGTGACACTGCATGGTAGGTGGGACATTGTAAATTCAGAGAAAAATAGAACAAAGCGGCCCAGATCAGCTCATTGACATTTTCTATGCCTCCTCCTGAGTGGCTGCACTGAGTTACCCACTGAATAAACTTACAACTGTAAATTCATGATCATCTCCTCCAATAGTGTCCACTTGGCAGAGATCACACTGTGTGTCTTCTCTAACCATTCAAAACTTATTAAAACTCTAGCGAAAAAAATTAAAATTCCAAAAACGCCTTCACGTTTGCATGCCTGATTATGCTCTGCACCTGCCTTTTATTTACAGGGAAGGTTTCCCCTTGTGAAAGACAAACAATAACCGTGTGCCTTCGTTTTAAAAAGTCAATACCATAACCCTAGACAGCCATGAAACATCCCTCCCTTCTAATTGATTTCCTTCATGCTCATCTTATCGTGGATATGAACTACACTAAAAATGATTCCATTTCAGGAAGATAAAAGTTTCTGCAAACCCACTTTTTCTCAAGAAACAGCTCTGTCTTTCTTCAGCCTTTCATGGATAGACTTTCGGCATGACTCATGCTGCTTCTTTCTCCTGGACTCCTACTCACACAGCACATGTCATCTGGCTTTGATTTCCACCCCGTGACTTTACACCTCTACATCAGCAGGAGACACTGTGCTCAAATCTGACTGGCACTTTTTCAGTCCTGGCTCACCCAGCTCTCGATAACACCCAACAGAGACAATCACTTCCCTACTATGATAGGTCACTGCTACCTGGCCTTTAATCCCACTAAGTTCTGGTGTGGCCTTTGATCCCTGGGACAGCACATTTTCACTCTTTGCAAGACAGCCTACTACAAAGATATTAAAATGTACCAAATTATTTCTTAATATTTTTTTATTCGCTCTAATAGCTTCCCAGATATTCTGATCTCTGCCAAATGTTTCAATTACCAACCGCATAAACAAATGAATTTCTCTGTTGTGGTTTGCTATTCTCATCTCTTTGTTTATTAAAGGTCACTACTCACTGAAGAGTTATGCTTGCCTTAATGACAGAAACGCTGATATTCACAGGGAAATAGGAGAAGCATGATCTCTAGCCTTTCTTTGTAAGTGTCCTTGTCCTATTTTAAATGAATTCATAGTCCCACCTCAAGACCCAATTCAGATTATAAGAATCTGACTAGTTTGTCAATTTTCTCTGTCCTTGACTCCGACGCATCATTGCGCATGGCTTCAGGCATTCTCATTTCGACACCCATACATCTCCTTCCACATCCCGATATAGGAGCTCCATAGTGTCAAGGTCAGGTTAGAGTTACAATTTTGTTTCCAGAGACATCTATTCTGACGTATGGTAGGTGCTAAAATATTTTAAATGAATAATTGAATGGTAATAGATCAGTACTTCCTAACTGTGTTCCAATTTCAAAGACATTTTAATAGACGTTCCCGGAATGGGATAGTCTGTGATTCAATAACACCGGGGAAGTTTCTTTTTAAGCCTCGGCTGCATACTGTATCTGAAGAACTATTTCAATGTGCCTTTGGTATTTCTTATTGGAAAAAAAATTCTGATCAACGTGGTGCTGCTAAGGAATGAAAACTGCAACAAATATAACAGATACTTGGATTTGTTTAACACTGTCCCTAATGTCAAGAATCAAAGGCCGTTTATTAGATCATAAAATAATTACACTATAGTCAAATTTAAAATATTTTATTTTAAGTATCCTTGTACAGATAAAATCTGTATGTTAAGTATCAAACGTTTCACCAAGTAGGCATCCAGATAGTATGTATGAAAACCACATCAACAGATAGAAGATTTCCTAATGAAGATCCAAACCTTCACATGTTGCTTCTGGAATAAGAGTCTTTGGGTTTGTATAGCACACATTCCACACCAGAGACTTTCCTAGTGCTGTGACCTTTTAACACAGTTTCTCAAGCTGTTGTGTCCCCCAACAGTGGAGTTTCATTGCATCTTCATAACTCTAACGTTGCTACTGTTATGAATTTAATGTCATAGCTGTGTTTTCCAGTGGTTTTAGGTGAACCCTGCAGAAGGGTTCTTCTATCCCAGAGGGGATGTGACTCACAGTTTGAGAAACCTCCTTTAAACAAATAACTCTGCACAGCTTCTATGCTATGCCTTTGCTAACAGGTGACTGGCGGGGGCTTCTCCTTGGCAAAGAGCAAGTTCTAACATACGTTGTGACAAACAACCTTATGTAACAATAGAACACCCATCCCGGTATTCAGATCTCTTATTAAGAACAACAGGATAGCGGAGTGACTGACTCATCAGCTTGTGTGCGCTGCCTTGATTCTAGTAATTTGGGACAAGTGTGGGGAAGCCACAGTTGTTAATGTGCAGCCCAAAATGACAAACGAGAGAAGTTAATAAGCAACATTAAGTACTTGTGTTTTTCTATTCTCTCAAAGCTGCCCAGTGCTGAATTATTCTGTAATATGAAGGGAAAAGAAAAGGTAATGTGGGAGTCATGGTTTTGACTGAATGAAAGCATTGTGTTCAATCATTCTGAGAATGGGGTTAACCATGCCCATAAGCCTGGGTCTAAAGATTGCATCAGGGTAGGTATAATCCCTGAACTCAGTTACCTCCCGTTCTCATGGTGAACTATACAGACTAGAGCTGTAATAAACAGAGTAGGGCAAGTGGGACTGAGAGAGGGAGGCTAATGGTTCCTGCACCAGTTCTTCCATGCAGCTTGGCTCTCCTGTTGTATTAACCCTTGATTCCTATCAAAGTAAGACTATAAGAGTAAATCACTTGTTGGCTCATTATTAGGTATGTTATCCTCAAATCATTCCAGTCACTGCAGTTGGTCTTTTGAGGTGACACTCTTAACTGTATATTCATGACACTTAAACTTCACGCACGTATCTGGCTATTGGTTATAGAATCCAAATTTCACTTGAGGAAAGGCACGACAAGTGAGAGTTCTCCAGCTCTAGCTCTTTTCATTAGCCAGCAAAGGGAAGCCTTGGTGAAAAGCCAAGGAAGAAGCACTTCCTTTTGTTCTCTGTGTCAGCAAAACAAGTTGCTGAACAAACCACAAACTCATCTTTCCTGGTTCATGTCCCGTCTTCAGGTAAAAGATTCTGTGATGGTTTCTCCATCCCTCGTGGTTCATATAACTCAAAGGCTGACTATCTAGGCTACAATAGATTTCCTCACCCAAGAGGTACACATAGGCAAAAACAGAGAAAAGCAGAATGCTACCTGTATTGCTCTATGTTGATTAGTACAAATGGATGCTACGACTGTGTTTTCAGAGTGTCAGAAAGAAAAATGAAAGACCTCTCATTGTGGTATTAGAAATGGTATAGAAAACGTTAAAATTTTCTGAGGTTTAATTTTGTCATCTGCCTTTCTTGGAGAGTTTTAAATTCATTTTTGATTTATCAATATGAGCAGTTACCTCTTTTTAAACAATCCAAGAAAATCTGTTTTGGTAAAATAATAATGAAGATAATATAGCAAGAAAGCTTAAAATAATAAGTAACTTTATAAGTGTCACTAAGTAATTTCATTAATATAAAACAAAAATAAGGACTGTCTACATTTAGAGTCCCCTCAGAACATTTTTCTTAATAAACATGAAATAAGGTTCCAAGTCATCTGGTGCTAGAAGTAGTTAATGTGTGAATGTGTGCGTGTGTGCATGTGTGCACACATGTGTCTGTATGGATGTGTATAGGGTATGTGTGTGTGTATATATATATATATATGTGTGTGTGTGTGTGTGTGTATGTGTGTGTGTGTGTGCTATAAATCTGTGTGGTATATGCTTGTGTATTTGTACAGATGTGTGCACATCTGTGTGGGTATAAAAGCCAGAAATGACCTCAGGTGTCTTCCTCTATAGTTCTCCGCCTTTTTGTTTTTCAACTCTCTTTTTCTTTTTTAATCTAGACCTAAGTGATTCAGCTAGAATGCCTGGCCAGTGAGCTCTTGACCCTACTGTCTCTGGCACCCAAAGCACTGGGCTAGCTTACATGTGTGTTTGGGGGTCCATACTCAGGCCTTGGAGCTGAAATGACAGCACTCCCGAGACACCTCCACAGTACCGTATCTTTTAATATTTATTAGGAATTTTATTTTCTAAAACCTCAATATATATGTTTAGAGCATGTATTTATATGAAATGGATTTTAGTTTTCATTATGCCTTATTTATAAGAAATCTATGACACAACATTTTAAATAATAGACTAAAGTTTAATCAAGTATTAAGGATTAGAGTCCTGGCAGGTGTTTTGAATGCAGATAAAAGCTTTTAGCAGTATTTTACAATACATAAGAAGTAAATGAAACAAAATTCAAATTAGAGTCTTTGCATATTGAACAATTTTGTGTGCGGTTGATATTTTTCCAAATCACTATCTATATTTCTATCTCATCATGAACAATCAAAATGTGGAGTTGTCTAAAGGCAAAGGAATAAATTATGAAGCAAGGTCCAGCTGCCTTGCTGGGGGAGCATCATGCTGTGATTACTCAGTTAATAAAACACCAAAGAATTTAAATAGCTAACACAATTTTCTTCCCAGTTGTCCTCCTACTGATTTACATTCTTATGTGATAACTGATTTATGGGGATTAGAAGAAAGAATAAAATAAATGATTTGACCTCAGAAGGTACTGTTAAACAAGTTTTCTATTTGAAAAGTTGATGTGGGAGTCCCCTCTGTGTGCTGTGATTACCATAAATGAGTAAAGAAACTGCCTTGGCCTGTTGATAGGGCAGAACTTAGGTAGGCAGGGAGGACTGGAATGAATGCTGGGAGAAAGAAGGGAGAAGTCAGGAGACACCATGGATCTGCTGCCTGAGACAGACATGCTGAAGCTGGGCTGGTAGGTCAAGACATTGTGGTGATGCACAGATTAATAGAAAAGGGTTAAATTAAGATGTAAGAGTTAGCCAAAAAGAAGCTAGAGCTAATGGGCCAAGCAGTGATTTAATTAATACAGTTTCTGTGAGAGATTATTTCTGTTCTGCGGTTCTGGGCAGCAGGGAAAAACGAGTTGCTCCTTGCAACAAAAAGTCACATGCTATGGCCAATTCACATACTCATGAAATTGAAAAATGTAGAGAAAAACTTACAATAACCTCATTAAAAGTAGAAGTTAAATTATTACAGGAACTGAACACACTTCTTTGGAAGGGAGATTGAAGACTGATTTTTCTGTCTGTTAACTATGGTGCATCTTTGGCGATAAGGAAGAATACAAAGGTTACTTGCAGACATGACTGAATCATAGGTAGTCATCGTTAAATTAAATCTCTGTAAAGGGTTTTTCTTCAATAGAAATAAGATATAAAACATTCTCACGGATTTTTTCAAGCTGCAGAGGTAGAATCAGTAGAATGCTTGATACTCTGTAAGAAGTCCTGAATTTGATTCCCAGCATCAAATCAAGTTAGATATGGTAGCACACACATAAAATGCCAAGTTGCAGAAAGTATTGTGAGGAATGTCAGACATTTAATGTCATCATCAACTACATAATGAGTTTGAGACCAGCTTGGGCTATTTGAGAACCTCTCTCCAAATGAATGAATTCTAACATGCTATTACCATGAATTGTTTTTTTTTTTTTCTAGTTCAAGCGACGAATGTTTGGCATTTATCTTATTCCGACATTTGTTTTTATTTTCTGTCTAAAGATGAATTAATATTTCAACCCTAAAAATAAGATATTAATGAATATCTATATTTTTGTTTTGGAAATAATACATACATTTTTCATATTAAATGTATCTCCTGCAGAAATGTGAAATACTCCAAATTAAATCTTTCTAAGTAGAGACATAAAACAAAGAATTCCACAGCTAACTTCAAATAACACATAAAAGTCAAAGTAGAATCATACAGAAAATACCATGTAAACTAATCTTCACGCTACTTGTCCAAATTTCAGATAAAAAAATAATTTTGTGCTTTGATGTGACTCCTATCCCCCAAGATACTGATGTCAAGAAATACCCCCAATCAAAAAAAAAAAAAAAAAAAAACCAAAACATATTTTTGGTCCCAAGAATTTTGCACAACCTAAACTATAGAGAGTAGCAAATGTGTTTTGAATGAATTTTTAATATTTTTATGAGTTCTACCTATCTCAGTATTACTTTGGCTCAAGACTTTAAACTTGCTTTTGAAATACAATTTCTTTCGTTGTTGAGAAGGACGTTGATTCTAATCATCACAGTAGTCTCCCTGTTTTTCAAGGGGTTGAATTCCTTTGATCAGATCAAGTACTTACTATACTCCAAAACTGTGTTCTGCAAGCACTGCTATTTCAAAATTAAACCAGTAGGTGTTGGCTTCCATCCAAAGTACAGAAACCAGAAAATGTTCACCTTTTCTATCAAGGAAAGCACCAGTTGGAATAACCACACAGATGGTAGGACCAATGGTTAGAACCAGAAAGAGTCCCCAAGATGGCTGATACTAGAATAGAAATTCACAGCATAAAGATACACCTTAAAGGGAAACACTTCAGTGTGCAGGAAAGTCTGGAGGAGTTTGGGTGTCAATTAATAAATTTGGAAAAAGTCACTTGACCCTGTCATTCTTCAGTTTTCTCCTTTATATATCAGGAAGGAAGACTTTGAGAAAGATGGTCAAGTCAAGGCAATTGTCAAGATTAGATGTATGATGTTTGTAAAAGCACTGTCATCTAGCAAACACTCCATAAACTCTGATGGCATTATCTTTAAACTATAAGAGAGTGTCAGTCAATGAGGAAGTGAGCTAAGGTTAACAATTATTTAAAAGTCAACCCTCAATGCTCTGCTTCCATCCCCAACAAGAAAGGTTAGAACTGATGAGAGAAAGACTTGAGACTAAGAATATGTGTTTGCCTACCACCTTCATCACATACGTGTATAAATATGTGTTGCACACCTCCTTTATCACTTACGTGTATGAGAACAGCTCTGTAGCACAGCCCCGTTTTAGAGCACATTCCTTTATCTTGTATTTAGAGGGATTGGCTGATGATTAGCAGCTGTCAGTCAAAAATAACTGAGTCAAGAACACAGTGTTTTGAATTTGCAATGCAATGCAAACTTCCTGTTAAAGGGCAACCCTTTTATTTCGTGTTGTTGACTCAGATAATCCTCAAAGAAAAATAAAATTCTGATGTTTAAATTTAGCATGCTGAGAAATACCAATTCTAAAATATTGTTTGGCTCTAAGCCTATAAAGTTACTATTTTATTCTTGGTAGTGTTTGTCTTCATTAATAAGAAGATCAGTGGCATTAATCAGTTTAGGCTTGTTCACACCTGACAGTGTACCTAAATGGACCATTGTGATTTAAACCTCACTAGTTAAAGTCTTTAGCTTTACTGGCAAAATTTCAGGAAATGATTGTGCAAGAACCAGTGGTATTTCCTTGCACGGCTTTATCTCTTCCCTACCATATTTCTTTATATTTTTTTCTTTTTTAAAAAAAAATATGTAAGGATCATACAAGGGTAAACCTAATCTAATTTTATAACCAAACTTTATAGGAAATGTTTGAGTCTCTGTTTTAACCTTGACTCAAGGTCTCTACCTCAAAGACAACTCAAAGAACTTATATTTGCAAATCTCACAGAACCAAAGAGGTTTGCATGATTTTACAGCACCCCCCACCCATGGAGTCCCTTTCTTCTCGGAACCTTCGCAGTATTTCCTTCCATATTAGACCCATCATCTTTTCTCCTGGCACCAACCCCAGTTTTGTTTCCAGAGTTTGTAAAGCCAGAAATTGGAATAGTGGCTATCTATGCCAAGTTTTGGACTTGGGGTCAATTTAGATTCCAGTTTTCATCATTTCTATCTTGACTAGAAAGAGAGCAAGGCAATCTCTCTTACCTAGTGTGATTTCTCAAGTACTTCCAAATAATAGTGCCTACGAAAATGATGCGCTTAGACCACCTGATCTACGGTGGTCTATTAATACCCTAAAAGAACAGGTAGCAAAGTGACTAGGAGCCCGAGGCTACCCTAGGCTACCATTTGCCAACTATATTTTCTAGAATATATTCTCTCTCTCTCTCTCTCTCTCTCTCTCTCTCTCTCTCTCTCTCTCTCAAACAAACTATCTTTTTCATTCTACATACCAATCTCAGTTCCTACTTCCCCTCCTCCAAATCTTCACCTACCTCCACCCCACCCCTATCCACTCCTCAGAGAGGGTAAGTCACATTGCTTTGGGGAAGGTCCAAGGCCCTCCCTACTATTTCTAGGCTGAGGAAGTTATCCATCCAAAGAGAACAGGTTTCTAAATTTAATCTTGTGTCATGTTTATTGTAAATAGTAGAAAATACCTTCCTCCTATAGCTTTTGTACCATAAATAAGACAATGTATTCAAAGGGCTTCACTTGCAGTTACTAAACTTGTAATAATTGGCAATTGCTCATTCTTTCTGTGGTGGGAAACCATATTTGGTAATAACCCAAGAGGTTTTCAAGCACTTGAGTCTACTTCCTTCTACTACCTAGTGATGGACAAGTACTCAGAACTGTTCCTCGGGGTTAAATTTCCTGTCAGTGTTTCATGAGAGAAAAAAAAATTCTACAGGAATGGGGAGAATCTTCTTCCCAGCTCTGCCTAAAGCCTCCTGTGGGCAGGTGCACTTGGCTAGAGGTAACACTCCTAACGGAATTCTGTAGCTGGCATGCATATACAAATACAGCTCTGATCCTGAAGCCAGTCAGGAAAGGATGATATTCGAACGGCTTCTCTCATCCTGTGCAAAACCTCAGTCATTATTAGTAGATAGGTTTAGATTCAGTAAACAGCTACTAACTTTGAGATTTCTGACTACGGCTATTTCTGTCAATAGCATTCAAAGGAAATCATGAGTCACAAACTCCTTGCCTAATTCAGACATAGTACCAACAAATTTCACTAATGGTTTAAACATGAAAATAACTTCGCTTCAAAGTAATCAGACAATCCTCTTCTCAGACACAGCACCTAGACTTCTTGCAATATGACATCACCATGAAGTCTGAAGGAAACAACTTGACTCCTATCTTTGAAGAACTCTTGATAAACAGCTGAGTTCTTAGCCTGTTTTCCCTTCAGTTGGATGAACGGCTGACTTCAGGTACCCATTGTCTCTAGAGTTGTGTGGAACTCACAGCAGCCTCTTCTTACAGTTTCTGTGTGGATGTTTTCTCCTCTGCCCCCCTCCACTTTTTAATCACTGTGTAAAATGTTCACCCAGCCTCACATGACAAACACATTCCCTAGATCACATGTGACTCACTGATTCACAGAGTTACAGTTGGGGATTATGCAGGCAAATTTTTTATAGGCAGAATGATTGCCTAAAATCAATAGGTATCCCAACAGCAAAAATGGCCCCAACACTAAGTGACCCTTTATAACTAGAGATTTCCGAGAGGAGTGGACGATTAGGCAAAACAACTCCGGTGCCTCCATGTCTTGTCTTGTTTGGAGTAGATTGGATAGCTTAGGCACAGTCAGAAATTTTTAAACTAAAATGGCTGACTAAATTCAGTCCTGAATTTCCACTTTTCGTGTGATAGAGGATTTCAGAACTATATTGCATTTTACAGCAATTGTTAATCTTAACGTCTTCTCTCTTTCTCGTTTTTAGACAGTGTCTCAGGCCATAATCTAGAGTTCCCTGTGTAACTCTGTCTAGCCTCAAATTTATAACCATCCCCCTGTTTCAGAACCGGTTAAGGTGACAGGTGTAAACACGTCTGCCCACAGAATTTGCCTCCAAAGTTTGAAACCACTTTGACCTGTCAAACCTGTGATAGTGTTTGTGCAAGTGCTCATTCGAAGATCCTGAATTCCTGGAGCCTGTTTTAGGCAACTTCCGCCGTAACTGTAATCTTCCTTAGAGTAAAATACAGTGAAACAGTCGTTTCTCCAGTGATCCTCCAGCTAAGTCTACAGCATCCTTTCTAATTAAAAGATTCTTTTATTTCCCTTTTCTGATTGCTTCTGTGGTTTAAAAATTGGGGAGGGAGGTCTGTAAGAGTGAAACTGGCCAGATAATCCCAACTGTTCTAAATTAATTATTTCTAGTTCCCCTTTTAGAACAGACCTTTCGTGTCCTGCCAACATCTTGTTTACTTGGTAATTTGCTTTACAATGGGCTAGCCCTGGCTGACCTATTTTTAAGAGTTGGTTATCTACAGTTTGAACAAACAGGCTGGAGTTGTTTTTGAAAGTTCTTAAGCCTTGGTTTCCTTCTGCCAGTGAACACAGTCCTGCTGAGTAGCGAAGTACAATGGCATCTATTTGAAAATCATCCCTTTGAAATCACGAAGACTTCAAACCCTACTGGTTAGGCAGTGGAGATAATTGTAGGCAGTGAGAACCTGGGAGACTCCACCCCACCCACTGGAAAGAATTTGAATGTTTATCATATCATCAGTGTCGCCCAGACGGTCACCAAGAAGCCAACTATAGATCAATGTCACGTTTAGTTTTAATATTGCAAAAAGTAAATAAAAGACACGCTTGTTTTGTTTGCTTGTTTGTTTACAAAATAGCAAATGAATCTGAAATGAAATTTAGGGCAATTGGGGCATTTAAAAAATCGAAGCCGGCTTCTATGATTCCTCTCCACCCGCCCCCACAGGCAACCTGCCATCTCATCAGTAACTTTCAGGGGATCACACTCGCTCGCTAGTCTCCTTGCCTATAATCCCAATGAACTGAGCACTTTGCCCGGACTCACCTAACATTAGGTCCCCTGCTGCAGATAACAGTAAGGCGACTAATAACTCACAGGAGTGAGGAACAAAATGCTTTCAGATTTGTATGGAGAATCCGAAGCTCTGCTTCCCTAACTTTCCTCGCCATTTCTTCTCAGCTTCCCTTCCCCCGCACCACATACCGTACAGAGGCCACTCAAACTGCCAACCAACCGTGCTGAGTTGAACTTACTGCAGCGTGATGCAGGCGAAGGCTAGGCGCATCTCTGAAGCGAGAGCGACAGCTTTTCCGGAGAGGAACTGGGACCAGCCAGCTCTCAGGATCCTTTCCAATTCACACGCTCTCCGCTCCGTCAGAAGGCTCCCACACAGCCCGGCTTCCCCCAGGAGCGGAGCTTCGAGAACTCTGCTCAGAGCATCCTCCTCCCGACTGCCACCCCCTTCCAGAACACACGGCCCGTTGGAACTAGTGACTGAAAGATGGAAGTCTTCTTCCAGCAATGTCACGGGCTGCCTGCAACCCACCACTCCCAGATCATTTGCAACTCAAAAACAGCGGAGGATGAGAGCTGTAGGCTTCCGGAGCCTGAAAGTCAATTTTGGCATCTCCTCTTCCCCACATCTCACTCCTCCCACTTCACCCTCCTTTGCCGAGGCCACCTCCAGTCCTCCGGTCTTTCGCACAGGCTAGGTATTGCAAAGGCTTGTTTCCTTACGAAACCACTAAGCCATCATTAATGAAACTGAATTTATCAGAGAGGAAATACCTGTTGTCCGTGTCTAATGCTCTTCTCTCATCTCTCTTGGTCCAGGATTTGTGAGAGAACGCGTTGATTCGGGAAGTGTGTGCAATGTGTGTGTGTGTGTGTGTGTGTGTGTGTGTGTGTGTGTGTGTGTGTGTGTGGTGAGGCGGCGGTTCTCGTGGCTGCAAGCTTAAAGCCCTGCCTGGCTGCTGAGGCTGCTGCTGCTACTATAGCGGTTTGGTGCACAGGGGGAAAATAAGACAGGGAGACAGGGCTTCCCAGCTGTTTAACTGCTGGCTGAGTTATGATCAGACAGTGGGGGAGACAATGCAGGCATTAGTAGTTGTTATTAAGACTTTTAGCTGGATTGGCTGCAATCACTGTCATCTCCTGTATATTTTTCCCTCCACCAGAAATCTGATGCCTATTTCCCCTCTCGTTATTACTAAAGTATATACTCTGAATGCTGCTCAGTGGTTGCCCACTCCCCTTAACCGTTTAATGCTCTCTATTGCTTCATTCCTACTGGGTCACTGTGAGCAGGTAAATGGGAGATGGGTGAAGATCAACTACAAAGGCAGTTGATGAGGAAGAATAATGGTAAACAGTTGTAACCAATCAGGACGCAGATAATAATTTTTGAGTCATGTGCTAAAAGTAATTTATCGGGTAATAAAAAACATAACGTGAAGTTACGCGACCCAGTGTGTGCAAGACCTGGTAGCAATTACGGTGCCTGTTCAGGTCCTCCAGTGAGGTTATAAGGATGACTGTGTTGTAAAGGTTCTCAGCCTCTTCACAGGATAGCCACTGTGATTTCAACATAGCGGCACCTGTTTGTCAGATGCAAACTAGCAAGCCCACCTGTTATTCCCGTGGATACACTCCCTCCCGTGGGTTACTCACTCTCTGCCCCCACTTATCTCCAACATAGAGTACAGAAAACCCGCTAACCAGCAGGAGTTACAGATACCCGCATCCTCTCAAATGATTAGCAGCATCTTAGTGTCTAACATCATTTGATCTAGCAACAGCTGTGCTTGTGCTGTTTTATAATAGACTGGAAATAGTGAATCACTCACACACACCTTTAATGTTTAGCTTTCAGTTGTCTGAGCTAAAAATAACTTAAAATATTGTAAATTTTATTTGTAATGCATGTCCTTAATCATTTCTGCCTTGCTATGAATAACTTTTCTTATCTGCCATATTTATACCCAATCATAAGACTTGTTTAATCAAGGTTATACAAGATAGATAGAAACATGAAAAAAAGTCAAACCCTAGAAATATAACAAATCCAAAAAAGGAAAATAAAAGCCTGAAGAATTACTAACTTATTTTCTCTTGATTTGTTCATGTAAGAACAATTACAGCTTTTAAATAAACAATGGCTAATTAATGGGCAAAGCATTTATCAATTATTTAATAGGTATCAATTTACAAAAACCAAACTTTAATATAATTACAATTAAAATAAAATATCAATACTTTACGTGAAAACTTACACAATACACTGAGATATATCCAAAAATTTTAAGAATAAAAAACTTAATAGAATATGAAACCAAATAATTTTGCCATTTCAAGTGTTTGGGGGGAGGGACTAGGTATCTCATAAAACATAAATCATTAAATGCAAAGAAAAATTCTAAAGTTTCACACACATGTAGTGCAGACAATGTAGACAATGAAAGGGGATTAATTTAACGTCTGAGGAACACTTTCTGACGAGAAAGTCTTTTTAATTTCACACTCAGTCAATCAAATACTCCCAGCATTTGAAAAGTTCCAGTGTGTGTTCTTCCAGCTAATGGTCTTGAAGCTCTTGTCTCTCTTCCAGCCCATGTCTGTCTTCCAGCTCATGTCTGTCTTCCGGCTCATGTCTCTCTTCCAGCTCATGTCTCTCTTCCAGTTCATGTCTCTCTTCCAGCTCATATCCGTCTTTCAGTTCATGTCTGTTTGTCTTCCAGCTCATGTCTGTCTTCCAGTTCATAATCTCTCTTCCAGTTCATGTCTCTCTTCCAGCTCATGTCTCTCTTCCAGCTCATGTCTGTCTTCCGGCTCATGTCTGCCTTCCAGTTCATGTCTGTCTTCCAGCCCATGTCTCTCTTCTAGCTCATGATCTTTCTACTTTGGCCTACAAAGGGCTGGAATCAAAAGTTATCACCACTACTTTCTTATCACTTGGAAGTTTCGTCTTAGCTTTTACTCTTATTTTGAAATCCAGATTTTAGGAAAAGCAATGGAACTTCTTCAAAAAAATAATTTATTAGATATTTCAATGCTAACATCTGGTCTTGGTCAAAATGGAAGTGACACAGATATTGAAATAACTAATGACTATTAAAATCTAGCTAAGTAGATCTTTTTAAAAGTTGAAGGCAACATTGCTGAGATGTAGAAACAAAAAGCAGCACTTCTGGCAACATTTAAATCTTGGTAATAGAAGAAGGAAATCTTCAGCTGAGGGATGACGACAGATGCTCAGGTCTGACTCTTATAGCTACAGGATTGTCCATTTTGTAAGAAACCTTGCAAACCACTGCGTCACAGGACTTGATTTCTTTCTCTAGCATGTTCCTGTGATTAGACTAAAAGAGAAATATTCACAAGTGTCTTTATGTAATTAGTAGATCTAAAAATGATGAGAGAAAATAAAAACTGCCTTGTAAATATTCATTTTTTTTTAAAAAAAAGCAATCAAGAAACCCTGATTTTTAGGTGTTTATGTATATGTGTGTATGGATGTGTGTGTGTGTGTGTGTGTGTGTATGGGTGTGTGTGTAAGTGCTTATGCAAATATGTGCACATGAGGGTGGAGGTCAGGAGTCAGCATTCAATGCTTTCCTCCATCACTCTAAGCCTTGTTCTCTGAGACAAGTCACTCGGAAGCCTGGAGCTCAGTGGCTTGACCAGGCTGCTTTGTCTCAGTTGACAAGGAGTCCTCCTGTTTCTGGGATAATGGGCATGACCCTCACTAAGCTTCTGGGATAGATCCAAGGGGCCTAAACTCAGTCCATTATGCTGGCGTTGCAAACATTTTGTTGACACGGCCCCTTCAGCAGCTAGAATGAAGCAGTCTTAGGTTTCATCTAAGCTTCTTTCACCATCAGCATGTGACATCTCAATCTAAAGTCTTTAATAATACTTCTTTCCTGCAGAAAAGCCAAAATCTTGTAAGGTCAATAGTGACAAAAAAAAAAAAAAAAAGAAAAGAAAAAATCCAAAAGACATTGTGTGTATAGTCCACTTATACATGCCAACATATGTCAAAATGTTTGCAGCATGGCCGTCCACAGTCAGTAGGTTATGAATAAATAAAGACATTGTGTGTATAGTCCACTTATACATGCCAACATATGTCAAAATGTTTGCAGCATGGCCGTCCACAGTCAGTAGGTTATGAATAAATAAAGACATTGTGTGTATAGTCCACTTATACATGCCAACATATGTCAAAATGTTTGCAGCATGGCCGTCCACAGTCAGTAGGTTATGAATAAATAAAGCAAAAGAATAAATTCATTTGTGACAGCAAGATGCAGGTGTTTGAACTCTTCCTGTTTTTATTTTGCTACTGCATACATGTAGCACTACAATTATGAGAATCCCTTGGTATGGCCTCTAAGTATCCTTTCAAGTCTATCACCCACAAACTCTATAGCACAGTATGATTAATATTTGTTCCCCCAAGACTACTCAAGAATGAAATTCTCTTTACCAGATACAATTAATAAATCCTCTAGAATCTCACGTTCCCAGGCCACCAAGTAACTAACATCAAGCTGTTCTTAGTCCCAAGAATCCTTCACCGATAGCCTTAGAAAGGTGTGTGCAGTCTTAAGGAGACTGGACTAGAGAGACTAAAGAAGAGTTCACAAATGATAAGAGCTCTAACTGAGCTATTAACACTAGCAGTCTGATAATTCTTAACCAAAACAAGAAATGCTGCTTACATAATCAGTTATCATGCCACTTTTAGTAGACTATTTAAAAGAAATCATAGCCCTTTAGACAAGCCGATGCTTAGAAATCACATGGCATGTTCATTGTATCTTTAAAAAAGTGGACGAAGAAACAGTTCACCAGGCCATAGGGTCAGCCTTTAACAGATAGAGATTCCATAAACAAATGTATTCTTTCATGCAGATTTGAATGTTTTATGTTTCAGAAAACTCAAATCCTTCAAATGCTTGATTACTTGATTTAATTCTTATTAACTCTGACTTGAATTGTGAGAGGTACTACTTTCTAAATTAAATGCTCTCCTGAGAACTTTTTCATTAGTTTCGAATCTATGAACACTGTATATAGGTTGGAAGGTGAGCAGGGACACAGAAAACGTTTAATTCTATTGTGTTCCTTTTACAGAGAAGAACAACCTTCACATATTAGATTCGAATGGGCCCTTAGACCTCCTCTAATCAGATTCTCGTCATTTACAGCAGAGGAAGGCAATGAAGTCGATGACCACTGCTCGCTGCTGGAAAGCCAATCTTCCCACTGTGCTTCCTGTCTTTGCCTCACAGCAGATATGTCACGTCTCAACTAGGTCAAGGAGATGTGGCCTTGAGAAAATTGTCTTTTTCATTCTTTAACTTGTTAACTTACAAACAGAATAACCACAGTGTGTGCCCCATAAAATCACAGCTGAGGAGTTCAAGGAATACAATACATGTAAATCATGACAAACACACACACACACACACACACACACACACACACACACATGCATTTACTAATACACATAGGGATAGTGGCATTCATGATAAGTGCACCATCTCTTCATTCAAAGCTTAATTTCTGAGGATAAATGTTTGAGTCCTTGACTCAGTGATAATTTTTATGAGTTTATAACTGAGTAGAAATATAAATGATTCATTTATGGCCAAAATGCATGTTATTTTTTTTAATTGGAGACAAAAAGAATTACTTTTCTATAATTAGCAATGAAGGTAACTAGAGTTGCAAAGTTTCCTGGGAAAGCAAGAATCAATTACACAAATTAATAAGGAAGTCATCCAGTCAAACTTTCATAGGTACACACAATATGAGAAATCTTAAGCTAGGTGCATAATTAAGAAATTGCAGAAAATGCAGCAAAAGAGGATTTAGAACATGAAATGGGAAACCTGTGACAGAGAAATTGTAATTCTGCTCTTCTGTGGGAAATTAGCAGGCTGTAATGCATTCTAGCATTTATTTGGCTGTCTCCTAATGGATGTGGAGCACAATATAATTGATTTAGCAATGGACGTCCACAAAGAGTTCCTGAAAATGCCCATATTTTATATTGCATGCCACCACTTTGTTTCTGAGCTCAGTTCAGTGGTTGGCAACAAAGACAAGGCAAACATATTCTAAACTGACTTTCTTGTTTTCTAAGAAATTGGAGCAGTGAGTTTTACAAACTGCCCTGTGCTGGTTCTCTTGAAGGGACCCTCCTCCCCTCCCCAGCACTCTAAGCTTCTGCTTCTCTATAAGATTTCCTTTGTTTACTGCTCCATTTCAGATGTTACTCGGATTTCAATTGCACTGAAATGGAATAAAAAAATAACAATTTTAAATGTCATTTTTTTTTAAGAGAACAGATTGTTTCCGGTTAGTGAATACCTAAATTAAAACACTACCTATAAGTTTAAATCAAATAAACACATTTGTCTTAAGCTCTGTAAATGACTACATTCATCAGTAATGTGCATATCTTAAAAATTACTGTAAGAAAACGCAGAATTTTGTTGAGCTCAGACATTTAACAGCGTTTTGTAGTATCATTTACAGTTATTGAAAATTTTTTATTAAGTTGAAACAAAGATTCCACTAACTTCAAGAAAGATGGATGAGCTGAAAAAAGAGACTAAACATGTAAAAGGCCTAACAGCCACAAGTGATGTGCATCGAAAACAGATAGGCAAGCAGTCTGGTATGGTGGTAGATTTAATAGCACATTGATGAAAAGATGGGCACAGTATGATTGTGGGAATTTCAGAACAGAATTTGTTATCACTGCCCTTGCTGCTAAAATTCAGCCATCTGCACAGTGTTTGTCCTTGACGGTACTTGCAGAAACAGAATACATTTCTTCAATTAACCTGCTTAGTCTCTATTGGCTGGGAGATAAATATGGATATTAAGATAATAAAATGTGTTTCCAAAAGGAAACCTTATTCTAGGCTCAATTAAATCACTTCTGTTCTTTGTGATGGTTTTTTACTGTGAAATTCTTTGCCTCCAGCCTCAATAGTTGACCAAGGAAAAGCTTAATTATCCATGTGACCCACATGGCTCAGTCTGTTAAAACCAACTCATTTGATCCTACAGTGAATAATTTTTGTAATGTATTATAGCCAACTTTAAAATGACATTAAAAGAACAGAATAAACAAGATTGCTTGAATGAAGGGGGTTTATCAGTTATATTCTACTATTATTTGTTGTTATATGCTATGTATAGTCTTTTTATTCTTATCTTCCCAAAAGATATTGAAAGAACTACTAAGGTTTTATGGTAAAGAAAGTCATACCATTCTTGATAACCTTAAGGGTTAATCTAAGTAGGCATTCCAGTTATCTGGGCAGAAATACCCCCTCCCCAGGAGACAGTACATTCTACACACATAAGAAAGTATGTAACCCCTGTTCAAAACAATGCTCTCCTTCTATATTAAGCACTCTCACCTCTTGAGAACATTTTCTTTCACCTTGTCCGTCCCTTGAACAAGCCCTGTCTTACGCTTTAGAATCCCTTTGTTCTATGCTTTGTCTTGTGTGTGTTGTCTAAATTCTCTCAGTGGAGATCACAGGACTGGGAAACTGCAGTAGGGTCAGTATGGGATCTCCTTACACTGTATTGCCATGAGTATTGCTTCATATAAATGCATAAATTCATGTATGCATACTAATATCTGTGGTAAATAAATTATTTTTATTTCAAGAGGTTCTTGCAAAAAATCTTTCTCTTTCTTTCTTTCCTTCTTTCTTTCCTTCTTTCTTTCTTTCTTTCTTTCTTTCTTTCTTTCTTTCTTTCTCTCTCTCTCTCTCTCTCTCTCTCTCTCTTTCTTTCTTTCTTTCTTTCTTTCTTTCTTTCTTTCTTTCTTTCTTTCTTTCTTTCTTTCTTGTTGGGTACTGGCTGTCTTGGAACTCACTATGTAAACCAGTTTGACCTCAAACCCACAGAGATCTGCCTGACTCTGCCTCCTAAGTGCTGGGGTTAAATGTTTACTCCTCTACTCCTGGCCCCAAAAGAGCTTTTAAAAACTGGAAAAGTATTTTAATGTATGATTACTTTCTGTTCAAATTTTGTCCAACAAAAGTTGTTCACTTTTATTAATCCAATACTTTCATAGTACTCTTTAACCAAGAAATATATAACCAACAATTAACATATCATTTAAATATGCAGCTATCTTATACAGTACATACTAAAGCCATTTTCAAATAGAGAAACAGAATATAAGAGGATTTAACTACTTTATTTAAATTTCCATATGAGCCAGAGACACTGGGTCTCTATTATCTGGTTGCGGTATTCTAATAGCTGAGCCAGATAGCAACTCAACTCCTAAGAATTTGAATCTAAAATCAGAATGTCTAAGGCAATATAAGATGTACTGGTTTAACCAGTGTTAAATCAATATACAACTTACTAACACTTGGATTGTCAATGATTTATTATGATGGCTAACCTATCATCTTGTTGAGATCTAAAATCAGGAGACAGGACTCAGAATACATAGGTAGGAGATAATCAGAAGAGTAGAGATGGTGCTATTCTATAAGCTGCAATCCTGGAATGCATATTAATGAAAAGGAGAAAGTGAGTTTAACACAAGAGTCCATCACTGTCTTTCTCCTGACTGTGGTGTTCCTGCCTCCAGGACTTCCCCACCATGATAAACTGTTCCTGCAAACTGTGAACCCACATAATCTTTCTTTCTTTGGCTTTTGTCAAGATATTTTATCAGAGGAACAAAAGAAAGTGACTCAGACATTTATTTTAGATTTAAAACATATAATATAAAGTTCTTGGTACAATCTAAAAGACCATTTAAAATTACCATGTATGCCATATGCATGTTTTCATGTACATTCTGGGTATATGGAAAGTTAAGTAAAACTTATTGTCGTTATTAAGCTCCTATTAAAAGTTTCTTACATTTTTTTCTTGTTTTAATCTATTCCAAGTAGACATATATTAATTGCAATTCATAGTTTGCAGCTAATATTGTTCCTTTCAAAATAAGAAGTAACCATGTAGAAATAACATCAATAATTAAATAATTAAAGAAACTGCATTGGCTTTTAATCTTAATAATTATGTTTGATTTATAATGCATACCTATATTATGAATATTTTAAACATAATTTGAAATTTATGTCCTGGCAATGCTATAGCATGCATGGGCAGTTCATATATGGCAGTTCTGTTGAACTTGTATATAGATTTTGGTAACAAGTAAATTACACAATATGATTATTCTTAGCACTCTTAGCACTTTATCTGTGATTTTCTCCAGTTTTACTATTAACTCATTGTACAATCAATGGCCATGTTTTGTTTCTTTCTGGACACCTGAAGAAAACATGGGATAGGAAATATTGCCCACAATATTAGCCTGCTTTTGTTGGGCCCTGTCCAAATGTTGAAAGTATCTAAAGATTTCAGCCAAAAGAGTGTACAATTGATAACCTAATGTTGGAACTAAAGTATTTGTATTTTAATTTTTCTTTCACTGGTCATGGGAGAATTGTTAACTACATAATGAAGCTGATGCACTTTGACAATTGTTAGTCACACAAGTCTGTATGACATACAAACGGCAGGGTGTGAGACGCTTTTCGCTCCTCAATATTTAGATCAGTATCTAACGGATGACCTTTCAATTATTAATGTCTCAATTAAACTAACAAATTGAGGAACAATTAGTATATCTGTTGTTCTTTTTTATTTTTATCCAAACACTGTGTGAGGAAGATATAGCCCTCCACTGGTTACAGAGGCAGGCAACCATTGGCGGGAGTACTGTGAGTCATTCAACCTCAAATGAAAGAACAATGATGATAAATTGATAGAGAAATCTCTGATATGCATTTTCCCCATTTTTACATAATTGGGTAATAACGTATTCTATTTCACGTAAACAGTATACAAATCCTAGAAGAAAAAGATTGAGTTAAGCTTGAATATCTGAATTAAGATCAAAACACATTCCAGCACTCGGGAAGCAGAGGTGGGCAGACTTCTGTGATTACAAGGTCAGCGCGGTCAGCAGAGCAAGTTTCAGGATAGGCTCCAAAGCTACATAGAGAGAAACCCTGCCTCAAAAATCCCAAATAACCTCCCCCCTAAAAAAATGTTGTGAGCATCAACACTATAGGACATAGCAGAACCACCCTTAGACATTTCTGTGCAGAACTTATAATGGGACTAATATATATCAAATATCTTTTAACCTTCCAGCTATTTTGTGTTTGTTAAGCGATAAAATTGTATACTAAGTAATATGAATCTAGTCAACTTGAAAGCAATAACATTAGCAATTTTACCTAGTAACAACTGGCCATTTGGTTTGTCTAAGAAAAATGGACCTATTGGTTGAATGGTTAGGGTGGCTCATCTAGTAATATAACAGAAGAAAGAAGAGAGATACCCAGTAAAACAGGGTAAAAGGTTGCTGAATAGACTATAAGAGATGTCAATGCTTTATTTGAATTAAATAAGACATATTTAATGTTATAGTCATATATAGTCAGCCAAAAATTATTCAATTTCCCTCCAGACTAATGGTTATCTGGGTATCCTGATGGTTAATAGCAATTATTATGGTCATGGCACTTAGAATCACAGAGGAGTTCAGCTTCATGGCATGTCCATGATCGAGCTTCTAGTCTGAGATAACTGAGGTGGGTATGCCCACAGCATCTGGGCTGGGGTCCCAGAGTGAAAGAAAGGGGAAAAAGTGAAATGTGATCTCACACGGCCTGCTCACCTGCAGCCTCACACAAATGGAATGTCTCGAGCACCATGGATCAGCAAGTCTTCTATAACTGTATGTCATTTTCTGTCACATCTTACTCATGGTAGCTTTTCTGTCTTACGACACTTTCTTGTTTTTCCTGGCAAAGAACAACATTTCATTGTGTCTTTGGTTCATATCTATTCCTTGGAAGACACCATTTAAAAAAAATGATTGATCTCCTTATTACTTCCATTCAAATACCTAACTTCTTAATGTTATACAGAAACCGAATCCTCCAGCAGCTGCAATAATGGCCAGGATGTAGCCATATTGCATAAATTCTGACATTAAAACCTGCCTAGCTCAGTTTTATCAGACTCAGAATCTTGCTTCCTCTTTCTTGGTTGCTCAGCAGCACTCAAGCTAGACAAGAACCCTATACCCCACTTTACGTCATATTTTAAGAAAAGTGATTACTGTTATTACTGATACATTAGGCTTGCTTTCAGATTGAGTTCTCCCTACTTAAGTCACCAGAGTAGATGGGATTACAGATCCATGGCACTGGAATCTATCCCATATTTGTTTTACAGAACAAACCAATTATTAAATAAAAATAATACAATGATTAATGTTAAAGGCGAGAGTGAAAATTTAAGCATTTAAGAGTAAGCATTTAAGAGTAAGCATTTAAGAAGAATGTAAATGTAAAGAGAAAGAATCAGACTCTAAGGAAGTTAAAAGATTCTAGAAAACTAAATCCTTAATGTGGCAAGACAGGGGAAGACGATTTACTAGAGTTTCATCAGTAGAATGAGCAGAGGTAAGAGAACTGAGAGGCTTAAAGATGTTACAGAAGAGTTCACTTGAAATTGAACATAAAACAAGCAAGAAAAAAAGAAACAGACATCCAGGTATTACAGAATGTTTGCATTTGGTGTTGAATGTTTGTTTGTTTTTTCATTCTCTTGATGTTCGTGTTCCAGTTATAGTAAAACCAAATATTTCATCTTGCCCTTTCTGTTTCATCCCTAAATCATTTTCTAGCTGATTATGTTACAGCAATTGCATTTTTTTTTCACTTTATGGATTTCTTCACTTTGAAGTGCACTGTGTCTTAATCTGATACAGTTAATTTAGCTCTACTCTGATTAGTTATTTGCTGGAATGTTCTTTTCTCTTTATACTCATTAGCCCAAGTCTTTATACTAGAGAGGCCTTCTTGTTCACAAGCCATATCTGTTATTTACTTATTCATGTACTCACTCTAACTTTGAAGTTTTGTCTTTAACCTTCCTATATATTCATTTTTCCTGTACCCTCTTCTCTTATTTTCACTGAACCTTTTCCTAATTATACTTTTTAAATTTTTATTACAAAGTTTTCAGGTAATATTTTTATAATATTCTTTCCTCTCCCACTGCTCCTCTCAATTCTCCCCTACCTACCCAACTTAATGCTTTTTCTTTCTTAAAAACAAACCAATAAAAACAAAAAATCAAAACAGAAAACCAAAATCCAAAGTAAAAAAATCTATAAATCAAAATCAAGTAAAAATTAATGAAGCAAAAAATTCCAAATAAAGTAAAAATGAATAAAAAAGTGCTACACATAGAAAACAGAGTTTATTCATAGGTATAAACAGAATCAATAAAGAAGAAAATAATATTGCAGGAAGATGGGGGGATGATATTTCAAATAAATGCAACAGTCCTGTGTGTCTCCTAACAGAATTCATGAGGCCAATAAAGAAGTACAAGGAGACTAGCAAACCAGTTCAGAGCATGAGGCTTTGCCCACCCACCTAACAGTCATTGTCAGAGCTGACAGGCAGAAAGTTGGGAACACAAACTGACCTCATTCTTACCACCAATCAGCTAAATTCAATTGATATCTATAACAGACTTTGTCCAAAATCACAAAATAAGCATTCTTCTCATGATCACCTGTGAAATTCACCAAGATAATCCTGAGCAATTAAACAAAAATAAAATAACAAAAATCATTCAATATTTGCTCTCAAACTACAGTGAAAAACAAACAAAAGTAGAAATATATTGCAAAAGTATCTGTAAATACAGGGAAATTGTCTCATACTCTTTTACTTCTTTTTTATATTTTTTCTTTTATTGAAAATAAATTCTTTTTATACAATATATCATGAATACAGTTTCTTTTCCTCTACTCTTCTCAGTTCCTCCCCATATCTCTTCCTTTTCAGATTTATTCCCTTTCTGTAGCTCAGTAGAAAAGAACAGATTTCTAAGAAGTAATTTTGAAAAGCCATGATAATAAAAATAGAATAAGACATAGCAAAAGCCAGCAAGTGAGTCTAGACAAAGCATCCCAACAGAAGGAAAAGGACCTCAAGCACAGGCACAAGAGTGAGAGGCCTGCTCATTCACACTCAGGAGCCCCATAAAGGCACTAAGCTGAGAGCTGCAGTAACACACAGAGGACATGGTGTGGACCTGTGCAGTCCCTGGCTTGCTGCTCCAGTCTCTGAGTTCATTTGAGCCTAGCTTAGCTGATCCAATTCGCCTTGTTCTCCTCTCTTCCATCTCTTCTGACTTTCAAACTCTTTCTGTCTTCTCCTTCACGGGTTTCCTGGAGCACAGAAAGGAGGGATCTGATGGAGACATTCCATTAGCAACTGAACTCACAAGCTTTAAATAACACATGAAAAAGTCTTCAAAGAACCTCTAAGTGATAAATGAAAAAACAGATACAACTTAGATCAAAGTCTGTGAGATACAGAAAAACGAGGGCTGGTGGGTAGAGTGTGATATCACTGACACAATACATCATAAAGGCAGATCGATCTAAAATTTGTCATCTCAACTTCCATCTTAAGATACTAGGTAAAGCAGGCCAATGTAAAACTGAAATAACCAGTAAAGGAAACCTGGAAATTAGAGTAACAATAAAATTAAGGGCTTGAGAGATAGTTTAGTGGTTAAGAGCACTGACTGCTCTTTGAGAGGAACTGAGTTTAATTCCAAACACCTACTTAACACCTAAGAGTCTGTCACTCCAAGATCTGACACCCTCACACAGACATACATGCAGGTAAAACATCAATGCAAACAAAATAAAATTTAAATTAAAAACACATCTGCAACTGTGAATAGAGAGCACCTTTAACTACTCAATACATCATCCCTTTTCATAATTAGTAGAGAGAAAATAGATATTTCCTGTTATCACCACTATTCAAGACTATTGAAGCTCCTAGATAAACCAATTGGACAATAAATTAAAATTTTTCTTCATAATTGCATACTTGTCTAGATAGAAATTTCAAAGAAATTGACAAAATGTATCCTTCTGGAACAGACAAGCAGGTGTACCAAGCAAGCTCAAATTATAGGACATAGGTTTTTGTATATATATACATAAATAAACACAAATGTAAAATGAATGCTACATGAATTATATTTAAAATATAACTATCTATGTACAATAATTATGCATAAATATAAAATAAATTGAAATAAATATTTGCTTTGTCTTTACATTCAATACAAGAGTTAGAATAGGAATTTTATAAAACAATGTCATTTAAATGACTGAGTCAAATTCTCAGGTGAGTAATTAAAACACTAATCAGGATAGTTGTGAAAACTATAAACCTCTAATAAATGAAGTCAAAGACAATGTCTATAAAAGAAAATACATTTGAGGAAGGAAGGCAGTATTTATATAATAGTTTTTCCCAATTGTATTTCCAGAGTTGAAGTCATGATGAAGAAAGCTCTGACAAGTTATTCTGTGGCTGCTGATGAGATGTTTCTTAAGTATTTATGAAAGGAAAATTGCAGAAGCAAACTACCAAAGAAGAGTAAAGGTGAACATAATTGAAGGCTGGCATTGGGTGATTTTAAGACGTTATACAGTTAGAGTATTCAGACGCATGACAGAAATCAGTAAAATGAAACAATCAAATCAAATAGGGCATCCAGAAATGCGCTAACTGAAATACAGGCAGTATCCCTTTAAGAAAAAGGTAAAAACAATTTAGTGGATAAAAGATAATTCCCAAAAGTGTGGCCAAAGCAAACATGCACACATGAATTTGTATATAAATCTAGACACACGTTGTACCTATCACAAATTTAATTCAAAATAAATAAAACACATAGACAAGGAACACAAAATTATAAAATATGTAGAAGCTAAAATAAATTAAAATCGAGGTGACTTATGCTGGGCTGCAAGTTTTTACAGATATTGATCACAGAATGATCCAAGAAAGGAAAACATAATCTGATTTTAAAATTCTTCTTTGAAAGACATTCTTAGGGAAATGAAATGAAATTATCAGGGCAGGAGAGATGGATCAGCAGTTAAGAATGCTCATTGTTCTTCCTGAGGACAGGAGTTTGGTTTCCAAGACCTACACCAGGTGACTTAGATTGCCTGTAACTCCACCTTCAATGCAGCTGATGCCCATACCAACATACCCATATATATATATATATATATATATATATATATATATATATACACCCAGAAAATGCACACATACATATGTAAAAATAGTAACATAACTATTTTATGTTTTGAGGACACACAGCAGAGCACTTGAATTTAAAATCCACAAAGAACTCTTATAATTCATTAAAAGAAAATAACACAACTAAAAATTGAAAAATGACCCAAATAGACACTGTGTAAAAGAAGAAACAGAAGTGGCAGAAAGAAAACATAGAGAAAGCTGGGAGTGGTGGCTCACACCTGTAATTCAGGCCCATGGGCCACTGGGGCAGGATTTATGCAGCAATGTTTATATCGACAAATATGGATCCATTGAATATAAGACATGCATTACCCTAATATGAAATGTGTGCTGAAGGAAAGCAAAGTGAAAACTTTCGTGATATTTGCTCAATTTTTCTGTAAGGTCACAACCTTTTGAGGTAGTTGTTCAATAAAGAAACAGGATGTCTATTTCAAACTGAGGATAGAAACACAAGATAACATGGTCTAGATGTTAAATTTATGTCTAAATAAAAGAGTGCTTTTTTAAATCACAAAGGATTATTTTATGACATAGACTGTATTTGTAAAGCCTAAAGATGCCTTTGCTGTCATAGGGGGTGGACAAGCAGTGACATTTGCATAAATGGGTTAAGTTCAGATACTACCATAACTTTGAATACAACATTTACAAAAAAATTATCTGGCCTCTATTTAACATATTTAGTTCAGTGGTTATGAAAATATTAGACTACTATATTGAGGAATCCAGGGATGGGAGCCAAAAACTAAATCACAGATAATTGTAGCAACCATACTTAAAAAAATGAAACATTGTAAATACTGTGAGAATAACTGAAATAAATTTCCATATTTAAATTTTCATTTTTAAAGGTCACTTTTACAGCAGCATACTATGACTGATTTTAATCTCGGGGCCCTAAGTCCTCAACATGTTCTAATTGCTTAACACATATCCATTTTGTCACTTTTAATAAGGTAGTACTTTTTAAACCTTTCTAGGACTGACTCAAGAGCAAGGATGCCTAATGCCAACCCTGACAATCTGAAATCCATCCCCAGAACCCATAGTAGTTCCAGCAGGCTATGCTCTTATCTCCTTATGAGCACTATGGATGCATGCACATAGACACAGACACAATGTGTTTGTAAAAATAAAGGAAAATATTTACAAACAGGAAAAAATATGGAACTCACAGTAACCCCCATGAGTTCCCTATTTTTGTTTTCCTGTTTGTTAAAACAACACACACCATTTGTGGTATGTTTTTGCTCTTTTGCTTTCTGGGAAGCTCACCACCCAGCCACCAAATAAATCATGCAGGAAGACTTATTCTTTCTTATGAATACCAAGCCTTAGGTTGGCTTCTTTCTAGCCAGCCTTCCTTATCTGATTCCAACTACCTTTGCCTCTGGGCTTTTATCTTTCTCTATTTCTCTATACTTTTCTTCTTTCTTTGTGGACTGCTGTGTAGCTGGGTGGCTGGCCCCTAATGTACTCACCTCCTTGTTCTCTCCTTGGTCCTCTTCCCCCTCTCCTTCTAAATTTCTCCTTCTATTTATAGTCTCTTCCTGCCAGCCCCACCTAGCCTTTCTCTTGCCTCGCTATTGGCCATTCAGCTTTTCATTGGGATCATAAGGTGTTTTAGGCAGGCAAGGAACCACAGACTTACAGAGTTAAACAAATAAAGCATAAACAAAAGTAACACACCTTAAAATAATGTTCCCCAAATGCCACACTATTCACTTGCATGAAGCCACATTATTCCAGAAGACATGCTCCCGTGGGGAAGCAGACTAAAGGGCTCTTTTTGGTTGATGTGCACACTATGACGCTTAGTGGAAACAGGAGTGTGTGTACGATTGAGTATAAGGAAAAGAATTTGAAAAAAAACGAGTGGAAGAAATAATTACAAAATATTTTTATAACTATTTTATAGAACAATTGCAAATCATGCTGCTTTTAATTTCCACTCATGTTCATTACCAGCACATACAAAGGCAAGTTACTGTACTTTAATCTCAGTTCAGGCAAACTTGCAAAATATATTGTTGCTCTAGAATTCTGTGTATTTGTTTATGTTTTAGATTTCATATTTTTTTCTTGTAGCCACTCATGTTTTCTGCATAATGAAATAGTTTTCATTTTTTTCATTCTGCACACACTTTATGTCTTTTCCTTACTTCACTGAAGTGTCTAGGAGTTCCAATGTCATGCTGAATAGGAGTGAGAGAAAAAACCTTTTCCTCATCCTGGACATTTAGGGTTTCAACGCTACATACATGAGCTGTAAGCCTTTGTGTGTGCTCTTTATCAAGATGAAAAAGAGCCGTATAGTACTTGTAGGCTGAGTTCAAACTCAAGGGATCCCTGCATTATATTTCGTACATTGTTCTCCCACTGGTTCCAAGTGATTTCATATTTTTAATTTTATTTTTGTATTTTAAAGTATTTTCACTTTTAACTTTTGAAATTAAAATATAACATCATTTTTTATTTCTCTTTCTTCTCTTCATACATTTTCATATGCTCCTCTCTTGATTCCTGTAAAATCATAGACTCCTATTCTTTAATCGTTATATATACATTTTCCTAAATATGTAAGTACAACCTGCTCAGTCATGTAATGTTATTGGCAGTTTGAGGTAGGGTATGATAGCACAGGATGGTTTCAAGTTCATTCTATAAGCAAGACTGGTCTGCCTAGAACTTTTGATATTTCCTGCTTTAACCTATCAAGAGCTGATATAACACACATGTAATCTGAAAATTACCATATCTGTGCCAGTCAATTGTCACTAAATACTAGAAATAAACATTTTAAGAAAACTTCTTGCCCATAGATACATGGCTCCATGTTTTTAGCATCTCGTAAGGCAAAACACCATGCCAAAAAAAAGCATCATTCTGATTTACTGCAGCCACAAAACAGGAAGAAGGAGCAAGAGAACACACACACACACACACACACACACACACACACACACAGGCAAGCCTCCATGGTCTGTGTCCAAAATACTTCCGCATAGCGCATTCATCTGTGAATGAATGCATCTGTTGATGAGGACTCTTGTGGCCTAGTCATCTCTCAAACTGCTGCTCCACAGGACTAAGCCTTTGACACACGAGCCGTTTAAGGGACCCTTTACACCCAAGTCAGAGCATCTAGAAGATTTAGTTGTTTTGGTACAAGCATTAATGACTTTCTTTTCTCACCCAGTTATTATATAAAATGTGTGATGTTTGATTGTATGTTGGAATATTTGTGACTAGACATCTTGTTTTCTTTTCATCTGCTCTTCAGGTATTCCCGAATCAAATCAAATCATCAAATTTCTCTCAATCTCTCTCTCTCTCTCTCTCTCTCTCTCTCTCTCTCTCTCTCTCTCTCTCTCTCTCTCTCTCTCTCTCTGTCCCTCCCTCCCTCCCTCCCTCCCTCCCTCCCTCCCTCCCTCCCTCCCTACTTCCCTTCCTTCCCCCCTTGTTCTCTCATTATGTTTAGATGGGGGGGGGGTAGGGAGAAGGGTGTGTTGTTATTGTTTGTTTTGTAAGTTGTGAGTGGGAGGAGAACCCATAACTACAGTATTGTATTATTGTCATGATGCCTGAAGTTCCATTTCATTTTTTCTGTCTTTTTATTTGTTTTGTTTTGTTTTTACTTGGTATATTATTTTCCAAATCGATTTGATTAGTTTGTCGTTTTATGTTTTAAATTTTTCAGGGAATGAGGATGTTGCCTGCAGAGGCACTCGGCAAGTTGGGCATTGCAAACTCACAGCAATGCTCCTTTTTTTTCTCTCTCCAGAAAATACCATGTTTCAAGACAGGAAATTGCTCTTCACCTTCCCATAATTGGAGAGGTTGGATGGTAGATATTTCTCCTTTACCTTTCAGTTTTGACTCAGACTTCATGGGTTCTTGTTGTAAGAAAGGAGGGACAGCACAGTGGTTTCTTTACATTGTCTGTATCTTTCTTTATCCTGGTTAGAAGAAACATTATGTCCATTTGCTTTGATAGATGCCCTCAGGAAAGCCTGTGCAGGGCTCTGCTCCTGCTTTTCTTCTCTTCTTTGGGCCGTTAAAAGCTAATCTTATTTCCAATTTAGTACTTCAAAGTTGAAATACTTATCTAACACTCTGTTTACTTTCCCAAAGTAGGAGCATTAGAATACCCAACCCACTGTACCAGGTGCATACCTTTTAACATGTAGCTAATCTGTGCAGGAAGGAGGCCAGCTAGGTTATTTTCCTTCAATTCTTTAGATGAAAACACTTTAAACCATAACGAATTATTGCAAACTCCTACACAAATTTTGCAGAATTAAACATAAATGTCAAGGTTAAGAAGTACTCAAACAGTACTTTGAAATGATATTTTATCTTCTTTTACAAGGATATGCTGCCCTCCAGCTTTGTGTGAAGAAAAATAGCATGCCTTGCCTTAATTATGCCTCTTTCTCCTCAAGCTGTATTCTTTCATAGAGAAAACACAGAAAAAATCAAGGTTTTTCAATATATATAAACTAACAGTAGCCAGTTTGCATTTTATATTTTATGTTTTTCTAAATATTTAAAATATTTGCTATAAAATCCTTGAGATTGAGATCCCTGTACATAGTCAATTTGCAAGAATGAGACTGTGGACTAGATTTTTGGAGGTATCTTATCGTCAGTTCTAAGTTAGTCTATGTGAAAGCAGGATTGGTCCTATAAATAAATTCCTCATAGTTCTTGGTCTCTATGTCACCAGAAGGACAGCTAATAGAATAGCCTGAAATTTGAACAATGAGTAAGAATTTCTTGCAGAAGTCCTTACAACTTGAGGCCAAATATCTATTTCAAATCATCTTTTTATATAACTATTAATAAAAATGTAGGCAACATAATATGTAGATTATTACCTTACTAAACATATATATAGTAGGGAACTATTACTTGAAGGGCATAGGTGACTTGGGTGAAAATAAAATTATGAAATAATGAGTCTCAAGATGAAGTAGGAAGATGAGAAGTTCAAGATTGATCTCAGCTACTTATCATGTTGTGGACAGCTTGAGACACATGAGACTTACCTAAAAAATATCAGAAACAGAACACAATAACAATAGAACATTAGCTATCTAAATACCTACAATTATTCCTAATATTCAAGTTAATAATATTCTCAGATTACTTAAGCCACTAGAATTTCCTAATAATAAGCAGATGATAATGAGCAGATGAATATGTTATTTTCTGTGTCAAACTGAAAATAATTATCTGATCCCAAACATTTACTATTCATCATTTTATAGTGCTGGAAATTGAACCCAGGTCCTTGTGTATGTTAGGCAAAGTCTCTACTACTGAGGTATAGCAGAGTATATCCCCTTTCTTCCTATTATTTCCCCACCCATTCAAAGTCAGACTTTTCTACACACTGATTAACACAGTTATTAACAGTTTTGTGAGTGTTCCAACCCATTGTTATCTGGATGTGTACACAAATAAGATGCTGAGCTGTTCTTTTAACTATTAACAATGGTCTGTCTATTATTAAAACCAATCCTTATCATATATATATATATATATATATATATATATATATATATATATATATATTGGTTTTTTGAGACAGGGTTTCTCTGCAGCTTTTTTTAAGAGCCTGTCCTGGAGCTAGCTCTTGTAGACCAGGCTGGTCTCGAACTCACAGAGATCCGCCTGCCTCTGCCTCCCGAGTGCTGGGATTAAAGGCGTGCGCCACCACGGCCCGGCTTCCTTATCATATTTTTGATAGGGATCACAGTAGACTTTCCAAGTGAGCAATATTCTTCCAGATTATCATGTATTCGTACTGCAAATCACAATATTACAGTTAGTAAGGCACAGTACATTACGCCGCTCTTATGGACCAAATCTCATTGTACTCTTTATCAGACAAGGTACATTTAATAAAAAAGAAACTACGCCAGAAATTTCCAACACAAGTCGTTTAACACAAAAATAGCTCATAATAGAAAGGCTAACCAAAACCAAAACGTAACATGAGAACGAACAAGAAAAACTGCCTACAGGATCCAAGGCTTCAGAGCTAGGCATATCACAAGAAAGTAGAAGCTTAGTAGAAACTCCTGTGTTGACCGCATAGTTGGTGTAGGATCAGGGGTGATGTCAGCTGGAGGTGTGGAGCAGAGTCAGTGGGGAAGAAGTCATCAGAATGTTATTCTTGTGTCACCTAGCAAATGCTACGTCTTGGTTCGCAGTCTAGAAAACAACAGCTGCTCTCATTCTGCTGTTGTGATGCTGCAGCTGGAGACAGGAGAGAACCCCGACAGTCTCACATCATTAACCCTTAAATAAGATGCTCTTAATAGAACGAGTAGCAGACTTTCATTCCCTGTATCAAAGAGTGTATTATAAAACTGGTGTTTCTAGCACAGGGGCATACTATCTACAACAGCTTCCTCCACTCAGGATAAACCTTAGCTTCTAGGTTGATCTGTTGCTCAAGCATCATCAATTGCTTTCTACTGGATTTGCCTCTGTCCCCAGAACACATTGAAATTTTCCATTTTGGTGATCACATCAAGTGATTTTGCAGCTCTGGAGCACGGTTGTTCCTTCCTTTCCACTGGAAAGTGCGTCTATCAATTTTTAGTTTCACTTTCTAATTTAATTAGAAAAGATGTTTTCCTTTATACTTGCATTTTGCATGACTCTTAGAATATGGTCTATGATATCTTAACGTGTAGAGTGGACGGAGTTCATTTCCCATTTGCATTTATTTCTCTCTCAAGGTCATAACAGTTTGCGTCTTTTTTCATATAATTATCGTTGTGCTAATTGTACCACCCACAAGTTCCTCTAGTTTAGAAATGATACCTCACTATTGTCTGCATGTCCCAGGTGTTAAGTGTTCATTAATTGATAGAATTTCCTAAATGGATGTATACAAAGATAGAAAAATAATACAGGTCTTATGAATGCATGAATTTTAATTTTAGAATTGCCAAGGGATTAGCATTGTCAGAATATACATTTCTAAGCTTCTATAATTTCTGCCTTGCTGCTCTTCAGTGATGATTAATATTTAAGTGATTATAATGTGTCTAACTCTCAAAAGTTCCAGAAGCGTCCCTGTCCAGTTGATGTTGGAGAAATCACAAGGCATTTTTGTTTTACTTCTTTATGATCATAACGGCATGCAAGCCAAGAACTGTGAAAGCTGTCTCTCCACCTACGCGATATCCCAGTAGTTGCTCTCTGGCATCTCTCCTGGATCTGTAGAAAAGGGACATCCTGCAAGCTGTCATGTTTTCCCATTGCATAGCAAAAATCTATGGAACTAAATATGCATTCATTGTTGCGGTTATCTGCAGATGGCTAGAGGCCCCAGGAGAAAGGACACAGTGGAATCACCTATCAGTTCCGGGGGTACTGATAGGTTGATAACCTGGGGTGAATGCTTCATGAGTAATGACGAGAATAATCTCAATTTTTCTTTGATCATCAGAAAGCTAATATTATCCCTTGATGCCACTAATATCTAAAATTAGCTGTTTCATAAGATGATCAAAGAAAAGTCACCTTAAATATTTAAAGATAAATCTTATTTATTTGGGTGTTGATATTATGAGTAAGCATTTATATTATAAAACTAAAATTGTGACCTGGCACCAAGTAAGACTCTGGTAAGTCATGTGGTTCTCAGTATGAATGCTGAGCTTGCTGCTGCCAATCATGAACTCACTGAATTACAAATCAGTATTATTCATTTACTCTGAATCTTCATTTTGAAGTGAAGCCTTAAATGATTGTGCATGTATTAGAAGAAGACAAAAATTTCAGAAGATAACAATTGTAGGAAATCACTAAATACTGATTTTTAAATTAAGTGATCTTATTGTCAGTATTCCCCAAAGTTTGGGTCCTACATAAATATTGATAGCATTCTTTCTAATACACAAAGTTATGACTAATTGCTGAGGATCTTGATCACTTTTTGAGGTATTTTTTAGCCATTTTTATTTCTCCTTTGGATAATTCTCTATTTAGATCCCTAGCCCAATTTTTAATTGGGCCATTTGCTTCTTTGACTAATTATTCCTTGAGTTATTTGATACTAATTTTGATAATAATTATTAGCAAATTCCTGGTATTAATCACATGTCAGATATATGGCTGGCAGATTCATTTCATTCTTTGGGTTTCTTCTTCCCTCCATTGTTGATTCCTTTTCTGTACAGCAACTTTTTAGTTTTATGAAGTCAATGGTTTGCCTCAATTCTTAGGCAAATGAAGTCCTGTTGAGAAAGTCCTTTCCTACATGTATATTTTGTAGGGTAATGCCTATGTTTTATTTTGATAATTTTAGCATTTAAGATTCCAAATCAAGTTCTTTGATTCATTTAGAGCCAATGTTAGGTGCAGAGTGAGAGACATGGGTCTAATTTCATTCAGAGTTGGTAGATTAACCAAAACAGCTGACAAAAAATTCTGGCCAGGCTTGGGGGAAGCCTTGATCACTTCTTGTGGGAATGCAAACATACCTCTCTGTGAATCAGTATGAGACTCCTAAAACAGCTAGAAATAGATCTACCATATGGCCCAACTATACCACTCATTGGCAGATGCTCAAAGGTTTTGACATCCTACTTCACAAATATTTGCTTGACAATGTTCATTGTGCCCTTTTCACAATTAATAGTAAATGGGAACAATTTGAATGCCTGTCAAGAAATAAAAAGACATGCACAATGGAATATTATGTAGGTGTAAAGAAAAGTGAGATGAAATTTGAAGGTAAATGGGCCCAGAAAAGATCATACTGAGAGAGTTAACCAAAACCCAGAAGACAATTACTGAGTGCTGTCTCTAGTCTGAGGTACCTTGCACTAAAGCTTCCGATGCGAGTGTCCAACATGGAATAGCTATAGAAGGCAAGAAAGTATAAAGGGATAATAACATGGGGGTTTTAGAGGAAACTAGCAGGATACAGGCAATATGCAATGTGGAATAAAAAAATTGGAGCAGAGATCCAACTAGGGAAGGGGAAGGGAGACCAATACAGAAGAAAAATTAGGGAGGAAGGGCAAATCACAAGGCTGTTAGGTGAAGCCTCAAGGACGCATGCTTGTTTTATGTATACCTAAAACGGAACATATACAGATTACTATATACACCTGTTAATATATGTGTCTATAGATTGGTATTAAATAAAGTTATGCCAGTTGGGTTGACAAGGCTCACCACAAGAACCCACATTAACAAAACTCCAGTACGAGGCCTAAGAAAAATAATTCTGAGTGACTGGATAGGATAGGATACTTCAGGTGACTCACAAAATAATATAGATCATTGCTGTGACCCTTAGCTTCCTTCCAGATGTTGAGGGTACACTCCTATTGCTGAAGACACTACACAGTTAGGATACAAGATTGAGATGATTCATGCTGGATCTAACCTGAAAACCTTATTTCTGTGGTCTAGCTTACATAGCAGGAAAAATTACCATGCCTGCTTCTTATAGAGGAAATCAATTAATCATCTTACCCAGTGGTGACACCTATGAATCACAAGAGTGATTGGCAGGGCAAGATATCGCTAAAGGTGCAATAAGGGGCACTCACATGATGGCAATAAGTATCTAATTGGACTGAAGGCCCACTCAACAGAATGGAAATCATGTCTGGAACTAGAAAGCTAGGTAACATACTGGGACTAGTGAGGTCATAGATCTTAGAAACAAATCTACTACCATTATGTTGATAGATAAGCACCAATCCCTAACTATACTCTAAGTCTCATCCATATACCCATAGATAAGTAAAGCAATCACTACTCATCAAAGAAGCTCCTCCTCATAGCAAGTGGAAAACAGCCCCAGAAACCATAGCTCAACACAATGGAAATATCACCAGCCTCTTAGTGGGCACAACTCACCCCCAATGTGCACATCTGCAGCAGCCCCAGTGGGCTCATCTGCAGCAGCCCCAATGGGTTCATCTGCAGCAGCATCTGTGGCTCAGGGAACACCATGGAAGAGTAGGGTAGAAAGACTGTAAGAGACAGAATACCAGGAAGTCTGCTATTAGACTGTGTCTGCTGCAAATGGCTATGTAATCAAAACCCAAACAGTGACAAACTAACAGCGCCTCACCCCTAGAAAAAGAACTACAGACACCTAATGACTGTTGAAAGAGGAAGAATTAGCTTCTTCCAAAGATGACCCTCCTAATTGGTTATCCAAAAAAAGATTAACCTTGAAACTATATATACTCCACCACCAAAAATGGATTTAACAGCTTGTATTTATATATTTGTGCAAACACATATACATACATGTATACATACATATATACACACACATATAAAGCAGTAATCAATGAAAAGGTGGCTATGACTTTGAAAACAGGAGGAAGACGTGGATAGAATTGGAGGGAGGGAATATTGAAGGGGCTGGAGGGAATAAAGTAGGACGTGATGTAATTATATTTTAGTTAAAGTGCATCAATTTTATCATGCAAATTTATTATGCAATAAAAGGTATGTTTCATAATTAACAGTCACTCAAACAGATGAAAGACAGTTAAAGCCAAGTGATCACAATAAGGGATGCCCTTTGCAATCAATTCCTTAATGTGTCTCAAAGCTCCATGTGGTATATTGATCTGTATTTGACATTTCTGCAGCTGCTGCTTGGATTCAATATGTTTTTACCAGTGAGTGAAATAAACATGAAAAAGCCCATGTAAATAAATTTCTTCTCAGTTATAATTTTACCTACGGTTTGATGTTACATCTGGACATTTGTGGTTCTAAAAGCACATTAGAGACACAGAGATAAGCCTTAGATCCAATTTGAGTGTTAATGGGCAGGAAAACATTCAAGGGCCTGTGATTTCTTCAGAGTGCCAGCTGATGATGAGTGGCAGGTTCCTGTTACATCTTTTTGTGTGCTCTAATGAGTCTGAAAATGGCATCCCAATTTAAAGTGCCTTTGGAAGATGATCAGCTAAAAGAACTCTGGTTGTTTTTAAGGGAACTCAGTAGTAAAGAAACAATGTTTATTGGGAAATACTTAATATTAGTGAGTGCCACAGCAAGCTATTTATGGAGAAGAAAAATCAAAAATTGTTTTACAGCAGCACAGGCACAACAAACTAGAAAATTGAACAAATCAAGAGTCCACAGCCCCAGAGAAACTAGGTAACAAAGAGGATCCTAAGAGAAACACACATGGGTTCCCCTGGGAAGGGGAAATAGACAAGATCTCCTGAGTAAATTGGGAGTGCTGGAGAAAGTGGAGAGGATAAAAGGGGAGGAGGAGGACATGAGGGAATGGAGTGGTTGAGTTGATGGAGGGCAGAGAGGGAGAACAAGGAAAGAGATATCTTGATAGATGGAGCCATTATGGGGTTACAGAGAAATCTGGTGCTAGAGAAATTCCCAGGAATCCACAAAGATGACCCCAGCTAAGGCTCCAAGGAATAGTGGAGAGGGTGCTTGAACTGGCCTTCCCCTGTAATCAGATTGATGACTACCTTAAAAGTCATCATAGAATCTTTATCCAATAACTTATAGAACATATGCAGAGATCCAAATCTAAGCACTGGTCCGAGCTCCTGAAGTCCAGTGGAAGACAGGGAGGACCAATAATATGAGCAAAGGGGTAAAGACTAATACAAGAAAACCCACAGAAACAGCTGAACTGAGCTAGTGGGAGTTCACTGACTCTAGACTGACAGCTGGGGAACCTCCATAGTACTGAACTAGGTTGCCTGAATGTGGGAGACAATTTTGTGGCTTGGGCAGTTTGTGGGGCCACTGGTAGTAGGATCAGAATTTATACCTAGTGAATGAACTGGCTTTTTGGAGTCCATGATCTATAGAGGGATACCTTGCTTAACTAGATACAGTGCAGAGAGGCTCAGTCTTGCCTCAAAGTGATGTGCCAGGGTTTGTTGACTCCCCTGAGAGGCCTTACCCTCACTGAGGAGTGAATGGGGGAGATGGGAAGGAGAGAAGGTAGGATGAGTGGGAGGAGGGGAGAGAGAAGGAACTGGGATTGACATGTAAAAATTTTAAAAGATAGTTTTTTAAAAGTAAAATTAAAAAAGAAAAAAAAAGAGTCCCAATGAGTCTCGAGGATGGAGCTCAGAAATCAGAATATCTATTAAGTAAAAATGTTTTAGTGAACTCATCCCATGCAATTTTTATGGAGAACTTTTAGATGAATATTTCCATTGTTTGTCTACTACCAGGTTATACCAACCCCAAACAACAGCAAGAATTCCATCTAAAAATGGAAAATAAGGAAATTTGTGAATTAGTTCCATTTCCTGTTACTATGATGAAACACTCTGACTACAGCAACTTAGAAGAGAAGGAATTTGTCTGACTCACAATTCTAGGTTACAACCTATCCTAGCAGGGAGACCATGAGGGCTGGAGGATGAGAGACCTAGTCATACCACATCCCTTATGAAGACATCAATGAATGCATGAATGGCTATATTCACCATCCTTCTCCATTATTAAGCAGTGTAGGGCTCTCTTCCTAGGGAAGATGACCACTGACACTGGAGGAGTCTTTGTACGACAGTGAATAGAATGGCAATGATCTCCCACAGACAGGCTCCTTGGCCAACCTACTCTAGGAAATCCCTTAAAGAAACTGGGTTTCCAGGTTGTGTCAAACTAACAGCTGATTACCACACCAAGCATACACCATGTCAAATATACTTGTTTTTCGTAATACATACTTTAGCTTAATATACCTGAGTAAACAAGAGGAAAATATTTTTTGTTATTGTTCTCCACAGCATCTTCTTAGCCCTCTTTCATATCCTTTTGTGATTCTAGCCCTCTGTTTTCCCTCTCACCCCTCTCTCTCTCCTTCTCCTTCCTCTCTACTTTATTCCTACTGTCCTATCTCTACAAGATCATATCACACTCCATAGAAAAATACTTGTTATACATGCTTCCTAGAAGACTAAGCAAGGAAAAAGTGAGATGAGTTCTCTTTTTATCACTCTGAATTTAAACAAAAAATAATATTTCCTGCTGGTTTATGTTGTCCTTGGTCTTTTTAACATTGCTGAAACATTTCTGATAAGCAGAAAGCCAATTTCTTAAACACAAACAAAGGTGTATCAAAGTGTTTCCCAAGGAACATTAGTTCTGAGTTGGTATGATTGAATCACTAACCTTGGAATTGGTTAGGGTCTATAACTAATCACTAGAAACACGGGTCTGGAGTAAGGAAGAGATTCTGATTTATATTTACATACTTACTAGGTGTCTAAAGAGTAGCATGAAGTCAATGTGTTAAAGGAAAAATGGATAGGAGATAATGTGAGAGGTATTGCAATAGTTGCAAAAACTGTTTTTATTATGGGGATACAAAAGAAATGGGATACAAAGGGGAAAACACAGACTCACTGAACCCTGAACAAGGTGAAAATCACCACATCCCACTGCTCTGCCCCAGGGAGATGTGAACAATAGGACAAGTAGGCTTTGGCTCTGCTCTCCTCAGAGAGTGAGCATGCTCCTTCTCTGCACTTATCAGTCCACACATAGCACCTCAGACCACACGCAAAGGGCCACTACCCCAAATGCTATTGGCTGAATGAATTCCCTCAAGAATTCCCCCTTTTTTATAAAGAAAGGGGTTATAAACCTAATACAAAGCAATAAACAATAAGATCAAATATCAAGTATTGTCCAGGAGAAATAAAAGGTAAAAACATGTGCAAAAAATAGAACTACAACAAACATAAACAACATCAAGCATAAAATGCATATTAAATATCCTATCTATAAGTAATTAGCAAATAATGGAGATTATTTAAATAGTTGTTCTATCCTGAGGAGTCTAAGTGTTGTACCTAAAATGTCTTAGCTAAGTTATGAGAAAACTTACCATGTGTGACTAGTTTTCAGCCTCATAAAAGACCCGAGAAGGAAAATAATGTTACCTGAGTAAATAATAAGTGCAAGCAAGTGGCTTCTAAAAGGTGCAAGAAATGTGAGAAACAGCTGACTACATGAACACTTTCCCAAAGTGTCATCTGCAACATTGGGGCAACCAACATTGGCTGAAGCCTAGAGTATCTGACAGACTACTTTCAGAAGCAGGAAAATTCAAAAGACTGTCCTACCCTGCCTTGGCAAGGTTCATTAGTTGCTTTTGAATGAATCCTGCTTGTCCAGTTTGGACAGCATGCACATTGCCAGAAGTAAATATAAGGACAGTTCTTTGCCCACAAGACCAGTTTTACCAAGAAGAAAACAAGCTCTATGTGGAGTAGCTTTGGTGACCAACATTCTTTTGGGAACAGATCAGTGCTGCCATTAGCAATTATGTCTCATATCAGGAATCTTGAGTTATTTAAGTGCCATTGTTTTACAGGTCTTTGAAGTGTTTGAAGATTACCTATCTATTCAGAGTATATCTCTGTGCACCTAGAGAACCTGACTAACATAACTAAAAAGTATGACAAACATGGTGACTATTAACCTATAATTCTCAAATAGCCTGTATAGCTGTAAGCTTAAAGGTATGCAAAGAAATAAAATTTGACAAATGAATGTGCTTCATTTTGCAGAATTTAGAAAATTAAAATATGTATACCATACAATAGGCAAGTTTTCAGGATTTTTGCTTCACAGAGGAAACTAACATACATTCTGCAGGACACAGAAAAAGGCAACTGACAAACATTGCCAGTACAAGGCAGAACAGATTGTCAAATCTGCCAAATGCTTTGGACTTATAGGTTGAAAATTGTTGCCCCAACATTGCAAAACATCTTTGGGTAACTGTCCAGGCAGCAAGATATCTCTGTCAGTTCTAGAGTTTTAGAAATTCGTTACAATGCTCATCCTGTTTTCATAGGTAAACAGGGGTCATTTGAAGATAGATAGAGTTAGAGTTTTCCTTAGTTACAATAAAAGATAAATTAGATATAAAACTTTAGACTCACAAAGATAGATGGTAGAGTATTTTCTTTAAGTATGAAATTATTGCATAGTCTAATACAAATAGACTAAATATGCAACTGTAATTCTTCCTTGATACCTGTTTTGTTATATGTAGTTTTACTATATAAAAGTTAAAATCTTCATTTTTAATTAGACAGAAAATGGAAGATGATTTGGGCTGTCCTTCTTTATGAGTGTTGCTTTTATTGGTTGATGAATAAAGCACCTTTGACCAATGGACAGACAATATATAGGAAGGCAGGAAGTCAAAAAAAAAAAGATACAGGGAAAGAGAAGGTGGAGTCAGAGAGATGCCATGTAGTCCCCGAATAAGAGACATGCCAGAACAGAGGTAATGCCACGGCCATGTGGTGATTCACAGATCAGTAGAAATGATCTGTGAATTTATAAGTTACAAGCTAGTCAGTAAGAAGCCTAAGCCACTGGCTGAACAATTGTAACTGATAATAAGCCTCAGAAGTTATCTTGATAAGTGGCTGTGGGGACTGGTAGGTGGAGAAAACTGGTCAAGTGGGATTGAGGTAGACAGAAAAGAGCATTCTACCTACAGATACTCATAATTTTGAAACAGATAAATGTTATGGATGAAAGAGAAAAGAAGATATCAGACTTAGGAGAACAACCAGTTATCAAAGGACTGAGAAGTGAGACAAGGGAAGGTTAGAGGAGACTCTGGAAGAAACTCCAGATAGCATGACAGCACAAAGAAATACCAGATGATTTCAATTGCTTGTTAAAAAGAGAGTTCTTGAACAATTCACAGATTATTTTTTCCTTTTTTTTTTTTTTTTTTTTTTTTTTTTTTTTTTTTTTTTTTTTTTTTGGTTTTTCGAGACAGGGTTTCTCTGCAGCTTTTTTAGAGCCTGTCCTGGAAATAGCTCTTGTAGACCAGGCTGGCCTCGAACTCACAGAGATCCGCCTGCCTCTGCCTCCCGAGTGCTGGGATTAAAGGCATGCGCCACCACCGCCCGGCCAATTCACAGATTATTTAATGAAGTCCAAAACTTGTGTAATAAATAGGAAGGAGTAAATGAGCATAACAGACATGGTATAAATTTTTAAATAAAAAGCAATTAGGAGGATCAGAGATGGTCTAGTGGAGGCAGTTAACAAGCATGATTCATTTTCTCCTTAGAGGCAAGTTTGACAGACTTCATTGTCAGAGGCAAGTGAGTTCACACAGAGAGAAGGATTGTACAGAAAGGAATAGAGAAAACTGAGCAATCTGTAAAAAAACAGACTGAATTTGATGAAGATTATCTATGGAAGCATTAAATCTTAATGGAGAAGAATCCATTTTTTTTTTTTTTTTTTTTTGAGACAGGGTTTCTCTGTGTAGTACTGCTTGTCCTAAAACTCCCTTTGTAGACCAGCCTGGCCTGAAATCAGAGATCTGCCTGCCTCTACCTCCCAAGTGCTGGGATTAAAGGTGCGTGCACCACCATTGGCCTGAAAACATTTTCTTACTACCAAGATTAATAGTAAGATATTGTTACATGGGGTTTCTTGTCATTTCACATACAACGAAATCTTTATATACAGTATCAAAAGGAAATAAAAGTAAAGATGATAATATGGAAACACTTTAGAACATACAAGAAAAAGGCTTGTCCTGATTTCCCATTGTGTGCCTATTGTGCTCCACCCCTTTTTTTTGCTAACACAACCCAATATTTAAAGAAAAACTTATATAGACAAAAAACAAGTTTAATCAAGCTGGTTTTGTTAAATTCATTTGATTCTGAGTTGTGAATGTCTTTAGTGGCTAATGTCCTGTGCCTAATTGCCAGGAACAAATTGTCTTCTGAACCCAAACAGAAGTTTTCCCTCTAGTCCAAATGAGAAAGGAGAAGGAGGAATGAAACCTGGTTTCTTTCGCTTCTCTTCTAGACTGGCAGAGAAGGGAAGGAGACTGTGTTCCAGCCATCAGAGAGACATGTGAGGAACCATACCTCAGAGCTGTCCTGAGAGCCAGCTTACAGATCAGTCCTAGAACAATCTAATTACAGGGACCTAAAAGCAGTGACTGAATATTCCTATCTAGCGCTTTGATATTGAATTTCTCTGATGTTCAGTGGGCAATTTCCCAACCATATGCCATGAAGCACATGACAAAGCCACCTTCAGGCAGTCTTATGAAAAACATTGACAAAATTGCACTCAATTATTAGCCAGCCTGGTGTTTCTAACACAGATGAGCATTTTCAATAAGTAGCCTATGGCAATTGTATCAGCCAGAAACATGAAAATATCTACACAAGTATTAAATTCTTAAATTCAATTAAAATTATATACTGAACTGATGAGCTAAAGGTTATTTTAAAGACCTGGGGTACAGGCTAACACAAAGACAGAACGACAAGGCAGTGTCAAACAGCAATATATCAAGTCAACAGCTTACAACAGCAACTTACAACATCCTTCTTTAGTTTTCCCTTCTAGTAATTACCTATAGCCAAAATCTTGAAATTCATGGGGTAAATATTTAATCTAATATTACAAACTGCTAAGAAGTTAAATATTTTCATTGCATATACAACAAATTTAATATCCATTAAATATTTTGTATATGATGAGATACTGCTAAGTAAAATGTTCTCAACTCCAAGCATGATATTTAAAATACTATCTATTAAAATTATGAGTTATTAAAATGGTATGTATATTCTGTTTATTTTCCTCAGTTTATTTTATAGTCTTCTCTATGGGTTATATACTCTCTTTTTTAAAATAACCTACTTAACATTTTAAGTGGATTTTAATCTTTTCTTATAACAGATTTTTCTTTCTTTTTCTTATTTCTTATATAAATTAAAGAAATGATAGAAAGTGATAATATTATCACTTTGCGTGATAGTTTGAATGATAATGACTCTCATGGACTTATGCATTTGAATACTTGGTCCCAAGTTGTTGGAAGTGTTTAGGAAAAGCAGGTGTGGTCTACTTGGATGAAACATGTCACTGAGTGTGGGCTTTGAGGTTTCAAAAGACTGGCGTCATTCCAAGTTAGATTTCTCTGTATTGTAATTAATTGTGTCTCAAGATGGGAACGCCCAGCTACCACTCCGGTGCCATGACTGCCTGCCATGATCTGGCCATGATGGTTATAGACTAACTCTCTGAAACCATGAGACAAAAATAAAACTTATTTTATAAATTTTCTATGTCATAGTGTCTTATCAGAGTAATAGAAAAGTAGCCAAAACACCATCATGCGTGTATAAATTATACTCTATTCCTATTTACACCCTTGTCTTAGTTACAGTTTCTATTGCTATGAAGAGATAATATGACGATGACAAATCTTACATAGAAAAGCATTTAATGGGGGCTGGCTTACAGTTTAGAAGTTTAATCCATTGCCATCATGGCAGAAACATGGCTGCATGCAGGAAGAAATTGCTCTAAAAAGGACTGAGAGTTCCACTTCTGGATTGGTAGGCAGCAGTAAGAGAGAACTTGACAGAGGCTTACACATCTGAGATCTCAAAGACCACCTCCAGAGACACATTTCCTCCTACAAAGTTCTACCTACTCCAATCAGGCCACAACCCCTAGTAGTGGCGGCACTAAGGGGTTTTGGAGGCCCATTTTATTCAGATCACAAGACCTTCATTATTCTCTCTTGTCCTCACTCCCCACTCGTCTCATTCCTCTTCCAAAGTGGCCCCCACTTTCTTCTTTTAAGTGATACTTTTGTTTTTAATTTTGTGTAGATTTTGTGATGAGACATTTGTGATATTTGTTTTACTGAGTATGGTTTAGTTCACATAACATGATGGTCTCCAGTTCTATCCATTTTCCAGCAAATTACATTCTATAATTTCATCTTCCTTTTGACTGAAAATTCAATTTCTGGCACACACACACACACACACACACACACACACACACACACTTTTTTGTATCCTTTCTTCTGTCCATAGATAGCTAGGGTGACTATATAACCTAGAAATGGCAAATAGTACTACAATAAACATGAGTTACCAAGTCTCTCTTTTAAATGCTAACTTAATCTCTTTTGGATATTCACCTAACAAGGATGTAGCTAGCTCATATAATAGCAATATTTTTATTTTTCTGAAGGGACTTCCACTTTGATTTCCTTAGTTTTTGTATTATTTTATATTCTCACCTGCAACACATAAGGGTTTCTTCCTCCCACAGTCACTAAAACTTGTTCTTTTTAATTAATTTGTATGCAATATACTTGATTATATTATTTCCCATTCTTCATCTCCTCCTAGATCATCTCCACCTCCCTACTCACAGAACTACACATTCCTTCTCTCTCTTGTTGTTTGTTTTATGTTGTTGCTTATCTTTATGACTTTTATCTGATCAGGGTGAGACAAGTCTCAGTGTAGCTTGATTAGTATTTATCTTATTTCTAAGGGATCTCCAACAACATTTTATGGCAAAGACAGACCAATGGACAGGGTGTAGGGGCATGCAATAAATGAAAAATTGATGGATTCTATTTCCTAAATACGATCTTATTTAGGTGAATGCTCTACTCACGTTTATACTAGCATCATTTCTCTACAACCAGATGACAGGAATCTTCAGTTATAACTGACTTCCCACCCCACACAATACAAACAAATACCACATATAAATTGCAAAACCACATTTAAAATTGTACATTTAAAAATGTAATATAATTCAATAACACTATTCCATCAGCAGTTCCAAATGGCATTCATACACATGCAGGAGCATCAGACTCGTCTGTCTTCCATCCTTGCATGGGAACTGTGAAGTGGGTGTGACTACCCCAACTCAGCTGCTAAACAATGAAACAGGAATAGCTCACAGATATTCAGAAATTTCAGTTTTAAGCTCCCTTCTCATTTAATGTACATGGTGTTTGCATTTTCTGATGCCTCCTGCTTTTTTTTTTCAGTTTTAGCCATACGTTTCTTACATCGATTGCATACAGCCATCCACTGTAGCTTTCCTTTCTGATTTCAGTTTTTGTAATCATGAAGCTAATTTCTCAGTTACTTTGTGATTTCTGTCTTGTAGTTTTTTTTCCCAGTTTATTTATTTTTTATTAAAAATTGCCATCTCCTCCCCTCCTCCTCCCCCTTCCCTCCCCTCCCCTCCACCCATACTCCCACTTCCTCCCTCTCCAGGCCAAAGAGCCATCAGGGTTCTCTATACTATGTTGAGTCCAAGGTCCTCCCAACTCCCTCCAGGTCCAGGAAGGTGAGCAACCAAACTGACAAGGCTCACACAGAGCCCGTCCTTGTCGTAGAGACCAAGCCCATCGCCATTGTCCTTGGCTTCTCGGTCAGCCTCCACCATCAGCCATGTGCCTCCTGCTTTTAAACCAAATCTTTTATTGAAAATTTGCCTTCATTATAGTAAATGGATTGTATGACTCAAATAATTGCTTAAGTATATATATATATATAAAACAGACAGGCAGAATAATCAAAACATATTTCACAAACATTTTATTTATTTATAAGAGGCATAATAATCTATAATACAGGACATCTTTTTGTGATGCAGTTTTAAACATTTTATTTTTTATTTAGTGTGAGTTTGAGTGTGTGTGTGTGTGTGTGTGTGTGTGTGTAAGATCAATTGTAATGATAAGGCTGTTGCTTTAAAGGTTGAGAGGAAGAAATCTAAAAGGCAAAGTTATGTCTGTTATATACAATATCAAGGGCTTGTGCCAAGGACGAGACACTCTCATTTTTGTCATGAGTCATCTTCTTACTTCACTAAGCATCTTTATAACATTCCAGTTTGTCATGCTTAAACTTAAAAAGCATAGGGTCTGTTTAGGTATGTAAGAGCCTAGCAACAAGCAGATTGTTTTAAGCCATTTGTTACTTTGCTTGTAAAACAAAGTCCTTTATATAGAAATGGGAAAAACAAAACTGCTCTCTTATGAATCTTCTAATTAATTTATATTTCTGGCATCCATTCTTTTCTTGTTGAATTATTGTTAACATGTATACTTGATTCTGAAGATTGTTTTCCTTTAACTCGGTAAAACATGTATTGAATGTATCTATATATTAACCAGGAACCCTTATATTAAAGTAATGAGATAATACTAAGAACTTGATAGTCAATGTGTGGTAATTATATAATTATTAGTGAATATAAATAATGCTCTTTGAATAAAAATATCTTTCCAAATTTACATGTTAATATCTTAAAATGAGCAAATAATACTGAAGAGGTGTGTGTGTGTGTGTGTGTGTGTGTGTGTAAGATGTGAAGATTTGTCTGGATTCCTTATTAACCCCTCTCTCAACAGGCATGTATTCTATAACCTCAGTGAATGGCTGAAATAAAGGATAGCACCAGACGATGTATATTCTATAGCTTTATAGACATGTTTTCTCACAATAGCTGAGATTGTTTTTTAGGTACAATAAACCATGAAGGTTACCCAGTGAGTTATGAACTTCTCTGAAGACTGTGAATCTTTACAAAAGTTACACGTCTTCTGTACTCCCCAATTCTACCCTACTCAGAAATTATATACAACCGCTTATGGCCCCTTCATTCACAGTTGCCAATACTTGGAAATAAATTTCTTGTGCTTAGGAAGGTAAATAGATAAGCTATGGCAAAAATAAATGAGATTTCAAATGCGAAATGATGGAAGAACCTTAAATTAACATATTGCCAAGAGAAAGAGACCAATCAGAAAAAGGCCACATACTGTATGATTCAATTTGTATGGGATTCTAGAAAAGGCAAAACTATGGAAACAATGAAAATAACAGTGGATGCCAGATGCTTAAGGGTGGGGTGGGGGAAGGATGATGAGTAGGTGAAACGGAGAATTTTTAGAACAGTAAAGCTATTCTATAAGACATCGTAATGCTAGATATGAGTCATCATACATCTGTCAAAACCCATAGAATGAACAACACGGAGCAAACTTCATGATGCACCATGTGCTTCGGTTTATAATGCAGCAATGTTAATGTTATCTGATCATCTATGAGGAATGTACCATGCTAACAGGCTATACAGATGACACAGAACTTGAGGGAAGAAGAGCCAAATGAGTATGTGGGGACTTTATGTTCACAGACATGAAACTAATAAAAATGAAGTTCATTAAATATAAAAATATGCGGTTTTATCTCCAATTCTTGGTACCATAGTATTGTGAAAGAGAAAACTAACTCTTTTGGAAACTAATTTTTTTCATTTTCATCTATACATTATTAGTTCACCTTGGCACTGAAGACTCTTGCAGCCTGTGTGTTCCAATAATAAACAGCTTTTCATTCCTTCAAGGTCAACCTATTTCTGCCTTTAGTTTCATTCCTATAGCATAAGTACCTCATAGTATAGTTTTGCCAATAGTTTCAATGTATATGTCATTTCTAGTCCTATATTCAGTACATACCATAGATGAAATTACTGCCTTCAAGAAGAAAACTTAATTCCAAACATCATTATTTGTTGCCTTGTGGATTACTTGACCTTGAAATTTGCCTTGAGTTATTGTCTCTACTTTCCACTCATTCAATCAGTTTTCACCATTCTACCTCCCGCCTATTTCAACAAAATGACTGCCTAAGTCTAACAAGGACGTAATCTGTGAACACTAAATATTTGAATCTTCCGAATTCACAAATTCATCCTCTTTTATATTCTATGATTTCAGTGATTCTAAAAAAGAAAGTTTACCAAGACTGACATGGTGACACATGCCAGTAATCTCAGATCTTGGGAGTCAAAAGCAAGTGGATGGATATCTGTCAGTTCAAGGCCGGCCTGGTATGTGTAGTTCCAGTCCACCCCAGGTTATATAGTGAGAACCTTGTCTCAAAAAATTCCTTTTATGTCTATCTTTGCATGAAGTTTAGAAAAGTGTTAAAAATATTCTTGTTCTCATGAAACTAAAAGCTTTATAAAAGAAATATAAACGAGGTAAATAATCAAATAGCCACTTAGTAACTTTAATGAGCCAGTTAAACAACACTCAATGGTCTAAGAGATGGCAACATGTGGCCCAGCAAACAGCATCTCAAACTTGAATGGTAGCAGAAATTACTTCATAGTTTCTAACATTTGCCCATGTCTAAGTCCAACTCCCATAATTCTGCTGTGAAATTCTTGAAAGCACCGATTCTTCAAGTGTGGTCCCTGGACCCACCGAAGCATCTTCACCTGGAAACTGATAAGGAATCCAAACGCTTCATTTATGCTTCAGACTTGCTAAATAAGATAACCCTGGTGCGGCCCATTGTTTTCATTTTACTGAATGTCCTATATGCAATTTTAATTCTGCTCTAATTTGAGAATTGTTTTCTTGTAAGCATTATGAGTTCCAGAATTTATTCAGATGTGGAATGACAAGAAAGCATGTTTCATGCACAATGAACAATGGTGACTGCACATCTGACTTCCCCACCCCCATTCTGAATTGTTCATCTTATGCTAAGAATCCAAATTGTAATAATTTGACAACTGATGCTTATGGTTTGACCTGAAGGATAGTCTCTTGGTGGAGACAGAGACCATTTGGGCCTGTGAGCTCAGAGATGCAGAACCCTGTAAGAGTTCTTCATTAACAGTCAAGTAGAGAAAAATGAGATGAGGATACAAACAAAAAGAAACAGCATGCAGAGCTTTCTAAGCAATGCCACAATTCTGAGCACTCTGTCAAAGGAAGCTATAAATAGAGCTCGCCATAGAGCAGTGTGACTCCATATGCACGCTGAGTAATGACTGCAGCAACTGAACTGAGAATAAACCATTAGCAACAACGATGAAAGGAGACTCTCAGGAGGCTGCAAATGCTTAGGCAAGAATGTTATTTCTTGTGTTTTATGATGACAGAACATATAGATGTACATTTGCTTTTGGATATCATGTAATAAAAAGAACCAATAATTCTTTATGTGTTTACTATAAAATAAAAGAAGATATGAATAAAATATATACATATTTTATTTTATTATTGTGTTCATGTGTGTATGTTGCATTGTGTGTGAGTGCAGACACCATTAAGACAGCAAATATGTGGAGGTCAAAGGACTAATTCTGGAGTTTTCTATAAATATCTGTGGTCTCTGTCATATCTAAAATTTTGGAAGTTTCTTGCAATTTACTTTCAATTTACTTATATAATATTGTATCCTTCTGGTGTCTTAGATGGAGCTAAAGAGTAGGTAGTTATAATTATAGTTTTCCTTAGATTTATGATAAAAGATACATTAGATATAAACTTTACACTCACAAAAATAGAATAGATAATAGAGTATTTTCTTTAATTTGTTAAATACAAATAGACTGAATGTTGTAACTATAATTCTTTGTTGACAACTGCTCTGTTATGTGCAATTTTGCTTTTTTAAAATGAAAACCTTTTTAATTAGGAAGAATAGGGGAGATGATGTGGGATATCCTTCTGTATATGTATTTGCTTTTATTGGTTGATGAATAAAGCTGTTTTGGCCAATGGCTTAGCAGAGTAAAGCTAGGCAGGAAGTCCTAACAAAGATACAGAGTAAGAGTAGGTGGAGTCGAAGAGATGCTATGTAGCTGCCAAGGGAGTAGTGTGCGGCACCAGTAAATCACAGGTTTAGAGAAATGGGTTAATTTAGTAGTTAGAGCTAGCCAGTAGGAGGCCTAAGACATTGGTCAAACAATTGTAACTGATAATAAGCCTTAGAGTAGTTATTTCATAAGGGGCTGCAGGAACTAGCAAGAGAAATCTCACGGGTGGAGAGAAACTGGTCCAGTGGAACCAAGAGAGATGGAGAAAAGCCCTTCAGCTACAATCTATTCCAAGAAGAGAGACTTAGAACCAAGAGAGATGGGGAAAAGCCCTCCAGCTACAATCTATTCCAAGAAGAGAGACTTAGAATGTTACATCAATCTATGTAAAGATCTATGTTGTGTTGCCATGATAGGGAAATATAATATGATTGAGTTTTGGAGTCATCTTTTGTATAAGCAAATATATCATAGGATAAAATGTGATCTTATTGTTTAAAAAAGTATTTGAAAATGACTGAAATTAATTCTAACCAGGAATGTTAAGAAAGACTTATCAGAAAAGTGTCTAGAAAAACTAACAGTGCTATATGCATGTATTTCCCAAGTAAATATTATCATGTAAGAATTTAAACCAATCTTTATATTCCATATCATAATACATTTTCCATTGTAATCACTTATTTTTCATAAAATTGACAGACTGTATTAGACTGTGTTCTTATCTGTCTATATTGCAGACTTTAAATCTTTGCTCCAAACTTAATATATGTGTTGGCTATCATTACATAATTGACAATTAATAGACAGTCAATAGTTTATTTTATGAAATTTTAATGGACACATGTAAGTAAAATATAAACATACAGTAAAATGTAAATTATAATTCCAACTTTGTAGCCTACTAAAACATATACTTCAAAAGTATTCCTTTACAATTATTTGTACAAAATAAAACTTAGTTAATAATTATGTGCATGCAGTGTTTCACTGTAAAATTTGTTATGTTCCAGACATAATTTGAAGGCAATACTTTCATATACATAAGTGTGTATATATGTGTATGTGCTTCTGTGTGTGAAGAAGCATGTAAATACACAGAGGCCAGAGGTCAGCTTCAGATCATTTTTCAGCCACCTTACATCCATACATCCCTTCTTCTCTTTTTGCAACAGCATCTCTTGTAGAACATGTATTCACAACAAAGGCAGACTGACTGGTCAGGGAGACTCAAGGACTCATCTGAATCTGTGTGCCCTGCCCTGAGATGGCAAGTGGGCAGCAGCATGCCTGGGTTTTTAGATTTTCATTGTGGAGATAAAAAGCAGTCATCATTCTTAGAAGACAAGCACTTTACTTGCTGAGCTTTCTCCTCAGACCTTAGATGAATTAGTAAGAAGGCCTTAAAGAAGATCTATGTTTTCCTTCTATTATTTAAACAATTATGGCTGCATCCACTCAAAGGAGTTAAATCATCCAGTCATATCTGGCATCCTTCAGATTATTGCCCAGACCTGTAGCATCCAAGAAATGGTATGTATCTCTTCCCTTTGAGCAGTTGACGTCTTCCATGCAGCTGAGAGGACCTTAAGAAAGTTGTCCTGCTCTCATGAGGACTGTCTCTCTTGTTGAGATAATTTACATAAAGCATGGTGGTGGAAGAAACTGTTCATATAGCATTGGGCTAGGTTTCCTGACTGGGTAAATCCATCACCTCTCCGCACTTTAAGCATAGATGTCTTTCTATGTACACCCACACACATTCTCACACCATTGTCTGTCACAAATTACCAAAAAGGAAAATAAAAGTGAAGAAAGGAAGGAAGAAGGAAATATATGCTTCAAGAAATTTCATTTTCAGTAATTTAAGCCAACCATAACTGATTTTTTCCATTATAAATTAGTTTTGTAACCAGATGCCCCAGGATGACTTCCTTAATTAGCCAATATTTCCATTGTCTTATTCTTTCTAGTGTCATTATTTATATACACAGAAGTATTATGCGCATTCTTAACCATTTTATGCATATTCTCACACTGAAAATAACTGCATTCCACAGGTCAGCATCCTGGTACCTAGTGGGCCCATGGCTGGATGCAGCTAGGATGTGATCTCTTCCTGTTCTTGGAGCCTTGCTCATCCATATGGAAAACTGACAACTGGAGTAGGAAATTTTAGAAAGGTTTAAGGTCTATGCATAAAGAATTTCCCAAAGCTAACTGAGCAATTCATCTAGATTGGTACCAGAAACAAAAGACAAATCTGACCACATAATCCCGCAGTTCCATTGTAGAAATTCTTATAATTCATCCTTCTGATGGGGTTGAGTAGTCATTGATGTTGCTTTTGTAATTTCTTGTATTTGGGATTTCACTGACTATAGATCAACAAGAGGGAGAGCTAGCTGAAGCCCGAGAGCTTTACCAACACATCTTCTCACTTTGCAGGATTGAATATTTTCAGATCTGCTTACATCTTATGGCTTTCAGTAAAATGTTGTAGTTTTTTCCATAAAATCAATATACTTAGTGTTAAGTTTTAAAGTATTTTATAGCTTTATTTCATTTACATGTTTTTAGTTTATATAAAAACTAATGGTCTAGACAGACTGATTTTAAACCAAGATTAGGAATTTTATTACACATAAGATGTTTATAGGTTTTTGAAAACCATTGTATGTGTTGTGTGTGTGTGTGTGTGTGTGTGTGTGTGTGTGCGAGTGAGAGAGGGGGGAGAGGAAGAGAGAGAGAAAGGCTTATTTTAGGTTATTTGTGTTGAGAGATGAGTTAATTGCTTTTTCGAATTCTGACCGCCATTATGATTCAGTTTCCTTCCTTCCTTCATTATTCTGTCCCTCTTTCTTGTTTTGCAGTGGACTGAACACTGTACATATGGAGCACAAGCTTGTGAGTGTTCCGCTCATGATCTACAACCATGTTGCACCTCCAGCTCTAGCTCTTGAAGTAAATATTTTTTTAATAAGGGATTTGGAGGAGGAAACTGATTGGGTTGTCACAGCCCTTGAGTTCGCTGAGGACAGCATGACTCATCTGTAACCTAGTAACCACCCTGGTGTCCTGCTAGCTAAATAGCTGCTCCATGTCAGACTAGGAGATGGCACTGGTAAACTGAGCAGTTAAACATTCTAGGTCTGGAGAGGCAAAGGTCGTGCTTCCTTGGGGGGAAATGGAAAACTATGCAGCATAGCATTTGTTTTTATTGAGAAAGAAAAGTAGTTTGCTCTAACCTTTCCCCTCACTTTAAAGCTATTTACCCAAAATATTTCCCACTGTATATGAAAATAACTATGGGAATAAAAATTTGTCAATAAGTATACATATATATTTGTCATTTGACTAAGAAATGATCCAGAATTTTTTTTAGGCAAAGTGAATTGATTTTTACTTTTCCCTTCACAACTTCTCCACAAACTGATCATTTTTTTGGCTATATTTATCACAGTGAAGACAAAATTTAGCACTGGAAATTTGTTTCCACAAGTGTGATCTACAAGTTGGAGATCTACCTGTCTCTGCTTCTTAGAGACCAATTTGCTTTCTAAATACAAATATAAGAGACTATAATTTGGGTTGGATGATGCAGATAAGGTCAGGGCACCTTCCTAGGAAAAGAGCCAAAGATGGTCAAGAAATTAAGTTTTTTTTCTGTCAGCTTAGCAGGTGCACATGAATCTACAAATATTTTATTAACATTAGTGCCCCCGTGGTCCCCAAGTCAGTGCCCCACTGGTCACTGAACCCTCAGCCTGGAAGGTCTTCTTGTCCTGTGGTCTTGAGTCTCTATCATTTTACTTATTAATAAGACTCAGGAGTCAAAGGCTGGGGTGAAATCCTGCTAGCTCAGAAAGTTTGACTAGCAACTAGCTTACCTTGTTTTTTGGCCAAAGACACTGCAAGAGACATGTCCCTTTTCTTGTCCATGGATCAAAATGAAATGCCAAATTCAAGTGTCCACCCTTTTCTTCCTGTGCATCTTCTCTATCCAAATTGTTGGCTTCATTATGGCCAATTCTGTTCAGGTTGTCACTGTCTCTGGCCCTGATTCAAGCTTTCAATTTAGGCAAGTCTTATGAGTGTCACATTCTTATCAAAACACCTCACAATAGAAAGACCAAAAGAGATCTTAAAGAACAAAGTAAAAAGAGGCTATCACAGCTTGGAAGATGAAAACCTGGGCAAGAGCTGGAACCAGCTGTGTCAAGGTTGTCCACTGAGGCTTTGATTGACATAGGCATTAGAAGGACATCCTGGACAGGCTGAAATATGTTTGGGCATGACAACTGTGCTTTCCCTACTTAGGTCAACTGGGGAAGAAATAATTAACCACATTCAGTTATTGCTAAATTAACTTTTCAATAAGTGACAATGTGGAGTGGCTCAACACTCATGGTGTTCGAGATGGGAGATAGGTAGCCACATCTGTGACCATAAGTTTACCTGTTGACGTTTTGTTTACTTTGTACCAGAAAAAAAGCTACAAAAACACGATTTTTGTCATCAGTTTACTTGAGATTTGTGGCTCTGAGCAGCTATTCTAGTTTTATTTAACCAATTCATAACAAGCACTTTGGAAGACTGCTTGCAGAAATTATCCTTTGGAAGCTTTAAGCTGCTTTTTTTTTTTTTTTTTTTTTTTTTTTTGAATCCAATTCTTCTCCAGCCCCTCATCCCTTACCTTCCCTGATGTTAAGGAAGACCGTACTTCTTTAAATTTTCCTCAGTTGTTCCTATAAGTTCTGAAGGTCCATGTGGAAAACTTTTCGAATATTGTGCACTGAAAGTATTTCAGTAACTTTGTACATTATTACATTGCTCTTTAAGATAGTGCTTGAAAACTATATGATATATTAGAATGCTGGTATAAAGACAAAAAGTTACAGCCTATGATATTTTTTAATGACTCTCCAGTTTAATTTGTAATTTAGACTCTTTAAAAAGATATGTATATCACTTATGTATCTGTGTGTGTATGCGTCTGTATCTGTGTATGTGTATGCCTGAGTGTGTGCATGTGTCTGTGAAAGCCATAAATGGAGTGTAGGATCCTCTGGAACTGGAGGGACAGGCAGTTGTGAGCCACCTGATATGGATGTTGTATATTAAACTCTGTTCCTCTGGAAAGGTCATGAGCATTCCTAACCTTCAGACTTTTATATACTGCAGTTATTACAGAAACCAGCACTTGTCTTAAGTTATTTTAGAATGGATCAAAACTGTTTGTATATACTACATCTTTAAACAAACTTCTGACTTAATTTTCAGGGTATTTTCTGAGACTAACATAAGAATTTTTCCTTTTCAAATAACATACATTTTACAAATATTGTTATGAATTACTATAGGAAAGACAAAAATAAGTAGAAAATAAATAAACACCTACATATTGCCATTTGAGGAACATGATCCCACAAAAGCGTCTTACATAATGAAGTCGGAATAAATCTAATAAGGGAAGAGATTGGCAATGATATTAATAATTTCCCTCCAAACTTCATGTGATTCATTTCATCCATCTGTGGGATTCATTTTCCAGGGTCACACAACAGGACACTGCATCCATCCTAAAGCCAATAGGATTTCTTTATATAGCAATATTAATCTATTTATCTTTTCTACATGATTTTATAACTTATCACAATTCCTCTTGCCTGTCACGTCAAGCCACTTTGAGTCCTTGACAAATGTTTCATTACCTAGAATCTCAGACAGAATAGCTCAGAACAAACACAGATAAACATAGGCATCCCAATTTAGAGGTTTATAATATTGCAGTTTCTTGGACTCATGTATATTCCAGAGGCTCCACTCTTTGTGATGTTAATCTTACTGTAAGTTTTGACTTGAAATGCTTATGGGGGCCAACCAAAATGGATCCGCTCCACCTTGACTGAAGGTCAGAGAGCTTAAAAGCCTACCCTTGCTCTTTCAAAGTCAGATGAGAAGTCTGACTTAAGGAGTGGCTACAAGATATCCTGACCTAGGGTGTGGTTACTTCCTGTTCTGGATATTAAGATGTTCTGTAGAGGTGGATCCTCTCCACATTGTCAAAGAATTCAAGCCTATTCTTGCTTCTTCAAGGGTAAGACAAGGGGTTTGACTCAGAGAGTGGCTGCCTACAGGATACTTGGTCTATGGTGTAGTCACTGCATGTCCTGCCTAAAATATCAGAATATTTAACTCAGGAAATAGTGGTTTGATGTCTCAGATACTGAAGGAAGTAATTGTTCTGTTTGTCCTTTGTGTCATGTTAAATCAGTCTTTGCCTTCTTCCTCCCAACCCCCTTTTGGATTGGTGTATAGAAGCATACAGAACATAAATGTGGATGTATTCAGTATTCACTGGAACCCTTCTGGTTCTATTCTTTGTCTCTGTTTTTCTTTCATATCTCTGTTCCTCCTACTTATTTTTTCTAATCCACAAGCCCCTACCCTGGAATGTGTGAACCCCATTGAGGCTGGACCGTGACAATGCCTGATACCTACGATCAATGACAATGAAATTTTTTTGAAATGTATTCTAGTCAAAAGTTTACTTTTTCTAGCCTCTTTTCTTATTCTTTCATTTTTTTTCTTTGACCAACATCCACTAGTTTGCTTTTATTTGTTTTGTTTCATCTTTTTCTTAAATTTTACTGTATTTTGAAAATATTTTCTCTTTGGTTGCATTGTTTTGAATATTTACATGCATGAAGTTTATGTTAGATTAATAATGAAATGTATGGTGGTAGAATATTAATTTCCAAATATATCTTTACTAATATATTCCCCTGTAGAACCCAAGGTTCATAAAAAGCAAACCTTGTACACTTTAAAATATAATCATTTAGGATTATTCTCAATGGCCCTGGCTCAGTGATTTTTGTCAAGTGGTCAAGATGCACTTGTTTTTCTTTGTCTGATGTGTCTCAAATATAACATGGAACAAAATTATAGAGCTACAGTAAGGACATTTCACTGTGAAGAAGAGTGTATGGAGGGGAGTTTCCAGTGAGTGGACCCAGCTCATCACTGCTTCTAAGCTAAGCTGAGACGAAACTCCATCTGTTCTTTCTCTATACATAATTCTACATGAAAGGCAATTGTTCTTTCATGTTTATCTGATGGGATCACAAATTTGCTTTATCAAACAATCTATAGTCTGAATTGTTTCTCCTATAAAAACTGTTTATTCTGCCATGTCTCCCTTTTAAATAGAAGATAAGAACAGATTAAAATTTCTAGCTCTTTTGAACCTAAGCCCTAGTCTCTCCTGTACATGGGGTAATAGGGTATTAAATTACATAGAATAAAGAATTTATCTCCTGATAACACCAAAACAAAAAATAACAGACTAAGAATATTGTTTGTCCATGGTGTGAGCACACAACCACTTGTATTTGCTATAATGCCAGACAATGTACTTACATATTTTTGTAATCTCAGTCTCAAAACCCATGAATTTTCATGTCTAGAACTGAGAAAATTTATGAACCTGACCTGCCTGTTCAGATTGACACAGTTTATGAACTTGAGAGTAATGCTGTTTTCTTTCCCAGATAGGATCCAGAACCCTGACTGAGGGCAGTGAGGGCATAAAGGACCAGCACACACAAATAAATGGACAGAAAAAGAGCTGTGATCTGGTTCTCTGGGCTCATTAAATGGGAAACTATAGTCTTCCTGAAGCTTAGCAGGTTTACTGTATGCAGTTGAACTGGGAGATGGCATTATTGCCCCCAGCTAGATAAGCATGTGTACTTGATGGTACCTAGCTGGACAACAGTGTGTGCTTGATGGTATACAGCTGGACAAGGACATGTGCTTGATGGTACACAGCTGGACAAGGACATGTGCTTGATGGTACATACCTGGACAAGGAAGTGTTCTTGATGGTACACAGCTGGACAAGGACATGTGCTTGATGGTACACAACTGGACAAGAAAGCAGTAATACTACATACAGATAAACAAAGAGACAGGTTTAGCTAATCTCAGTAGGAGCAGTCCCTATACGGGAGCCATCTTCAGACTCTAAACATCCAAGGGAGAAAGCTTTGGGGGACATTTTCTGGACATACAATGAATAACCTTACTCAGACTAGACATCCCTCTGAGATCAACCTGGCAAACACTTTGTAACTCCCATGGGCCTGAGGCATTGTTCTTTGGCATATCTATACTGATAACATACATCACTCAGGACTTCATTTGCTCCTCAAATGGAATCCTGCAATCCTTTTTGTTCAGAGGACATTTGTAGATCATTAAAACAGCAGGGGATTCCTGCATCTGTGTCTGAGCTTCTGCTTCCTGTTTTAACAGTGTCAGAAATGGATAATTGCCTTGGAATACTACTTAGTAAAATCAGCGAGACACAAAGCTAAAAAATAAAATTATAAATGTATATTATACCCACATATGAATATTTGTTCTAATAAAGATACATTTAAACAACAAAATAATAAATATTTGGAGAAAACTAAAAATTTGAGGAAGAGATTTTATTTGGGATGAAATACCTCATAAATACTTGAGAAAATTAATGTGATTGATTATAAATAAGAATAAGGCAAAGAGAATATAGTGTTGAGGCATAGACTGACAAAACTACAAGATATTTTGAAGAATTATAAGCATTTTGAATAAATAGTGCAATACAGGAGTAAGTTTTTTTATACAGGTTAGCCAAGATCAGAAAAAAAAACACACTTGCATCTTATGTAAACAATATTGACATTTGTTCTAATTCAGATGTAATTAGGTAAATAGAAGCTAATTAATCTACAAAGAAATGAAAAGAATTTATTTTCATTTTTAAGAGATTTTTAATGGCAAAGATGTAGCAAAGATAAACAAGAAATTATTACTTATTAAATAAAATAGGAGCCAAGCAGTATACTTTTTTGAGACAAATCTGTCATGCTGAAGATTTGCTGTTTTTGCACTCAGATTCTTTTAGTTGCAAGTGAGAGACCCTAGACAAACAAAAAGGATCACGTGATCTCAGTATGGCTACAACCCGGAAGACACCGACAATATATGCATAGAATGAGACTATGGATTGGTTGGTTGTAAGCAGTGGGTAGCATAGCAAAGGAAGGGGTGGTTTCAGGCCACGTCCTTTTTAATAATTAGGTTTGTTCTTTTCAGAGCAATGGAAATGGAGAGGACTAGGAAGTAAGTATTGAGTCTGCAGAGAGCTAAGCCGGTTTTAGGGAAGCAGAATCCACATATTCCACACTTTTAGCTTTCCCGGCAGGAATTTGTGTAAGTTTAGAGTTGTTGGGGTTAGTGTGGAAGCTACTTAAGAGACAGTAATATGTGAGAATAAATATATTCTAATAAGCATATAGGCAACAGTTGGAAGAAGGTAGTGAAACTCAGTCCTCAAATATGAGTTCAGACTGATACGCATCATGGTAAATTACAGCTCAAAACACCATTTTAAATGAAAAACTTAGGCCATGTAGAAAGAATTTATTGTTTAAAGACAACTTGTGAAGATTGCTTACAGAAACTTGAGCACTATTTATGGCATGATTTTTTAAAAATTTCCTCCAAAAATTAAAATAAACATTAAATAAAACAAATAAGCTGCATAAAAATATTTATCGCTTGATTACACAAAAGTGGTGATTTATTTTTGTCACAGAAATGGAATATAACAGAGCGATGTTATTTGTACTAGGCATGGTTTGATAAGTTTATGTAGACCCGACATAAAGAAAAATATAAAATGTCATAAAAATGGTCTCTCATCCAACATCACATGCAACCCTGCCATGTTCTCCACAATCTGGCAGTAGATGTAGGTACTGAAATCTTTTTCTAACTTATATATAAACATATCACAACAGCCATTCCCAGTTCCTCTTTTGATTATAATGTCCCCATCATCACAAGCTTCCATATTTCTGCCAACACTGCTATTGCCTCACCAATTCTTATGGGGTGGCCTTAGTCTCTTTCCTCTGGAAACATTTTAGTATGGCCTTCCATGCTGACAGCTCCCTCCTGTTTTCTACAAATGACAAGTAAAATTCAATTGCAATTTTAAAATTGCCTCCCAAGTGGGCACACCCTTGCTGGAAGGATTTGGTCTTAAAAGGCTTTCTAATGTGTCACCACCATGCCACACATACCAAATCACATAGAAAATGCTTACTAGATAAATTTTAGCAATCCCCACAGGCAAATTGCAATGGGTTGTCATCATATTCCTTATTCAAGAAAGAGCTTAATAAGGCTGACACGGCTGGTGTTTTGAAGAAGACACTCACTAGATGATGTCTGTTGCCAGCTTGTGTATCTTCCACTGAAACAGACTGGCTGGTGACCAATACAGTTGGAATTTTTGTTTGGCTCCATTCCACAATATCCTCAAGCACTCTAATTATCTTTCTATTTTCTTTCTTTCTCTCTCTCTCTCTCTCTCTCTCTCTCTCTCTCTCTCTCTCTCTCTCTCTTTCTGCCTTTCTTCCTTCCTTTCTTACTTTCTTGTCAATTAAAATCAAGAGATGCTGGGAAGGCAATTAGAATCAGAGGAGACAAAAATGCATTCTCCCATTAACAGAAGAATTTCACTAAAATATATGACCAAAAATTTCCATTTTTGAACATTTAGAAACTGCGTGGAGGAGCAGTCTTGATATTTGACTCCAGATTTGTCCTGAAAAGGGACCATTTTGCAGAAACTGTGCTTTGCACTGCAGATTCTGACACATTTTGTTCACTCTAAACTTTTGCCAAATTGAGCCAATTATTTGAAATGAATCAATCCAGTGGTGTTTCTGATCCCTGTGGCTGACTCAAGCCCCGGAATTAATTTTAACACTGAGTTTTAGACTGGAGCTTCAGCTGTCTGCTACAGATTTGATTTTTCACCTGGAAGCTGAGAACACTTTTTTTTTTTAAAGGAAAAATTACTCCGTGTGCGAGAACAAAATCTAAAAGGATTAAAATAACTCCTATATAATGTAAACAAACGCCGTTTCATCTCTGTCACAAGCATTCTCTCACGTTAAGAGCACAAGCTCGGCTTTCTAAAGAATGGCTGCTGTAATTAAAACCAAAACTGACCTTTAGATTGACTTAATTTTAGATTTTTTTTTTAAATAATGGGGTTTAAGAAACTTGAATTTACCCTATTGGAAAGCAATCATGTTTAAAATGCTAGAAAGCCAGGAAAGTTTATTATACTAATGAATTCTTCTGCAAGGATTTACCGAGATAACCATTACATCACAAGACATAAAGAGCCAGAGGGGAGAGTGGAGCAGAAACAGCTGAGGTCAAAAGCCTCATCCCATTCTAACATCCAGTGGGGACTGTGAGCTTTGTCTACATCCACAGCCAGCACGTAAAGAAGAGAGGATGTGACAGTGTAATCTCTCCACACAGCTGGGACTGTCCACTGTAAAATACTTCTGCCCTCCTCTGCTTAATGCACAGGGAATAAGGAGCAATGGACATCTCTACAATTATCTTTCTATTTGTTTTGTATGTTGCATATTTGATCTTTTTTTCCTTTTTTAAAATAGTAACCAAGTATAAGAATAATGCAAACAAACTTCCATTTTCTTATAGTCATTTTCCACTAGAAACTCTAAGCCTGTTTTCAGCGAAAAAGTATCAAATAGAATGGTACTTTGGAATATTTTACTTTAGCTATGAAAGGGTGAATTACATTTGTTTATGCTGCATTTGTTTAATTATGTAAACGTGTGTTACTGTTTCCCCTTGCCTGCCTAAGGCACCTGATTGATCTAATAAAAAGCTGAACAGCCAATAGGCAGGAAAGAGATAGATGTGACTGGCAGGCAGACAGAGTAAGTAGGAGAAGGAATATAACCTTGGGGAAATCATTGAGGAAGAAAGAGAGGGAGATTCCTGGGGCCAGACAGGCAGACAGACACAGAGCAAGCAATGAAAGTAGGAAACACAGATGAAAGAAAGGTTAAAAAAAGAAAACCACGAAGTATAATATAGATGAAGAGAAACAGGTTACATTATAAGACCTAGTGGGACAAACCTAAGATAAGGCTGGGCATTCATAACTAATACCAAGTCTCTTTGACATGATTTGGGAACTGGTTGGTGGTCCAAAAGAAAACCTGATACATAATGGGAGCAATATTTTAAATATGCATTTTATTTTATATGTGTGGGTGTTTTGCCTGCATGTATATCTGTGTATGATGTATGTGTAGTACCTGCAGAGGGCAGAGGAAGGTGTCCAATTTCCTGGGGCTGGAGTTATAGGCAGTTGTGAGGGCACCACGTGGGCACTGAGAACTGGGCACGGACTCTTTGAGAGCAAACAGGACTCACCATGGTCCCACATGAGCAATAATTTACATGACTTCCTTAGGCTTTTAGATATTCTATTTGAATTGTTTCTTCTTTTGAGATAGGATCTTGCTCTTCAGTCCAGATTAGTTTTGAGCTTGTGATCTTTCTCCCTAGGCCTTCAAATGATGGGATAATGGGGGTATGTCACTATGCCCAGCTTGAGTGAAATTTGTGAGTACTTGAATCAAGCTACGTCTGCCATTTCTGTGTCCATGGAGAAGATAATTCACGAATTTCTGCAGGTTTTAAGGATGACATTTTAAAGTTCTCAGAAAAACTCTTAGTGGGAAAATATCCTTGGTTCTGTCTTGAAGATAGGAAATGTCAAGAGTGTTACATTTTTTGTTTGTTTGCTTGTTTTTGTTTTTTGTTGCTGTTTTTATTTTCTGACTCATCTTCTTGGACTTCTACTTTAAGAACTTCAATTCTTGAGAACTTTATCTGATAATCAGAAGTTAGACTTACCAGGGGTTCAAATTGTCATTAAGCCCTAAGACCCACTGCAGAAAATTTTTAGCCAGTTTAATGAGACAGCTTCCTTGTCTTTGACTGAAACATTTTCCATGGTGAGCAGTAAGTGCTTTACTCAAGCAAATCATGGAACAAATGAGCTGCTTCTATCCAAGGGAAAGCAAATTTTATTATGTCTCTTGGATTGTGGTCAACGTTTATGGTTATTAAAGTACATGAAATTTCATTCTTTTATCACATTTACCTTACATTTGTATTAAGCAAGTACCATGGTATGCTTTGTTTTAGTATTAAAACTATTGCTTTGAGTGTTAGTAGGTACTAGCATTTTTGAAAATTCTGAATACAAAGGATTCCAGTAATTTTTGTACAGTTTTTGCTGTTTCTCTTGATGCGTTTTCCAGTTTGTAAAAATTACTTTGAGTGTTAATTGTCCTGCCTGGCTTCATGCTGTTTATAAAACAGCTTACAAAACAGCCTCAGAGCAGCAGGTAATGAGTCCAGAGATACCAAATGTTAAACCCTAATGGTACACCAGAAATCTCTCAAGCCTCTTGTATCATAAAATAAAGGTAGGGGAATAGTCATTTAATATTTTCAGATCTTGCAAACAGAGCCGGTGATCTCTTTCTAGCCTGTGTGTGCCTAGGGAGAGGGGAATTATGACAAATACCCTCTAGCTTTAGGAAAATCTGGGCTGACTTCAAGTGAAAGTCGAGGAAGCAAGAAATAGATCATTATGTGATACAATCTGGGTCCAATTAATTTAAATAAATTCCACAGTGTGACTTTAATCATTCACTCTTTCATTTGTTAATCAAACATCATAGCATTTTGTAAAAATTAGTTGTTGCTGCCGGTGATTAACCCTCCACATGCATCTCAGCCTGCTTTCCACCCCTTAGGCAAGAGGAAAGCATCCTTGAATCGCCTTTGCTCCCTCAGTTCATTGCTCCCTCAATTCAGGCTCCTCGGAGGAAAAGGAACAATGTATCAAACAAACAGGGCAGGTTCAACTAATGACAGAGGCTGAAAAAAATAGCACAGGGTAATGAGAAATGGTAAGGTAGTCATAAAACTATCATGACCAACAACTGTGGGCTCACTGTATAGAGGAAAATAAAAGCTTAATAGCTCAAGAGAAAGTTGAATGAATGACTTCCAGGAGAAGAAGGCAAGCAGGTTACGACTCGTCCTAGAAACACCGTCAATTCATCAACCACAAAGGCAAGGCAGGTGAATAGCCTTCACACTTCCGGGTACTCTCCTCCAGCTTGGCTGTTTTCCTGGCCTTTGCCTCTACACAGAGGTTCTGGTTTCATGTGTCTCTTGTTTTTACGACAGTGTCAGTCTGGAGCCCAAGAACAGAGAGAGCATTTCTGAGACCTTCTTCTCAAAGGTTAAGTTTGCCATCCCCTCTGGCTACGGACACTAGGCATGACTGGAGTTCAGAGAGACAGCAAATGCTAGAAAAAGGGAGGGGAGATACTACAAGAATTTTCAACTCTTTTTATGCAAGGTCCTACAGTGCAGTTTCAGATGTAGATTTGCTTGGAAAATAATCAGAAATTTCTTTCCTTTTCCCAGGGAGTCAAGTGAGGTAAACCATTATGCCACAATCAAAAGAGCACTGTGCCTTTGCTCGCCCTGTGATGATTCTCTTTGTTGGGATTAATTTCTCGGTGGCACAGCATCTGCAGGTGGGATTAGTCTTTTTGCGGCTTTGTTCAGCTCAAATGTACTCTGACAGATGGTGATAGCAAGCAAATAGGACCTGTGTATTTCAGAGGTGGGAGAATGCCTGTGCTCATCAAAAGAACAATTACCATAAATAAGTAGACTTCTAGGTGCCCCTAGATTCCCTGAGCTCTGGGGTATTAGTAGGGTCAGGAGGGGCTCATCCACATCGCCTACATCCTTTACACTCCTGTGGAAGAGACACACAGAGCTTGTGGTGGGTTTTTGGCAGGAAACTTTAACTACAAGACATTGAACTCTTTGTGGGTGTTAAATATAGTAACTTTTAAATGATTATTTAGTTCAAGATTTGTAGTTGAGAAAAATAGCTGGCCAATATTCCATATTATTTACTGTTTAAAAGAGTCCACCGGGTTTAAAATAAACACTTCCGATGCCAATTAGGCTTACTGGGGAGAAAAGCATGAACGAACAGAATCAGCCATTAACACTAAGCTCAGCACATGCATTAGTACATGTTGGGATCCCAGGATAGACCAGTTTTCATGTATTTACTTGTTAAATTCAGAGCAACGTCTAAACTTGCCCATTACAGTATCCTGAATAGAATTCCAATGCAACTCGGGGGACATCGCTTCAGGCCATTTCATATTGGGGCATAGCTATCGCCAAGGCCATTCTAAAATACATACTCTAATCATTAATATTACTTATAATAGAGGTTACAAAATAGGTAGGTGGGTGGTAATAAAGGCATTTGGTGTATGCACATGTGTGCATGTGCGTGTGTGTGTGTGTGTGTGTGTGTGTGTGTGTGTGTGTGTGTGTGATATGCAATGTGGTCTCTTAAAGGCTTATTTTAGTGTTGAAGCTATGACTTGTAAGGAAAGTATGCCTCAGAAAAACAAATGTCTCTGTAATTGATTTTTAAATGTTTTCTCTGAAAATCTAAGTCCGGAAACCTTCTTGAAGCTCCAACATAGCCAGCAGACATTTGACTATTTTTTTCCTTGTTTGTACCTATGCTTATTCATATTTAACCTTTTCTGAAAATTCTCTTTAGATGTTTTTAAAATATTCTTCACAGAAATTAAACTTTTCTCTTTTTATAGATGGTAGGGTATGAGAAATACTGTTTAATTGAAATAAATAGCCACATTATGCCTAGATGAGTCTTTTTTTTTTTTTTTTTTTTTTTTTTGGTTTTTCGAGACAGGGTTTCTCTACAGCGTTAGAGCCTGTCCTGGAACTAGCTCTTGTAGACCAGGCTGGTCTCAAACTCACAGAGATCCGCCTGCCTCTGCCTCCCGAGTGCTGGGATTAAAGGCGTGCGCCACCATCGCCCGGCCTAGATGAGTCTTAAAACAGAATGACAGAGTCTAACATGGATTGAATAGTAAGGTACCTAATTTAATTAGTGACTGGAAGAATTTAAACTGTCCTCCAATTTTTATTTTACATTTTTTTCTCAGTTGTTATGGGTATATTTGTCCAAAACTGAAAAGATATTTGACTTTTTGTATTAGATAATCTACCAAAAATAATTTACTCTTCAGAAAGAATAGTTTTCTTTCAGTATCTCTAATGCCAACTTATATATTTTGAAGGAAAGAAAATCACCTTTACATTATGTTTATGGGGCTACTAAGTTGAAAAGGATTCAAGTACCATGGTCGTGATTCTAACCTATATCCATATATGACTGTAGTCATCTCTTAATTTCTCAAAGGAGGATTAGAAAGCTGGGACGGAAACAGGTGATTTACATTATGACCCAGCAAAGACTCCAAGGAAGGGATTCCAGGAGAGTTCCAGGTTTGCCTCAGCTCCAACAAAAGGCAAATATAACTGGGAAAATTGCCACTTGTCAACTGCTCTGTGTCATATTATAGGGTGATACCGTTCTTTACACAGCAAATGTCAGAAGGCTGACGTGCTACTGTACAAACTTCAGCACATACAACATGGAACATAAGAGATCCAAGAATATTGGCAGAGTTCATGTGCAAATAAACGGAGTTGGGGAGACTAGGAGAGTCTTCCCACATCCCTGAGAGGAAGGGGCAGAAAACACCTGAGATTAGAATTATTTTTAAAGTTATAAAAAGTCTTTAAGTCCTTGTTTAATTAAAAATGGAACAGTACAAGCGGATGACTCACTTTTATCTTAAAAGGCTGAAAATTAAAAATTATGCAATGCACTAAAAATACAAAGAGTGAATCAAATGTTGTTTCCCATAAGAACCTTGCGGTAGATTCTGGAGCTTGGTTGCATAGGTAAACTGCTATGGCTCTCACTGAGTGGTAGGTCATAAACACAAAGCACACATAAACAAGCTGTGGAAAGCTGTTTATCTGCCTAAGCAGCCCATTGTATCATGAAGATAGAACAAGACTTTCATTCCTATCTGACCAAAAAACGCCAGTGTACTTTCTTCAATTATCCAAGTCTTACTTAAGAGATGCATTAGCATGAGGTGTTTCTCTGCCCAGGGGTGATTCACTCTCCTTCTCCATTCATGTAATAATGTAGGTATGAAAGCACTGGTCCTATGTGTCTCATTTTTTATTCAGAAATACAGATGACGTTTCCTTCAACTGGGCAGCTTCCAAAACTAGTCCCTGTCATAATGCTGTCATAGTGTCGGTGGTGTCTGTGGACTTCATGGGAATCAGTGTGGTGATTTATCTGAAAGAAAAAAAAATAGTCAACACTGATTCCTGGTGCATTATACTTTTTGAAACACTGTAAAATATGTGATTTAATTTGCTAGTGAATGGGAGACAATGCCAGAGACATTAGATTAATTGATGGAGAGATATATCTAGAAATGCGGGTATGGCACATGTGTCTGGAGCGATGATGTAGTTACTGGTGAGCATGGCCAAAAGATCATGGTTAACATGGTTACCTGGTTGCAAAGGAGAATTTTAATCTCAAGTCCCTTTGCCAAATACTGAAGTTTTCCTGTCAACAAGAGCTGATTTTAATTATTTCTAAATGCTTTTAAATATTTTTTGACTTCTAGAATGATATTGCGGTGATAGCTCCACATGCTAGATTCCATCCTACACAACTTAGGCAAATGCTTCCTGTCACCGCTCTTTATGCCGAAGGCTATTACTGAAGTGCCAAATATTCTGTACTCTTTGGTTCAGTTGCCACTTACTCTGGGTGTGCATGCCAGCATCATGATAAACAATGAAAAAACACTGGCAGAATCTCTCCGGGAGGCATCCCCCATTTTATTATGTCACCAGCACTTCAAGAATGGAAGAGAAATATGGTCTTTGTTTATATACTTTAAGCGATTAATTTAAAAACCAGTTCTTTTAATACCAAACTATGACATATCTGAACTTGCTAGGAAAAAAATTAAAAATGAAAAACTTTATTTTCTTAAGTGGTGTGGCCCAAAGTAGACTGATCATGAACCAGTGAATGACACCATCCACATAGGGGATTATGAATAATACTAATTGGATCTGGGTTATTAAAAGAAGAAAAGAAGGAAGTGATGTGAGATTCCCCTCTGTATGCTGTGAATATGTTTTATTACCATTGGTTAATAAAGAAGCTGTTTTGGGCCTATGGCAGTGCAGAATAGAGCAAGGCAGGATTTCCAAGCAGAGATAGAGGAGAAAGAAGGCAGAGTCAGAGAGATGCATGTAGCTGCCAAAGGAGAAAGATACCTAGCCACCAGCCAGAACCTACTGGTAAACCATGAACCTCGTGACAAAATACAAAATAACAGAAATGCACTAGAGGCATTGGCCAAGCAGTGTTGCAATTAATATAGTTTTCTGTGTGATTATTTTAGGTCTGGGCAACTGGGAACCGAAAAGCAGCCTCTGCCTACAGAATGGTGCCTAATGAATGTTTGGGGCTGACGCCCACTGCCCACTTCAGGTCCAGATACCTGTGTGATCACTCAGGGTCGGGATGAAAGTAGCTGAGACCATACCCGCAGCTCACTGCTCCCCACCTGGGCAGGCTGCAGGATCAGGTGTGCTAGAAGTGCACAGGCAGCAGAGCACGGAAGATTCCCACCACCATACACAGAGATATTTCCAGGTCGCACAGTGTATTGCATGGCAAATTTAGTTTTCCTCAGATAAAACGGGATTATATGTAGCATGGGACTACCCAGAGTTGAGGTGGTAGGGAAAGCTTCCATTTGGCAGTCCCAGAGCTGGCAGGAACTACGTCTGCCTTATTGAAAGCTGAGAAAAGCAGAGCCAGCATCCAGGCAACCAAGCTGCTTACCATTTTAAAAGGGTCCCTGGTCAGAAAATTATTGCAGATATGAAATAAAGACAAATTCAAAAGGAAAAGAACTCTAAATGGTCACAGTGTTGGATAAATGAACATAGAGAGAGGAAAAGAATATAGACAGTTATAAAAGGAAGTAAACAGTTTTAAAAAATAAAGCAAAGTCTTTAGAGAGAGAAAACAGACAGTCATAGATTAAAGGAGTAAAAAAAAGGCGTGTAAAGATGGAGTATACACAGAAAGTCAGAATTATGTATATTACTGTTTTCTTTAAATTTTTTGACTGTGAATAAGCTAAGTACAGAGAAATATTTGATTCTGGGGGTTGCTAATATAATCCAACATGTGTACTTTAAAAGCATCTTGATTTCAAAATTTGGGTCTAAAGATATGTTGCTTTTGAAAAGAGCCTCTATTTTAGTTACCACAGAAAATGTGAACCTGTGGATTCCTTGCAAGCTAATGTGGTTTGATGGAACAAGACTCCTTGAAAGTTCTCCATGAACCCTGAAGATACTTTGCCCAACAAAAAGCATGAAGCAGTTTGGAGAAAACTATGCCCAAATTTGCCCAAATGATCATTTATAAATGTTTATTTTCATTTAAAAGGGATTGGATATAAATCATTAATAGTCACAGTCAATCTCTTTTTAAAAAAATAAGGAAGATATAATATAGAGATGAATACTCTGCTTTGGTATGGATCTTAGTCTATTGATACAAATTTAAGGTCAATTTTGTTATGTATATTTTTGTTTGGTTTAAAGTATTATGTTTAGACAGTTCATTTAAAACGTAATGTATAATTAAAATTTTTAGTTTAATAGGTAGTCATTTATAATAGTCAAACTTGCAGTTATGTTGGATTTTCTTGATATATAGTGATATATTTCAGTTACACAGATAATCTTCAATACTTCAAAGATCTACAGAAAATGGCATTTAAAATGTTTTAAGAACTTAGGAGTTTGCATGACAAGGAGACTCATCTGCTCCTGGCAGCACCAATCTATTTCAAGAGGATGATAGACATGAAAGAGGCTCCTTATGGAGTTTGCTAGATATTTGGACAAGAAACTGCTCTCGCCTGGACTGCTTGATGTTATGCTATATGAACTGGACATGCAGGACCCATAGAAAAATGACTGCTGAAATTGCCTAAAGGTTCCTGCTTCATGGAAGGAACTGTCAGCCACTATGCAGGACATAGAAGAAAGCAACTGTTGAATTTGCTAGTACAAGGCAAAAGAGATCATCAAATTTCCTGCCTCACTGAAAGTTTTGACTGACATTATGGTCCTGTAGGCTGAAGATGGATGCTTCACTATTCTAGAACTCCAAATCTGCATGGCATACCTCTGAGTGAACACAGCAAAAGAATGAAATACAAACTTAGAAAAGCAGTAACAAGAACGCAATAAATTGTTTTGTCTCCTGAATCTAAGTTATGTAAAGTAGTATACAGATTATGTGATTTAGGCAAGATTTCTTTGAAATGATTTTATTTTATTTTTCAATTTATTTGCATCTGGTGTCTGCATGTGATATATGTTCATGTATATGGATACTTAGAGAGGCCAGAGAGAGACATCAGATTCCCAGAAACCAGAGTTACAGGTGGTTGTGAGTTGCCTCACTTAGATGCTTGGAATCATCTTCAGTTCTATGCAAGAGCAGCAAGTGCTCTTTACTATTGAGCCATTTCTTCTGTTCCAAGACCTTTAATAAACTACAATTCTGCATGTATATGATGCAGAAGAAGACTGGATGAGAATAAAAAATTAAAGACCACACAGTCTGTTTTACCAGTGTGTTAACCATGGGCTTGGGTAACTGACAACATTTAAGAATGGCACTTGCAGCACGTCATTACCTTACCCCTTCACAAACAAAGACATGTTTTCATAGTCTTTAGTAAACTGAGCTTTTAATTCATTGTTCCAATTGTGTCTTGCCATTATGAAACCTTTCACAGTCTCCCTTTAAAATGACTACTGTTCACTGGTGCTCCACAACTGTAGAGGACTACACCTCCAAGAAGAGACTGACAATATCTAAAGACATTTTGTCTTTTGTTATGAGAACTTGGGTGAGAGTGTGGAGTACTGTTACTGATTTCTAGAGAGCAGGGCTTAGAACATTTCCTTGCAATATAAGTTACAACTGCTTCGAATTCCTTATAGCAGTGCCATTGTAGAGAGACACAACACATAGACACACATAAGTGGGAGGGTGGGGAGAGAGAGAGCAAAAAGGAGAGGGAGGGTGTATTATATAACTAACTGGCAAACATGGTTACAGTTCATATCTGTAAAGCATATGTTAGATAATCTATGTCATATAAGAATGATTCTTTAAGATTGATTAATCGACAAATTGCTGTGTAGTACACAGACTTAGTTCAATGCTACTTGAAGCTAACACACCAGGATCTAACACCTTGGCTATCTCAGTACTGAACACTCTCAGCTACCTCAATGGCAGTGTTGAATGCCTTCCTTCCTTCCTTCCCTCCTTCCTTCCTGTCTCCTGTCTTTTTCACTTTCTTTCCTCCTCCTCCTCTTTCTTCCCCTCCATCTTCTCCTGCTGAGACATGATCTCTCTGTTATGTATCTCTGGTTGTCATGGAAGTTGCTGTGTAGACAAGGATGGCCTTGAGTTCTCAGAGACAGACCTGTTTCTGCCTCTGGAGTGCTGGGATAAAAGGTGTGTACCACAACATTTTGAAAAGCTTTCCTCATATGTTATAAATGAGATTCTAACATGTTGAACTGAAGGATGATACCTGTGGTCATGTCTCTAGACTAGTGGATTTTTACCACATTTCAGTTTGGTAAACCACATCACAAAGTCCTGTCAGCAAGGATGGGCTTCTCAACTGTCATGCTCACTCTGCAATGTACATTTTTAGTCACATCCAATGAGGCTTTTCTATGTTGTGAGGAACAGATGTTTGTTTTGGTTACATTTTTTTTTTGTATTAGGAAACATTTATTAAGGGAAAAGCATACCATCCAGAAAAGTGAAAGTGAAATCCATGGTTAAATATCTTTGCTGGTGAAAAATAAATAAATGTAAAAACTAAGTCAAAACAAAAAAATCAGAGTGTTGAGGAAAGGGCTTTGCTATGGAAGTGCTTTCTCCACAAGCACAAGAATCCATATCTGTATCCCCAGGACAATATAAATGCCAGGTTTAGTAGTGAACATCTGTGATCCCAAGGAGGTGGAATAATGTGCATCCCTGGAGCCTGCTGGTCACCCAAGCTAGCTGAATCAATGAGCTGCATATTCAACAAGAAGTACTACCAAAAAACTTGTCTCAAAAAATGAGGTGCAGAGTGAATGAAAAGATACCGGACATTGACCTCCAGCCTCCACACATGCGTAAGCATGTTCATGCAAAAGTGCAGATACATTGCACTGCTGATGCACGCAAGTCCTCTCCAGGGGATCTGCAATACCTCCACTCATGCACAAGCATGATCATACAAACGTGCAGATACACTGCACTGTTGGTGCACGCAAGTCCTCTCTAGAGGATCAGCAATACCTCCACTCGTGCACAAGCATGATCATGCAAATGTGCAGATACACTGCACTGTTGGTGCACGCAAGTCCCTCTCCACATACAGAGGTTCAGAAATACCAATGCCACTAAGTCTTTTATTATAAATATATAACCACCTTCTTTATATTAGGAAAATGAATTTTTTTCTAGTTATATGCTTGCCCCTATTCCCAGAATTTCCCTGTCAACTGTCTCCAATACTGAATATTAAAATTCCAGCTTCACAAAATCTAGGAAAATATCCTACTCTTCAGTAACAGCACAAACTCGTAAGTATATTTTGATTCTTATTTTCCATGACTTTTTCTCAGACTGTCCTGTCTCATTAATTAACCAGTATTTCCCTAAATTGCTTATGATACTCTACACAAAACCCTTCCCAATATGCAAGGCTAGAAGTAACTGAGGACATTTCTAAGCTCACATTCTAGAAGTCTGAGTGGTTAGAATTTCTGCTATGAAGTCAATCTTTGTTGAATGGCCAGGAATCCAGGAAGCAGTTACATTATGCACAAAAACACTGAGGTGTCACTGACTAGGAAACTAATTTCTTTGAGACAGGATCTCACTCTGCAGCTCTTGCTGATCTATAACTCACTGTGTCAACCATGCTAACCTCTGACTCACAGAGCTCTCCTGTCCTTGTCTCCTGGGACCTGGGGTTAGGGGAGTACTACCAACCTTAGCTAGAAAATTAATTTTAAAATTCAGTATTTAATTGAAATTTTCAGTTATTTCAATTAAATTGTTTATATTCCATCTCCTGTTAATAATTCAGTTCACAAAACTATTGAGGAAGTGCTGGAAATGGGTCTCAATTCCTCAGTAGATGTGGTTGCTATGCAAACATGAGGACCTCAGGTCAAGTCCCAAGCCTTAAAATAGAAGGAAAAATTGAAAGCTGTCCTCTGACTTCCACACATGCAGTACCGTCCGTACATACATCACATCTAGACACTCCCAAAGGAGTAAGAAAAAAAAGGAAAAAGATAATGAGGTTTGAAGAAGCAGATAAGACATATTTAAACAAGAATAAAATGTAAAATACTAAGGTAAAAAAATTTGATAAATCAATGTCTAAGAAACGTAACCTTTTTTGACATTTAGGTTACTTGAATGTTTTGAAGTAGAAATGTCATATTATCTTTCTTTTCTTTAACAATGTGATTCTTTCAAGTTGTGACTAATCTAACAGTTTAGAAAATTCAGGTAGGGCTACGACATTTTTCTAATTGCTTTACAGTAGAACTTAGCCCAACATTTGTAAAGGGTAAAGAGAAATCATCCTATAGTAGGACATGGAATACTGACAGAGACACAGATAACGAAACTGTTAAACAGAGCGGGCAGTCATGTGTAGCCACACAGGAATGTACACGCTGGAACACAAGGCAGTAGAAGGGGAGGAAATAAAGTTGTCTAGGTTCCATCTCCCCCTGGAGACTAAGCTATTTGTGGTTTGCAGGCTGTGGATACAGGGACTGCTCTACTTGTGGTTCCAGGGAACAGCGCAGGCATAAAGTTCAAGGTACAGGTGGGCGGTAAATTAGGATGCAGTACGAATAATCTCAGAATAGGGAGACAGCTGACGACATCAGCCCACCACCACAACAAACAGCTGTGTGTATTGACCTCCCTGTTGTTTTGGCATTGGTTTTAAGTTCAATTATATAGAAAATTAAGGGTCAAACCCCAGTGGAATGTTTTGGAAAATAGAGGGCACATTCCCCAGAACATGCAGAGAAAAGAAGAAGCAAACACATAGAAGCATGAAGTGCCTTGGAGACCCCGCCTGTAACCACATGACCTGCATACTTGATGGTTAACGAGAAAGGCAACATTCCGGATAAGCTGTTAAGTATGTTCAGTGTGACGAGATTCGAGGAGCATGATCTTATGTGGCTGTATACCTTGTGCTAAGCTGAGTGTTGAAGGATTTGAACAGACAGTTGATTTAGACTTATATAAAGATTGCTCACATTGTCTGTATTCAGCATGGAGAACTATATGTTTTTGTCACAGTCGGAGACAAGGGGAGAAGTTGGTATTGACAAGATGAATGGAAGAGTAGGAGAAAGTTTAGAAGTGTGAGGTCCAGTATTCAGTGTGCTAAGGTTCCTCAGTTTTCAGAATAGCACAGAAAGTAACAGTCCTTCTATGTTCTTTTAGTCAGCAAAGGATAATAGAAATCCCTGCTATCAAAGCCAACATGGTAACAATGCCTTTGCCCCAATTGTAAGCATCAGAGAAGAGACACCAGGATGCTGACTTTGGAGTGGTTACAGGGTTTGCAGTGAAGTTGTCTCTAGAACAGAAGACAAAGACATCTTTCATTGTGAGACCTTGCTGTGGTGTGGTATTACCTGAAGTGATGTTGTCTCCAAGGCAACGCCCTTGTTCAGGTCCATGTAGCCATAATTTACAGCTGTGATATTTTTTTCATATGTGGAGAATGCTGAGAATGGGCTCTCATGTAGTTTAGGCTGGCTTCAAACTCAGTAAGTAGCTGAACATGCCCTTAAAAGTTCTGATCCTACTGTCTCAGTCTTCCCAGTGCTGTGGTTCAGCTGTGCACAGTCCGGCCTTGTTTGCAGGCTTGCGTATGCCAGGCAAGTGCTTAACTGGATGAGCCACACACCCAGACCCTCAGAAAAGCTTTGAAAGCCTATGTACATTAGAGTTGGTATGGGTCCTGTTTATAGGTATTTTACTGATACTGAGCCTCTTGAAAATGTTGATAGCAAAACTGAGCCTAGAAACTTTTGACTGTTTAGTGTTTTTTCTTGTTTCTTTTTTAAGTCAAGATTTATGTGGTGCACAGTTTAGAAAAGAGACATTGGCATTTCTGGTATTGTTTTAATTTGACCAATGACCAGATCCAAAGAGGCACAATATGGCTCAGAGTCCCAGTGACACAATCAAAGCATAACTTATGTGTGGCTGAACCTGAAAGCTCTCTACTATCTAAGATTTTGTTCAGAGGGGTGATAAGAGAGCACCTGCTGCAATGGATTCAAGCCATGTGATCTGAGGAAGATTCTTCTCATCAGTGACACGCTATATTATTTACTGAGGAAAACACCCATGGCTGGAGACCAGTGCTAGCCTGTGGACAGCCCCATGAATTTAGCTGAACAATCCCTTGTTACGATTACTGGCTTCCCAGAGAGGTCCTTTAGTTGCAAGGTCTTGCCAGATTCCCTGGAATGTGAGGGTGTGTGTTTGCAATGCAGAAACAAAGGCTGACACGGGAACTTTGCAGCCTCTGCACTGCAAAGTGTTAGGAGCGTCCAGTATAACAATAGCAAAACCATTAGCCAGCAGCTTGTGCACAGCTGAGTTTGATAGGACTCTGCTCTTCGGTGTTGATTATCCTGCATTTTGCTTACTAAGCAAACATTATCTCTTCCTCTCATTAAGGGACACAGTGTCAACTTCATTACTATCTCAGAATGTTACTTCTATTTCGTTTGTTAAGTGGAGCTTTCTGCCTCATATCTTGATAGCCCATCATGTCTATATAATGGCCTTTAAATGTAACTTTAGTTTACTGAAAAGGACCTACAAGGCAACTCTGGATCAGCCACATACATCTTATAACCTAAATATTGAAGAAGGTATTTTGATTGGATAATGATTCATCTCAAATGGCTCCTATATCAGGTGATCAAGATTCAAGACCATGAGAAAATCCTTGCTTAATGGGTCCAAAGGAATCCTTGCCTTACTTCTGATATAGTAGCTTACAGAGTGGAAAGAGAATGTAAAATCCCCAGGAGGACATACTATTAATAGGCCAAATATGTAATAAACTTTTATGATCATATATGTGAGGTAGCCCCATCCGAACATACATTTTAAATGTAGGAAATATAATAGGAGGATATTTGTGACATCTCTGTGAGACATGCGTCAGCCAAAGAGCCTTGAGATTTAAAATTCTTGGGCAAGATAGAGAATACTGGAGGAACCAGAAAGTTATTTTGTAATTTAAGTAAAAGTTCTTTGAGAAGTTCATTAGGCCTTCCCATTAAACTAGTTATCTGCTCTATTAGGCAGACGAAGCTTCTACTGAATGTATCTTTTAATGAATCCAGTGTTGGAATTCTCAGTATTGAAGCACATGTTTTGAGAGATAATGTCTGAAACTCACAAAATTTCAGATACAAGGTATCCCAGCATAATCATGTACTGTGACCTCAGCATGTAGGGACACAGGTGACATTGCCTTATATATTCTGGATCTCTGTGATGTAGGGGGTTCACAAAGTTTATTACTCAAGGAATTTCTCGTAGATAAAGATATCAAACTTATAAAAACGTGCAGATGAGCAATACACCAGGCAGACCACATAAGGACAATATGGCAGATGGAAGTTTGGCCAATGGCACTGGCTTCAAGTCCTGTCTTTTATTGTGGACATGACAAAAGGGGTGGAAATGGCAACAGTTCACTGAGTTACACAGCCTATGGGAAGAAGCACTGTTTGGACAATCTGTTACTCCCGTTCCTGCATATTTAAATGATCCTATAGTTCTCAAACACCTGAAGAGTCTTAAACGTGACAACATTAGAGAGTCTGAAGATAGAATTAGCCACATCTTTCTCCAGTAGATTATGACACAGGCCCAGGTTTATCTCTGCCCTGTATCAAGAAGCAGTCAGTACCCTTTCTGATTTTTTGATGTGCTGGCTTATGACCCAAGAAAGACTGGGAAATTTGACGTAGGAACCAAGAAATTATGGCACCTCTATTATATAGAGTCTAGTGACCCTGCTTCTGTCAACAGCCCCTGTGACACCCATGGCAGTCAAGACCCTGCCATTTTCTCCTGCCAAAGATCCGACGGTGAAAAACATACATTGTAAAATAACTGAGCTCATTACACTTAGGTTTGTAAACAAGACAACTTGTCATTTGGCTAGAGATGTGTGCTATGGTTGCTGATATCCGTAGAGGTTAATGACCATTTTCAGACATGGATAATCCTTATTCTTGCTTTTCTGAGAATCAAGAGATTGACTTCGATGCTATGTCAAGCACCACGTACTGTGTGTGTGTGTGTGTGTGTGTGTGTGTGTGTGTGTACACATGAGTTCAGATATGTTGCTGACTTACCTTTGCACTAGCATATTTCCAGACATAGTTCATATTATTTTCCCCCTCTTATTTTGAAGCTCCTTCTTCAGTTTAGCCATGAAGGAGCGTTCCTCTACATTCCCTGTGATCTTCCCGTGCTGACTTGTCCCTGGGTGAAGCAAATGCCCTGGTTCCAGCGTTGATGGGTGTTCATGTGGTAGTGTTTTTAGACATCATTTTACAGCCCTGGCCATTGCATACATCTCATTTATAAAAAAAAAAAAAACTGACTTTATGTTTTCATGTAAAAGCATTTCTTCAAGTTAGATTTTTTTGGTCAATTTTTGATCAGAGACTGTAGTTGCACAAATGAAAGGCTTTCTCACCAGTGTGAGTCAGTGAGATGATTCGGAGGGATGGTCCCTGAAGGCTTTGCCTCATGCATCATAGTTAAGTGCAGATGGTATTTACAGGCTTGCAAGTATGCGTGAGGTGGAGTCAGCCAGGCCCAGCCAGGATCTTGCCCATTAGGTGAAAAGGATTTTCATCTCTGAAGACATCCAGAATTTCAGGACCTCAGTACAGGCTCTAGAAGCCTGGTCAGCAGAAGCACTCTGACAGGAGAAGCCACCCAAGATGAGCAGGTGCAGTCATCCAATGAGGTGCCCCCGCTCCTGCTGCTCCAGACTACTCCCAATGCAAGCCAGATGTGTGTCCTTTCAGTGGCAGGTGACTTTAATTACAGGATTTTCTTCATTATACATTTTGAGGTGCTTTACAGAAGGTAGACTAATTTTTTTTTCCATGGCTAGCAGATAGCAAAGGACCAAACAGTTTAACTTCCTGTGTTAAAAATATTTGATAGACCAAGGATAATTTAAAACATAATTATATGTGCTTTGACTAATAATTTGATAAACTGTACCAGATAAATGCAAACTCTCTATTTTAGTAATAGACCTTTGATATTTATTTGCAGCTTACATTTACATTCATAAACATACAAGTTGGGGTCATCCTTGTGAATTCCTGGGAATTTCCCTAGCACTAGGTTTCTCCCTAACCCAATAATGGCTTCCTATATCAAGATATCTCTTTCATTTCTCTCTCACTCCATCCAACCCCCAACTCAGCCATCCCATTTCCTCATGTTTTGATTCCCAGTCCCCTCCCCTCTCCTGCCCCAAGCAACCCCGGTTTACCCAGGAGATCTCATCTAGTTCCCCTCCCTGGGCAATCCATGCATTTCTCTTAGGGAAGCTCTGATCTTAAAGCTCAGTGTTTCCATCCCACATCTTAGAAATTAGTTGTTTCGCTGTGTGGGCTACATCATAGGGGCATGTGTTCAGAAAGTGCCTGTACCTGAAGCAGCTATTTAACCTTCCCACCCCCACGTTGCACATCATGCAAATCTCATTGCCTGTAAGACACTTCAACTTCGTTTTGGTCATGACTCGTTCGGTGTCTTCGATGCACCTTCCTGCCAAAAATCAGAGCCCTAGTCTCAAACTCCATTCAAACTTATTCTCCCTTTCCAAACCCAAGACAGTCAAATGGCTCAAAGGCTTCTAGGGAAAGGAACATTGGTCTCACTCTAGTGCATCGTTTTGTATTTTCTCCTGCCTTCTGCTCTGAAAAGAAAAAGGTCAGTTTTTAAGAAAAATATCAAAGACTTTCCAATTACTTTGACAGCCCAGGCTTTTTAAGTCCTTGTTCAAGGTAACATTCATAAAGGGTATTTTAAAGGCATATGTATGAATCTTTAAGGGTTCTTACTGGAATATTCTGAATAAATACTTCTGTTGCTGTGGCTGGTCAAGGTTGGCACACCCTTTCCTGGTAGCAGACCTTGTAGCTCACATCTTTTCAACCCAATTCCTTGCCCCCGTGTTGGGGGGATTTGGAGAGAGACTGCTTGTTAGTTCCCAGCTGCTCATCCCCAAAATATCACACAGGAACTCTATTATTTAAGTCACTGCTTGGCCCATTAGCTCTAGCTTCTTATTGGCTAACCCTTACATCTTAATTTAACCCATCTCCATTAATCTCTGCATCATTACAAGGTCGGTGCCTACCAGTAAAGTCTCAGCACGTCTCCAGCAACAGCTCTATGGCTTCTTGTGCCTCCACCTTCCTTCTCTCAGCATTTAGCCTAGCTTTCCCTGCCTAAGTTCTACCTTGCTATAGGTCAAGCCAGTTCCTTTATTAACCAATGGTTTTCACAGCATACAGAGGGGAATCATACAGAGGGGAATCTTTCTAATTCATGACCCCTTCTATAATTATTATATTTGCAGCACACTCCCACACACCCCTACACACATATACATTCATGTACACTTCTGAATTTTTAATGTCTCAGCTTTGAATACTGCAAGTTTCTTCTGACCTTCACATGTGCACCATGGAATCTAAAAATAAATAAATAAATAAATAAATAAATAAATAAATAAATAATAAATGAAATGAAAACCTTATTCATTTAGTTAGTTAGTTATTGTACATCCTGACTGCACTTTCAGTTTTTCTTCCCTCCTCTCCTCCTATTTCCTCACCCCTTTCTCCCCTGATTTCCCCATCTACGCCCCCTCTGTTTTGGTTCAGAAAGGGGGCAGGCTTCCTACAGTTGTCACCAAAGTATGGCATATCATGTTACAGTAAGACTAAGCACCTCCATTTGTATTAAAGCTATGCAAGACAATCAGTACGAGGAGAGGAGTAGGTTCTCAGGAGCCATCTAAGGCATGAGGGACAGTCCCTGCTCCCATTGTTAGGTGTCCCACAAGTAGACCAAGCTATACAACTGTCACAGATATGTAGAGGACTTATGCCAGTCCCATATAGGATCCATGGATACTGATTAAGGCTGTGAGTTCCTAACTAAGCCATGTTAGTTAGGTTGTTTCTGTGTGCTTTCTTGTGATGTCCTTGACACACCTGGCTCCTACAATTCTTTCTCTTTCTCTTCAGCAGGATTCCCAGAGCTTGTCCTAAAGTTTGGTTATGGGTCTCTGAATTTGTTTCCATCAGTCAACGGATTGAAGGCTTTGATGACAACTGCCATAGTCAACAATCTGATCACAGGAGATGGCAAGTTCAGGCTACGTAGGACCCAAGGAAAAGGTGCATGGATCTCCCTGGGAAGAGAAATACAACAAATCTCCTGGTTGAACTGGGGGTTGGGATGAGGGTGGAAAATTGAGGGATTGGGTTGGGGGACAGATTAATGAGGTATTCCCCTCTGTATGAAGGATTCCCCTTTTTATGCTGTGAATATTTTTTATTACCACTGGTTAATAAAGATGCTGCTTTGGGCCTATGGCAGAGCAGAATATAGGTAGGCATGAAAACTGAATTGAATGGAGGGAAAAAGAAGGTGAAGTCAGGCAGATGACATGTAGCTGCCCAAGAAGCAAAATGTGAAGTAACAAACAGCAAGCTTTGTAGTAAAATATAAAATAGTAAAAATGGGTTAATTTAAGATATGAGAGTTAGTTTACAAGAAGCCTGAGCTAATAGGCCAAAGAGTGTGTAATTAATATTAAGCCTCTGAGTAGTTATTTTATAAGCTGCTTTGGGAACACGTGAGTGGAGAAAACCAGGTCCTTGTGACCAGAGGGATGGAGAATATTTGTAGCTAAAATAGATGGAGGGGGAGAGTATTAAAAACAACAACTGGAGCCGGGCGGTGGTGGCGCACGCCTTTAATCCCAGCACTTGGGAGGCAGAGGCAGGCGGATCTCTGTGAGTTCGAGACCAGCCTGGTCTACAAGAGCTAGTTCCAGGACAGGCTCCAAAGCCACAGAGAAACCCTGTCTCGAAAAACCAAAAAAAAAAAAAAAAAAAAAAAAAAAAAAAAAAAAAAAAAAACAACAACAACAACTGGAATGGGAGGGGCATTTCAGGGTCAAACCTGACACAGAGGGGGGGAACTCCTAAGAATATACAAGAATGAACCCAGCGAAGACTCTTAGCTATGCAACTCTTAAAAGAAAATGTTCCTCTTGCAATCTTCTTCAAGAAACAGAGACGATAATGAACACTAGCATTCATTTCCCTTTCCCTTTTTGCAGTCTATGTCCTCAGCCCATTTCTGCATTTAAGGCTGAGGAACTGGAATTGGATTATCTATGACAGAGCTTGTTCTTAGAGAGGACTGAGTCTCCCTTTCACTGCAGCCTTTAATTGACTAAAGTTCTCATCTAGGGTTGGGGTTCCATGAGATTTCCTCATCCATGTTTGCATGTCAACTTGATTGCTCAGAGAACTTCACAGAAGAGAAAGAGAGGCTGAAAGAATTAGAGAACCAGGATGTGTGACATAAGATAATACCTTACATATATGATGCAGAAGCTGTACCCATGAACTCTCAACAATAATTACCTAAAGAAACAGTGACTTTCAACTTAAAATTCTTCAGTTGTAATATAGTTTCAATTGCATAGTTCATAAAAAGATTATTTAACTAAATGACTTGCTTACAAACCAGTAACTCTCAATTCCTGGGTTTTAGAATGTTGAACATGACATTGATGTTTTCATTAATAACTTAGAGATTTTTAAAAAGAGCCTAATAGTTTAATCATTTAAATATATTACTTTGTTTTAATGTCTGCCTTAATCCATTGATGGAGGAGTGTCTATGTGTTACTTTCATTATTAATAAAGATACTGCCTTGGCCCTTTAAGAGACAGAAAATTAGGTAGGCGGAGTAGACAGAACAGAATTGTGGGAAAAAGGAAGCAGAGTTGGGGAGACGCTTCAGGCAGTCGCCATAGTGAGTCTCCATGCTTCTCCTCTCTGAGATGGATGCAGGTTAAGATCTCTCCTGGTAAGCCACACCTCATGGTGCTACACAGATTACTAAATATGGGTTAAAGGAAGATGTGAGAATTAGCCAATAAGAGGCTGAAACTATGGGCCAGGCAGTGTTTTAAAAGAATACAGTTTCCGTGTAATTATTTCGGGTGTAAAGCTAGCAGGCGGCCGGGTGGCGGGACACAGCCCCGCCGCTTCCTTTCTACAATCCATAACATGATTCTAAGGCTTAATTAAAATGTCTTTGCATTAATAATACTAAACAGAAGAAAACTAGCTTGTCTTAAAACAATCTTATTCAACAATCTGGTTTATCTTCAAAACCAAGGTTGATGTAAGTTGCCAAAATAAAATTTAAAATTCTTTCCTAAATATATCATATTCCTGTCCAAATTATGGTCATGAAGGCCTTAATGTTCTTTTGAAGAGGGGGAGTCCCTTAAACTTCCTTTTCAATTTTGGTGACCTGTGACTACTTTTGTTGATGGTATGGGCAAAAGTAAAACTTCTCTAATTTTGTGTTTAGTTAACAAAGTATGGGCATCTTGAGCCTCTGGGCTAAGGTCATTCTATGATGCAAACCTGAAGCCTGCTAGGGAAATAAGTGGAGTCCCACAGGGCCAAGCTGTGCAGCCCTGTCCACTCTGCCACAGAGCATGTGACTTATCCAAGTTTGGACCCATCAGTTCAGCTCAGCCACCATCTAACCAATACCTAGTTAAACTATTTGTTTTATTCATGCTCATATGCAGCAGAGAAAAACATACCATTTGTATGTAATTAATATTAGGTAATGTTCCTGAAATAAATCTTAATTTATTTCTTCTAAATTTAATCTTCTAGTGGCTCAAGGTCTGGGAATATAAATCTGGGTGTTCTGTCAGGCAGCAATGTCAAGAATTGGGATGACTAATGCTAATTTGGAGGACTGAATAGAATTTTCATAGTCTGTTGGCTTTTGAAACTAGATCTAGAATTGGATTCAGTGACCTTTCAAATTTCGTTGTCCTTATTAAATCATGATTTTTATCATCTAGGAAAAAATTCTCAGTTTCCTGTACTCCTGATGTGATCAGAATTTGATCAAAAATATAGTTGGAAATAAAGGGAAAGTTGGAGGAAATTTGAGACAAATGGGCAATGTTTTAATAAAATGATGATAAAGTAATGAACAAATGCATAGCATTTCCAATTTCCTGTCATGATGCATGCAGTCTTGAAATATAATTAATTAAGATGGATGCCGATGTCAAGGTCAGGCACTCGAGGAGGTTGAATCTGAGATAGACACTTAGTGAGAGTTGATGTATTGGCTAAAGCTCTTCAGAGAGGAGTTAGGAGACAGAGAAAGGAGAGAGTAAAAAGAGGGAGAGAAAGGAAGAGAGAGAGAAAGAGAGAGAGAGGGAGAAACAGAGAGAAACAGACACAGACACGGTGTGAAGAACAGGATAAGCAGAGAGAGCAAATGGGTGGACTTAGCTGAGTATTGGGATGTACCGTCAAGGCTCCTTAGCGTTTCCCCTAACTGAAGCATGAACCTGTAGAGTGCTTCCTCTTTGCTGGGGAGTAAGTACTGAGGAAGTGCTCTTCTGTGACCCCAGCAACCGCTAGCCACTTGAGATGCTGCTGCATTGGTCCTGAGGCAGCCTGCTTCAGTATCTACTCTCATGGAGTTTTGCTCATCCACTTTGGCACGCCCTCGTATATTAGCTGTTTTTCTTTTTGGCTGACATTATTAACAATGTTAAATAATTATTTAGAAAAATAAAATTGAAATATGTCCATGTCACTTTTTTGAAATATTGCACTGGGTTACACTGTGATGCAGAAAAAGTGAGTTCTGTACTAGATAGCTTGTGTCTCTGAGATCTCTCCCTTGCTTATGGGGTTCCTGCTTATTATTTTGTCGAGGGCATAACAGCTCAGCTCTAATTTTGTTCTTTTGCTTCCTCAAAATTGGCGCAGAGCTGTCTGAAACAAGTGGCATAGCAAAAGCAGCAGCCATTAAATAATTTCTATCGAGTATGCAATTGCTTTTTCATAGAAGGAGGGGCAGTTTTAAAAGGTTCCTTGTGGATGTGTATCCAGTATCGGTTCAGAAGCTACCAACATATTAGATTTTCACACAAAACAGTTGCCATTTGATTTATTCGAGTTAATAAAACATAAATCAGTGACGTATGATAGTTTTATACTTTCTTTATTGCTTCATTCAGTTTCTAAATATTACATACACATTACTCTTAAACAGCATATTTGCTGCTGCAGTGTAGTTTACAGGTTCATAAAGATGATGCCTATTACTTCATGAAGAAGACAAGAGACTCTGAAGAATCATGGTATAATTGTGAACCAAATGACTAGGTAGTAAATTATTTCCTAATGAGAAAGTCTAGTTGATATGCTCTAATACACTTTAATACATGCGTACATTTTGGGCATCACTTTTTCTTGTTTTGTCTCTGTGTTTTACCACAAATAAAAATGTTAAATGGGTAAGTGTAAAATGATACTTCGCAGAGATTTAAAATGATTTTTAAAGTAAAACACATTTCTTAGTAAGGTGTGAGAAATGGGATGTTATGGAAGACCCTGTGAGGCAAACGTCAGGTTGGAAAACAGCATATTGTGCTTGAGGATAGAGACACACACTTGTTATGTAGCCTCTGTCTCTTGTCTCACAGACTGTGGCGATTATTTATTCTCTGGCCCCCAGAGTCTTTAAATAGATGGTGCATAGGTAGAATCCCATTTGACTTATCTCCAGAACCAGATGTTCACTTAGTTCTGTTCAAGTTCCATTCTCTGCTGACATCCTACAATTTCAGTAGGCATCTGATTTTATGATGTCATTGGCCTCACAGAGCCTGGGGAGTTAATCAGGACTATGGGCAGGATGCTTTTGTCTCCATAGCCGAATTTACAAAGAGTAACTTGTTACTGTAAAGAGAAGCATTCTCACAGCTCATGTATGAGATATATCTTTTTAAGATGAAAAATCTTGATAATATTTTCTTAGAAAGGCAAAGGTAAAAATATTTTTATATTTGTTGTTACTGCTCTGTTTTGAGTGTGTTAATTTGCTAATAACCTAGTTTACAATATCTCAAAGAATCCCTGCATTTTGAGACATCTGCTGCATTACCTGATCCTGCTACATAAGGCACATATTGCTGTGATGATAATTTACAAGTTAGTTAAAAATAATGTGTTGATGTAGGTATACCAAGTTGTACTTTCACAATAAGTGTAGCTGTGAATTTTTTTTTCTCATTTTTTTATTCAAGATTTCCATCTCCTCCCCCTTCCCTCCCCTCCCTTTCACCCATACCCCCACCCCACCCCTCTCCAAAGACAAAGAGCCATCAGGGTTCCCTTCACTATGTTAAGTCCAAGGTCCTCCCAGCTCCCCCTAAGTCCAGGAAGGTGAGCAACCAAACTGACAAGGCTCACAGTGAGCCCGTCCATGCTGTAGGGTTCATGTTCATTGCTATTGTCCTTGGTTTCTCAGTCCTAAAGTAGATCTAATGCCTTCGACATTATCATACTAGGACATAATTACAATATCAGGTCAGCTTCTTTTCTAGGGGATTAACATTACTTTGAGAGTCACCATTGTTGGGTCTATTTACGTAGAAGTCCTCAGCTGAACTATTCCCAAGAATGTGTCTGAGTCCTTGCTTACCTCAAACTGTGATCCCTGGAGTCATTGAGATAAAAAGGAAAAAAATCTTGACGCCATTGAAAATGTCTTCCCTTTATGAAAGGATGTCTAAAATTCCACACAGTTCATCAGAGCTAGGAAAGTCTACAGACGGCGAAAGGAGGAGGAAGGGCAGATTTACTGGATCTGAACACAGGAAGCTTAATGCTCACTTCATGATTGTCTTTAACACACGAAACATTCTACTTCTTTCTAAATTATTCCATTTAATATATAAAAAATTAATACGAGTAGATAATTTTCTGAAACCTAAGGTCTTGTTTACAGCTCTATCTGCAGTGCATAAATGTGTGCCTAGAATGATATACTACTCCTAGTGTATATATAATTATATATAGAGAGAGATGAAAGAAAAAGTAGCCAAAAGAATTAACAGAACCAGCCTAGAGAATGATCAAGACAACATCTCAGATCATCTCAGTCAATTTAAAATTGGCTATTTTCAACAGAAGAATAAAAATGTCTTGTATTTAAAATGACTCACTGCAGACTGCTCCTGGCCACAGCAACTTTCCCTCTGTAAGCGATTTGTGAAATGAATGCCACTGCATGCACTGATTGTTATGTTATGGACTTGGATCTTGTCATGCTTCTCACGGGCTGTGGTGTTTTCTAATTCTTGAAGCATAGGGGTTTATGACTTTGGTTTTAATTAACTTTATCTTTTCAAAAGGATAGTTTGCAATTTGGTTACATAAAACAACAGGATAATCATCTCTAGAGAGAAGAAAACATCACAATTTTTTCAAACTTTCGAAAATGCATCATCCTTACTATTGTATTTGTAAACAAACACTTTTAGACAATCAGTATCAGGACTACCATACATTCATACAATTTATGACTTGTAGTGCTTTAAAATACTTCTGTAATAATTTCTAAAATAAAATTGTTCTTTCATTTTATGTATTATTATTGTGTGTTTCTCTCTTGTTCTCTCTCTCTCTCTCTGTGTGTGTGTATGTGTGTGTGTGTGTGTGCGTTTATGTGGACATGTGTGCTGCAGCACAAGTGAGGCGGTCAGGGGCACCTGTTCTTTCTTCTATGTTGGTTGTAAAGATCAAAATCAGGTCATCATGTTTATGTTATCAACACTATCTATTTAGCCATCTTGCTGGCTCCTATACTTTTTTGAAAACAATTTTGGCATTTTGTGTATGCGTGTGTGTGTGTGTGTGTGTGTGTGTGTGGTATTTTTATACTTGAACTTCAGTATCTTAGAGTGAGTTGCCTACTTCTTGCTTCTCAAGTCAAGCTCAGATAACTGGGAGGATTCCATTTACCTTTACAATGGGAAGACAGTGTGACCTAGAAAGATGACGTGACCTGCCCATGGTAAAAAACTTCAATTCCACCATCAGGGTTGGATGGCAACCCCTTCTGCCTATTTTTCAGGGAAAGATTTCATCATTAGAGAATCACAATCCCTGGGAAATACTGGGGCCCTGTCTCCTGATTCCAGGGTCTTCCTCCCTCGTGAGTTTAAATATAGTTGTGATGACATTGCAATTTCCAGTTGTCCCCCATAACTCTGAGCACCATGGTCTCTTAATTACCACATTCTCTCTTAGAAAACCCATAGGAAAATGAAGTGAGTTTACCAATACATTACTCATGGTCCATGAGTAAAAGGCAAGAGTAAGGATAGAGAAGATAGTTTCCAATTAATTTCTTAGGTTGTCTCTGGAGCATGCTCACTGCCTGAATATATCCCTGTGCAAATAATAATACCTGAGATTTATTACTTCTTCCTTGCTGACAGAAACTTTTCTGTCCTATAGTTGTGTATTCCTTCAAGATAAACCACTTCTTGGTCATTCTATCACACTTGAGGTAGTGACATTCTCCTGGCCAGTAATTCTGGAAGGTGAGCATCATATTAGATGACATGGCATCCAGGAAGAGCCCTGACTTTACAAGAGAAGGTGATACACTCTTTCTACACTGCCATCTGCCCTTACTCTGGGACACTGTGTGTTGTAACTTGAAGTTGTGATTCTTGGAAACACAAGATCAAGCTGTGTTCACAGGCGACAAAGCCAAGGAATGAAGCCAACAATGTGAAGCTGGCAGATGAGTGTAGCAATGAGGAACTCTGACTTTAATTATCCAGGGCTCCAAAAGTGATAACTCCAAAGATAGACACTTTGGCATGCCGAGTTTTGTGAAGGACATTGGAATGGCCTGTCTCCTGACTCTCTTTCTTCTCTAATATGGTTGTAGAAATTAGAATTCTCTTTGCCCCACAGGAAGCATAGTAGCTAGTAATGTCCCGTGAAGCCCTGCATAAGGCCTAGGAATATCACACCATATCACCCTTTCTTACTCCACCATTTTGGGTAAAATCTGCCCATAAAAAACTTTCAGACCTATCCCATTTGACAGTAGATCATCCTAGAAAAAGCCCAGTCAAATAGAAACCCTGAGAGGAGTTAAAGCAGATAGGACTTCCTGAATTTTCCTTTCAGTCTGTAATGTTCAATCTTGTCTCCTTTCTTGTGCAATAGCATTTCTATATGGTTGTCCACAATTCGTCACTACTCACAGAGATTCTGTTTAACCTGGGTCTGTAGGGTTCATTCCGAAAACCCTTCGATTATATAAACATCAGGTGAATAAGTGTTATTGTTTTCTTTGCTATGAAACTTAAACCTGGGCATTAATGAAGGGTGAGGAAGGTGCCATTCCATACTGCCTCTCTAACCACCCCTCTGATTGCTTCTCACCCTGAATGACTTATCTCCTAGGGCTTTAGACTAACAAATAGCATTTTCTTAAATTTTGAGATTTTTGAGTAAGCATTTTCTTTTAGGTGTAAGTAACATCATTTTCAGTTTTTTTTTTTAAATAATTCCATAGTTCCATACCTATTTCATTCTATTTGGTAGTAATATTCAGCTCTTAGGCAAGCTAATACTTCCTTACAATTTAACCCAAATAGATGGCTTTTTGTGCATATGTATGTGTGTGTGCTGGGGTATAGTAAGAGGGGAAGGGAAGAAGGAAAGAAGGAAGGAAGGAGAGATGGAAGAAAGGAAGGAGAGAGTCCTGTGGTGATGTGGAATACCCTCTATCTTTTCTGATTATCATTAATGAATAAAGAAACTTCTTTTAGACCTATAGCAGGGCAGAACTTAGCTAGATGGGGAAAACTAAGCTGAATACTGGGAGGAAGAAGGCGGAGTCAAGGAGAAGCCATGGAGCCACTGTGGGAGACAGACCCGCTGTAACTTTGCTGGTAGGCCATGACCTTGTGGTGATGTACAGATTAATGGAGATGGGCTAAATTAAGATGTTAGCGTTAGCCAATAAGAAGCTAGAGCGAATGAGTCAAGCAGTGATTTAAATAATAAGGTTTCTGTGTAATTATTTCGGGATTCTGGGATGACTGGAAATGAACAAGCATCTCCTACAACACTGTGGCTTAGTTCTTAGCTTTTGGGAAATGATTGAAACCTGAGAGCTCTCACCTAAGGGGTGGATTTATCTTTTGCTAGATTTTAATATGATTCTGGTATGGGGCAATGAGGACGAGGAGATGGGGCCTAGTTAGAGGAAGTCAGTCACTAGAGAGTCTGCCCAGGAAAGATATATCCTATCCTCTGCTTCTCCTCTCCCTGACTCCTGTGTGCTCTGAAGTGAGAGACTTAGCGTTTCAAGAATAAGAGGCAGAAGGATAATATGAAGATTTATTCTGATAAATAATACTTGACTGATTGTATCTATTTCTCTGATTTCCTGCCTAAAAAGAATACAATAAAAATATTTCAAAGGGTTCTTTTGAGAAGAAAATTTCTCTGTTAATATGAGCAGGTAATAGATTTCAGGGACAGGGGACTGAAATCTTTATAACCACTAGCCTAAGTTTGCCTTTCCTTTCCTTAAACTGTGCTGCAGCTGTCTATCACAGAGACAAGAAGTTGACTGCTTCTCAGGTCAAATTCCCTTCTTTCAGACTCTGCCTATGCTTGGTCAGGTGACACACTGGTCAGCTGAGATGGAAAACCAAATTCTTTTCCTGAATAAAATGTTCAAACTTGCATTTCCTCCCCCCCCCCCTTTGGTATTTAATTGTTTACAATCTGAATATAGCTCAGGGAAAGACTCCTATTCCTGGGGTTCAGTGGAAGGATTTCTGGTGTCAGTGAATCTCGTGGAACTCCATAAAACTATCTCTTTTCCTCGTAGGGTCTGCAATGAGGATGACGAGGTTTAACACTGAAGTGGGCAATGTTTGATATTGAGTTCTTTGCCAAAAAAAAAAAAAAGTCCTATTAAGGAAAAATATCTGAAAAAGTTGAAGAGATTAATCTATGGTCTTCTAGTCTGTGTTTATGAGACCTAGTTTTCTTGTGATGACAAGACACACCACAGTTTGTGAAGGACCCTGCAACGTGTTCTAAGTTGCAGTACGGCTACACCTAGGACCTTCCCCAAGAAACCTATAGCTATCACTCAGGGTGGAAATGCAAATAACTACAAAAGTGCAAGCAGGATGCTGCTACAGCAATGATTTTATCTGCCCCAAATTTCATATGTGAATTGTGCCTGTGTCTAGCTATTTTCATATCTGCTGTGACTGTGCGTATGTAGTTGTGTGTGTGCACGCACGCCCACCCGCCTGTCTATGAACAAGAACAGAAAGATAGGTGTTAAATGTCTTCCTCTATCACATTCTGTTATCTTTGAGGCAGTGGCTCTCACTGACTTTAGAGCTTGCTATTCGCCTAGACTGGATGGTCAGCTCCATGGATCCCTCCCCCCCATTTCCATGTCTGGGAATATACTCAGGAAACTCTATGGCCCGCCTTTTTTATTTTATTTTGCTTTCCTTTTGATGAACTGGTCTTCCTTCCTCTTTCACTTGAAGAGAATCTTATAATAAAGCGAAACTAATTCCATTCCTTTCTATGATAAACTTCTGTATCTCAAGGATTGGGTCGTGCTGTACCTGTAAACTTAACTATGAATCATTCTGTACTGCCTGTCCCAAGGCATGGCAGCCATGTCTTTGTTTCTAAAGATTATTATGACCACCGTTACTTGTTATGACCCCCCTTCCTTCATGTCTTTGTTTAAGAAAGTCATTACGACTAACTTGTTAAGTTTATGTTCCATTTCTATAATCCCATTTATTTCCCACCAAATCCCCCTGTGGAAACTCCTTACCTACCCCTGAGCTATAAAAAGTTCTCCTCTTGCCCAATGCTGACCCTTCAAACCACACCTTACGGGGAGGCACCCCGTATCCATGTGCACATGGATAAAAAATTAATTGCTAAAATTAATTTGACAAAGATGATTTGGGTCAGTGGTCTTTTCCCTCACATCTTTGGTATTAACACTTTTTTCCCTTTTCGCTGGGCTGTGTATTGAACTCAGGTTCTCATGCATGTGTATCAAACACTTTTATCAAGTGAGCCATCACCCCAGCCCTTGGTTATATCAAAAATAAAAAAAAAATCCACTAGTGTCTTACACAGGCACTGTGAGACAGTATTAAGTTTCTGATTAATAATATAAAAACTATTACAACATATTAAAAGATCTGGAGTTATAGCATTTCGAGGCTCTCTGCTGCCTGTAACTTCAGTGCCTCAAGATTTGAGCCCTCTGGCCTCCATGGTCCCTCACTCAGGTGAACATACCCATAGGCAACTAAAAAATAAACACAATTAAAAAAGGAGTCGTCTTTCATCCTCACTTCTCATTTGGATGTAACTACTCTGTGTGTGTAGGAGGAATCAATAATTATAGAAGAGGTCATGAATTAGAAAAGGAGCTTGGAGTTTGGGGGCACAGGGAGAACTGTAGCAGGGAAAGGGAGGTGAAAATGACATGCGTGGATGTGCTTTCCCCCCTACCTTTTTTCCCCCTGGATACTGGGTACTTAAAAACGAGTTGGAATATTGCTTGCTTCACAACACGCTGCCTCTAATGAAGATTTAGATGTCTGTGCTGAGAGCCTGTAGCAGAGCGCTCGGGTTTGGTGTGCTTCTATTCATCTGCCAAAGGTTGTACTATGTGCAAATGAGAAAATCCATTTTACGTCAGCTGATGGTCACAAGAAAACATAAGGTTTCCTCACACAGGCATGAACGTTATTATCCCTATACGTGTGTGAACCATCAACACTTAAAAGTACTAGCCGCACTACCCAGGTTTGCATTCTCGGCACACTTCCTTCGTTGCCCTGGTTCTCCTCGCCCACCCAAGTTCATCCAGGTGCAACCTGGTTAATACCAATTCCAAGGAGGGTGAAGTCAGCTGAAAAGGGGAGGGAGTGGGGAAGGAGCAGGCTGCCTGGGTTGCCTAGGCAATACAAAGAATGTCAAGGGGGAGGGATTTACATACTGATGCTAATTGCATTTGCTAATTACATTCTATTGTGCTGACCTGCCTGGTTTTCCAGTTTCTTTCTGAGTCATTAAATAGTCGCTAAAGCTTCCCTAAGAAGCGAGTCTCCTCCTCTTCTAATTTTATCCCCTTTCCTAGCCATGGTGCTTCGGGAGCTACCGTCAGCGTGGTGGTGAGAGGCTCTCCTGTAAATCAATGTGCAATGTTTTTGAAACCCTGTATGAAAATGCATCCCTGCTGGATCTTGCTTGAATGTGACATTGCAGCTCAACCGCAGGATGGATTTACAGAACTGAAAACCTGCCGAAAAAGCAGAGAAAATAAATTTTGGGAAAAAAATCCCATAATGACTGCAGGGTGACAATGATCCACCAGCCGAAGAAGAACATTTAAAATATAAAATAAAAAACTGAGCCATTTCCTATGGAATCCAATGTTCTTGAGTTGGAGAGCTGCCTGGACAACGGGCTTTGATAATCATTCCCTTCCTCCCCCTGGTGGCCGTTTCGTTTAATTACAACAAGCTTTCCCTGGACTGCATCCTTTAAACACATCCATACTCACTGTGCAAATCGTTTTCTCATATTCCCGAACCACTGTCATGAAATGTTATCTTTCAGTGCTCTCGCCTATAGCTAAAAATACATTAAGAGAATTTAATGTGTGTTGTACTTTGTCCTTGAATCATACAGCAAATTTAAACATTGCAAAACTAATTTGCATGAGTTCGTTGTTAGAATTGGTTATTCTCAGCAAGGTCTTTGCTTTCTCTTCATTTTGCAACCCTACTAAGCCATTTTCCTAAGTCAGTACTGTGAGATGGCAGTCTTCAGTCTACATTTTTCTTTATGGTTTTTATTCTCTTTGATTGAATGTTTGCTATAACAGATCGTTCCTTCTCTACTAATTTCCTTATGAGGAAGATTTCTATTAATTCCATCTAGCAACGTGTCTCTTCTGAAGGCTCTCCTGGTGCTTCTGTCCTTCTCAAACCCTGGCTCACTGCATGACTGAGAGCCTGAACCCTGGCTCCCTCCAAGACTCAGAGCTCCTGGAAAGCTATGAAAAGAGGGCAGGCTCTCTGTGTCTAGACTGCACAGAATCGAGTGTCCTTTTCTTGCTCATTATCTATGGTTAATTTACCAAAGTGGGATATATTTGCTTGTTTGTTTCTGTGAAGTGTGTTCCATGTACAGATTTTGTTTCATTTTGCTTTGTTTTTCGAGACCAGGGTTTCTCTGTGTGACCTGACCATTCTGTAACTCCCTCCATAGATAAGATTGGCCTTGAACTCAGAGATTTACCTGCCTCTGCCTCCTGGGTGCTGGGATTAAAGGTGTATGGCACCATACCCAGCCTACATGTACAGATTTTGAAGGTATTCACCCCAAAGAGCAAATAACTCATCGTTCTTAGTTTTTGACTTCACAGGACTGATTCCCCGTCATTTGTATAAGAAAACTTGCTCACTTTGCCAGGTAGTGAGGGGCATTGCTTGAGATTGCCTACTTCATTATGAGTTTGTTTTACTAATTTGTCCTCTATACCATTCCCTCCCCACCTGGAGCCAAAACCATACTGGATATTTTGCCTGCATAGAACTGCAATGCGTGGCAACTGAGGGCAGTTCATTATGCTTGGATTCAGGCAGTGTGTGTGTGTGTGTGTGTGTGTGTGTGTGTGTGTCATGAGCGTGCTCTTGGCTGCTCTCGGTTTATTTTCTCATTAAAACAAAATGTAAATAGTTGTGGGATTCTCAGTGGCAGTCACATCTGAGAAACAGGTGAGACATGTTTCTCAGATATCTATGTGTACACGGAAATGATTCTCCTAAGACTGGTGTATTGAAACACATCCAACTTTCAGCTTTCAGAAACAAAGGCTGGTCTTAAGAAAATAGGAAACAGTCATTAAATTTGTGTCACTCTAAAAACCTCATTCATTCAGGCCTGGATTGTAAGAGAGGTGGCCAGGAACATATAACATAGAAAGAGTGTCAGATTCTTGGAAAAAAATTTCAGTCTGTTAGAGCAAGATTATTACAAAGTTCAGTCCAAGAAAGCTTGGAATCTTCTTACTTTTTAAAAATATGGCTCAGAAGCGTGAGTCCCCCCGTGTTTAAAATATTCAACATTTCTAGAACAGCTGTCAGATGTGATGTTGGAGGTGAACATGGTACCAAGGATGGAAGATAAACTCTGTCTCACTTAGAGACTGGGGGACAGTTGCAAGCTCCCGTCTCAGCATCTGCTGCTCAGGGTTATGGAGAAGGCAATGTATTGAGCGACTATGAACCAGCAAGTGCTGAACAGGAGTAGCTCGCAAATATGCTTGCAAATTTCCCCAAGATTTCTCTGAAATACTATAGCTCACTTCATAGAATCGCAGTCCTACGTTAATACCTGAAGGTGAGAACTTCTGCCATGCTAAGTGATTGCTGTTAATTCTGTTGTGAATTCTCGGGGAGCAGCTATGGCAGAGAAGTGAGTTCTGTGTTGGTGGACTTCTCAACCACAAGTCTACAAGCATTCCCTTGTCAACAAATACTGATTTCTTTTCCCAGGTTTGACCATCTATCGCCAGTAAGCCAATTAAGGAGCCAATTTAACAGCAGAAAAGGCAGATTTATTTATTCAATATGAGAAAACTTGGAAGGAGAACAAAGAAATCCAGTGACCTCTTAATCTGTCTTTTGGGGGGTTTCCTAAAATGATACTGAAATTGAGACAGAAGGTGAAGGATATGAAGATCTGAGAAGTCCCTCTGCACGTGTGGCCCCACCAGCCACTACCCTGTCATTGCCTGGGCTGCAGTCCCTCACCTGTGAGGTAGTTGGAAAAGTGGTCAGAATCATGTGACATCTCTCCCCTGAGATAAGTCTCCCTTGTCTCAGTGTACCTGTCCAGATACTCTCCAAACCAACAAACATGCACTTTCTTACTACAGTGTCAGAATTTAGTAGGCAAATTCAGAAGGTTCAGCAGGTTTAATGACTGCCATTCGTCATAAATTCCAGCTATCATAGTAGCTTGGTTCAGGTGAACGTTGGCTCCTTTATTCCTATCTTATTTATTAATATCAGCACTCATATCACACAATTTTACAACACAACACACACACACACACACACACACACACACACACACAAGAATGCAAGTTAAGGAGGCCGTGGCAGGGCTCTCAAGACTTCAAATATGATCTGAGAAGAAGTCAGATTGGCATCAGGGGGAAGATGCTGCTGGAAACTGTTGATATCAGGTTTTTTGAGAGCAGAGATGCAGAATTCAAGGTATTAAGTCTGAGGCAGGTAGGTCCAGGAGAGCAGGAAATGGGTCAGGTTCAGGTCCAGACTGTTGGACAAGCAGATAGGCAGGCTGTTGAGTAGTAGGCTGAATGGACGCTGGGGACAGAACCAAATCTGATCCTTGCCTCATACATGCACCAGGCATCAAATGAAATAATGCTATGGGACTATGCCATCCATTTCAGTGTCTTGTGTGGCTGGCTAATAAGTTCTTGGTTGTGCTTTCTCTGATATGATTTTAATGTTCCATGTACCCTCCCCCAGAGTTTCAAGTCTCCCCCAATAAACTTAGAGAATGGCTCCTTTGTCATTCCTAGTACATCTTAATAGCTTGTGATATATGGATGGTGCCTGGCAGATAGTACAGCTTCTGAGTCACCCAGGAGCCAGTTAACCTTTCTTACAATTAAATCAACAGCAACTTGGAAAAGGAAGTTTCCTAGGGCAAGACACAGACTGAAAAGCCAGTTTTATACAAAAGAGAGTAACTTAGAATGGGGTGTCATCTGTTTGGGGCGTCATCTGGGGGAGCAGTGAGATTCCAGGGAAATTCCTGTTTCTTCGGGATCTACTTTTAAATAATATGATAGCTGGGCTGTGAGGCATATGTGTCTTTTTGGAGTAGTTTTTACTTGGCCCAGAATCTTCCCACCCCCATCCCTTAGAAATCTAAGTCACTTGTAAACACGCTAGGAGGCCACTATCTCCCTAGTGAGATAATGTGCCTTTTCCTTCCCAGAAGCCCTCTCTTGGTGCAGCCTCTATGGAGCTTCCAGCAGGCGGCGCCTTGGAACCTCTGCACACAGGTTTGCCTACTTGTCTGAGTCCTGACTCAGGAAAGCTTAATTTTCCTTCTTTGAATACTGACCAAAGCCTGGGCTGATGTCCCTGACACTCTGGGCCCCCTTTCTCATCCTCTGAAGCTCTACTCCCCAGCCACACTTTCTGCCACACTGCTGCTTGATAACCTCCGCTACAAAAACCATGCCTTTCCTCTTCTGCTTCTCTCTACCCCTGTTCTGGACAGCTGCTGAGACTCAGAGCTTGTCAGTGTGCTGCTTTTCCCTCAGATGTTAATAAATTCTCGTTGAGCTTACAAATTGTCTTATTCATGAGACGAAGAAACTATTAGAGAGAACCTTTATTTCCCTGGTAACAAGAAGACAACGGCAGAACTATAACTGTGGAGAAACTGAAAGAAGAAGTTGTTGGGCTGGTTCAAAAGGCAGAAGACCATTGGTACTGTCCAGTGTAGCCAGGTCAAGATGATTCAGATAGGGCTGGAGAGATGGCTCAGTGGTTAAGAGCATTGTCTGCTATCCCAAAGGTCCTGAGTTCAATTCCCTGCAACCACATGGTGGCTCACAACCATCTGTAATGAGGTCGGGTGCCTTCTTCTGGCCTGAAGGCATATATTGTATAATAAATAAATAAATAAATAAATAAAGATGATTCATATATCTAGAACTTCAGAGTTTTCATAAAATACTGACATATTCGTGAGAAATTTGTTTCTTTTTCAAACGACTTGCCTCAAATATGCATATTTTTAAAGTATTATGTGTCAGACATTGTAAAAAAAATGAGTAAAACCACATTAAAACTATAGAATACTAATAAGGGCAGGCAAATCAAAAGTTCAAAGACAGTCAGAGATATATAGCAAATTTCAGGACAGCATAGGACCTTATGGCAGCTTTGTTTTGGTTTGATTTTGTTGTTGTTTTAATTCCATATATAATATGATGGAGTTTTCCTTCCCAAGACCCCATCTCCATAACCATGGAAACTAGAACAGATCAATAGAATGACAGCTGGGTTGATGATAATGAAACAATTGAACCCCCTGGGAACAATCAAGAGAGCCTCTCCTAAAATTCCAGCTATTATCCTCTCCCCCAGATGCAAGGGATCTTGGGAGACATCCCAGTATACAGGAAGCAGAGGCTGATTTTTAAAGGGATTGCATGGTACAGCGTCCACAAGGCAGTCATCCAGGAGGGAATGGGTTTTGCAGCGATAAGGCTGTTTGCCGGCTCAGTCGTGGTCCTGTAACTATCCATTTGCTGTATTATTTAAACAAGCCCAACACACTCATTTGTTTCTCTTTGATCTGTTCTTTTATTTGTTCATGTCTCCACAGGAAAGGTAAATGCAACACCTGGCTCTTATAATAAGACCATGTCTGAACAAATGGGGGAGATGCGGGGTGTGGGGAGGAAAGAACATTCAGGTAATGCTTGTCCGAGTTGACACTTGGGCTAAAATATGGAATGAAAAAAGAAAACAAAACTAACTATTCAAGTCCTCTAGAAAGAAGTAAATGTCATCATTCTGAGATAGACAAGAGCTTGGCTTCTCCAATGTTCAAGTGGATTCTAATATGACTCAAGGCCAATGCTATCAAGGGGACAAAGCTAAAAGAGTAATGCTATCAAGGGTTAGTGCCTTGAAAATGGCATTTATTGTAATTGCAATGAAAGTTCCAGAAAGATTTTATGGATAAATTAATTTTGCTTCTGTTGATTTTTTTTTTACTGTCATCAAGTAATTCTTCTATGCTGATGGGTATAGTTTAAGAGGGAAAAAGTGTAAAGCAGAAATTATTCTCATCTGGGTTGATACATAGAAGAAAATGAAACTGATGTAAAGATTTTAAGTGGTCCTGAAGACATGATAAAAAGATATTTTCTTTCTACACTTGAAAAATCTGAAAGTTACTGATAAATTAAATTGTAATGAGCAGAAAGTCATGGTGCAGCATGGTTCATAATGGTGCCATTCTGGAGACAGGAAACTATGAAAGAACTAGAGGATCTTCTGAGTATATTAAACCTGGCAGGCCCCAGTGGGTTTTAGATATGTGACAAATGTCATAGGATCAGTGGGATACAAATCCGGAACTCAAGAGGAAGGTGAGTGTCAGGGGGTAGAGGAGATGTAGAAATATGAAGTCCACTTCTCCTCATAGATATGTTTAGTACTGTGTAGTAGTATTTCCATTTTAAATCTTTCCAAGTAGTCATAAGCTTTTACAAGTTGGAAGATGTTATAGTAGAATTTGTTTAATAAAAGTTCTGAATGTTTCTGTTTCTCATCAGTACAGATAGTAACATTTATCAACATATTATTTATCAACAACAACAACAACAAAAAAACAATTCTCACCTCTAAGGGGATGAAGTATAGTTTATTCTAGTACTCATGTGGTACCACAACAGATTCAGGCTACCACAAATTCCAAATTACAACAAGGTAACAATTTTAAGGCATTTTTATAGAAACAGAACAAAGAAGGTCATAAATCAACATTTAAAATTCTTTGGTGGTGGAGTTTTTGGGGTTGCTTATGTACACTATCATATCTTCTGCAAATAACGAAAGTGTAACTTCTTCCTTTCCAATTCGAATCCCCTCGATCCCCTTATTTATTATGATTATCAAACGCTATGCAAAGATCACGCTGTCGCCATGGGATATACTAATAAGGAAACTGGTGAAAAGAGAAGGCAAAATGAATTCCCCTGCTTTCTGACACTGCGAGGAAACTGGGAGTCGATGGGGAACTCTTCTGAGGACTGGAGTGGCTGTAGCCCCAAAGGTGACATAGTGCATACCCCACTGATGCATCTGCACACTTTTCTTAAAAACACGCCTGGTCTTACTCAGAGAACTTAGCTCTTTCCGCAACGCTCATGTCTTAAAACATTTTCATCAGCAGGCTGCCTGGGGCATCAAACCTCAATTATTCTTTAGACCTGGAACAGCCTCTCTAAAACAAACTGTAAGTTCTCCTCCTTGGCATTTTATACACTTTCAGCACCTGAGGGTCATTATTCTATTTTAAGTTGTCAGTGGTACAAAAGAGAGCACAAATGTCAAGTAATATTTCTAGGTGATTAAATGGTAGGTGCTAGCTGCCCTTAGCAAACTATGTTTAGTGTTCATACATGTCTGTTTATTATGTAAGGAGCAGTAAGAGTTCATATTTTAAATGTATACCAAAAAGAAGAAATTTATGCACTTAAAGGTAATAAGTCAGTTCAAATTCAAAACTCCCCAATGGGATCCTTCTCCTTGTCAAAAGTCTGAGTTTTCCCATATCCTCTTAACCTATATGGTGTTTGCCCGCACAGGCCAATGAAAGAAGATGGAGATGGTACTGTCAATTTTGTGCATACAGAACTATCTCTACCTTTTCATATATCAGTTGAAGAATATGACCCAAAAAGATGCTCAGGGGAGAAAAAATAAGTTGTATGAAATGTGGCATTCTTGTTGTCTTTCATATCCTTAATATATTATAACTATAGTATGACTATCTAACAACTATTTGCACAATCCCTTATCATTTAAAAGGGATTAAAAAGGGATTAATCATTAAAATTCACCTGGCACATGCAGTTACCACCCCCACATTATAAAGGACATGACTGACAGTCAGAAGACAGAGGAAGTGCCACCATTACCAAGTAGCTGTGCCAGGAACAGCACTAATTTCATGCCAGTTGCCTTCCAGAAAGAAGAATCATTTTCACATCTCAGCATTCCCCACACCAGGGCACTGCCCACAAGAGCTGCAAGACACTCAATCCCAGCTCTTCCCCTTTGCCTCCTGTCTGGTTCTATGTTACAGGCTGGGATTTCTTAGAAACAATCCGATGGTTGGCTGCAAAAGTCCCACAGGTAAGTCATTTCCACAATAACCAGAAGGCAATCGAAGAACAGCTTATTTTTTTGAGTTGAAGGACATCAAAGGCACCAGAAATATGATTTAAACCACCTAAATATGCAAATAGCAGTGATGATGGCTGAATGTGTAAAAATATGTCTATCGTCATATATGTCCTTGTACCCACTACATTTTTGAAGAACATACACAATATTTTCTCTTAGGTATTTACTTAACTGCAGCACTGGATGATTTTAAAACTTCTACTTGAATATTTATTAAGGTTCTTCTGAGAACCGAGCCATACAACGACATGCAAAGTCAGGCCAGTCAGCCTCTTTTCCCAGGGAGAATGGCAACAGCTGATATTTAATGGAGTCATGCATAGAGGTGCTGTCATTCGTGAATGATGGCCACCTTTGCACTGCTGTTTCCAAGCTTCTTGAGACACTCTCGTATGCCCAGTATGGCCACAGGAAGGCCTGCTATAACCCAGACCTTTCAGTCATAACTTTCTTTCATTTCCAAGGAGAAAAGAACCAAGAGACAATCACGCCCACGTCTGTGTATATGTTTCTGAAGAATACCCATGAAGCCTTCCCATTTCTCCTTGAAAACAATGTTCCATCTGGTTTCACTTCCATAAAACTGTTTCAAGGAGAGGCAGAAATCCTAAGTTAGCATGGATGATTTATTTTGTTGTTTTATTTGCTTTTAAAGTATTTCATGCATGATGGGAAATAAAGGTATAGTTTCTTCAGAGCACCAAAAGGAAACTTTATCTCTCCTTGACATGAAGTGCTGTGCATTTGGGGGGGGGGTCAGAGGATGGGAGGAGAAGAGATTCAGAGTTGTGATGTCCTTTAAAAATATTTTGTTTGAAAAGACTGTCATTCTTCCTTCTAAGAACATGGGGGTCATGGTTACTCGTTGAATACTTTCATCTAACTAAACTACTACCTTTTAGATTTTAGATCTCCCTGTCTAAGTAGGAGTACTGTAGCTTAAATGATGCCCTCTGAATTATTATTATATCATTATTATTTTTTCACCCCATACTTAAAAACTTACAATGCCTTAAAGTGTTTTCCTTCTTCCTTAGAGATTTTCTTAGCTTACCTTTTCTCATTTGAACACACACACTTGCACCCACATAGGCACATGCAAACAACCCTCAGTGGGAATTAGGATTGTTGCAGGATATTTGATCACACTCTGAACCCTGAGATTGTATTATTTACAGGGAAAACCTGTTTCCAGTTGTGGTGTGGTTCAGCTCTAGGGGACACCTTTAATCTAAGAGCTTTCTGCTTGAAACCAAATCATGGTACAAAGACTATTGTTTTAAAGCTATGAAAGTCAAGTGAGGGTTTCGACTGTTAGAAGGTATTTCAAGATACAGACAGAGGTACAAAAATTTGAGTAGCCTTACAGCAATTCTAATCATATGTATTGATTCATCATAGAAATCACAGAGTGGAACTCAAAAGAAAAAGGAAGCCCACCAATTAATAGATCTTATTTTCAACTATGCCCTCACCATACTAGAGATTGCAATTTAGGTTAAATGGATTTTGAATGGCAACCAGACTGTAAAGACACCAAAACAGATAGAAAGTTGAGCACAGAAACCAAGGAAAGGAGGTTGTGTGCCTACTAAAATGATTGACCTATATTAACATTTTTTCTTAGACCATTTTTATACCAAGGAATGACAAAGATGAATAACCACTGGGAGTTGGTACTAAAGGTTTACCATTCGGTAACTTATGGATATAGAACATGTTCAGATTCTGGCCTAATTAAGTCTAAAATTAGCATCTTAGTTATGAAGAAAAATATAGCCTTATACAAAAATGTAAGTCAAATTTAATTTACTCAATTTTCCTACACATTTTTCTAGCAGGATTATATTTGTTTTCTTTAATAGTCAAGCAGAAAAGCATGCATAAATTGCACCTAGTTGCAGATGTTCTAAATTTCATGGAATAACTTATTCTTTTGTTTTTGGTTCAGTTAATGCACTTTTTCAAATTAAATGACTGCAGTGAATTAAGAGAAATTGAGTAAAATATCTTTCTGAATTAAATTAACCATAATCTATTAGACTTGAAATACATTTTTAATAGTATTAATGATAGCTCATCTGTATTAAAGTTTAGTGTGAAACATACTGCTGTACTTTCTCAATATTTCTTACTGTTTCCCTTCTCACAATTAATGTGGATGAAGGTATTTCTTGTGGGAATGGGGAGTGCTCTGCATGAGACATCATAGCACTTGGTGACTGGTTCTGTTAGAGTTATTCTCTACTTTATGCCTTCTTATAAATCATTAAACAGATGCTCTTTAAATTTCTTCATGTCTTAAAAGGAATTAGTACACCTTACCTCCATTTGAAATTTTTGTGAAGGAATTCACAGGTTCTCATCTTCTGTGGACACAAAAGCAGATTTTTTTCCAAAGCAACAAATTCTTAGATGCAAATTTTGAAGTCAAGATACCTTTAAAATGTATATGTTGGTTTAGTTTAGCAAACATACAAAAAAGTCTCTCTGTACTTAACTCCTTCACAATAAAAAATTAAAAGAAAGCATAATAGTCTATATAATTCAGACACTGTGTATAGTCCATTTTATGTGGCTTGTTTTTCTTACTCTTACTTTTTCTACAAGTTTGATAATGATTTTATTATCTTTAATCCTTCAACCTATGACTGTCTGTACTCTTTTATAATTGTTTATTCTCCTCTCTCTCTCTCTCTCTCTCTCTCTCTCTCTCTCTCTCTCTCCACTACATAGATTTTTTTTAAAAAACTCACCGTGACCCATCTAGAGGTCTTTTTCATCTGATTTTGTCTTTATTGTATATCTGTAGTCCTATTCTGACCAGGACTGAATTCCTAAATTGCTAAGAAGTGTGGCTAAGACTAAGGCTGATTTTTCTTTTGACTCTGCCCAATTCTATACGGTGGAAGCATGTTTACTGACTCTATGAGCCATGCACACTGCCCCAGTTCCAGGTATACAGTGGATCTATGTCACACCATTAAGTAGTTTGTAACATGATGCTCACAAAACCCATTCAAATGCTCTGTATCCAGATCTCCTGAAAGAGTCAGAGTCATTTGTGCTGGCGAACCAGAAAGCTTGTTCCTAAAGAAGCTTTGCAGCCTTCCTTGCTCAGGCTGAATCAAGAAGACCTGTCTTAAAGAAGCTGCAGCTTGCCAGCAAACAGAGCAAGTTGCTGCCTAAACTCTGTTTTGTCTGTGTGTGTGTGTGTGTGTGTGTGTGTGTGTGTGTGTAGAATTCCTTTTCAAGCTCTCTCAGGTTTTTAAATGGATTGAGTTGACCACATTTGCAGCAATTTGTTGGCAGAGAGACTAGTTCATTTTCTGTAGCCCTGACCTGAAATAATGACACCAAATTTGTCAGGCCCTATCATAGGTGTCTGTCTCCAGTGGCAGCTACATGACTTCTCCCTGCTTACACTCTCTCTATTTATCTCTTCCAGCCTGGCTATATTCTGTTAAGCCATTGGCCAAAAGCAGCTTCTTTGTTCATTAATCAATGAAGACAACATATATACCAAGGACTTCCCACATCATTTTCCCTTTTCGTTTCTCATACCAAGAGTCAATTGAATAAAAACCATATCAAAAGTTTAAATGTTTCAAGAAAACCTGGGCAATAATTTAAACATTTATGATATATTTAACAACTTGTTTTTTTAAGATTTATTTTGTAATTTTAATTATGTGTCGGCATGTATGTATATAAGTGTAGGTGCTCACATGTCCAGAAGAGGAAGTCAGATCCATGCAGCTGTGAGCTCTGCAATGTGGGTGCTGGAAACTAAACTTGAGTCCTCTGTAAGTAGTACATGCCCTTAAGTACTGAATCATCTCTTCAATACCAGTATCTGCTTTTTTATTAACCAATTAACAAACTTTAACACAAAATATTATACCTCTTTTAGTTTTAAACTCATGATATATAAAAATGATATATTCTATTTACACTCACTGTCACATGATCTAAAAACATTTGCTTTCTATTTCAGACAAAGCATTGTGATCTTGTTTCTGGTTTCTTGCCTACATAAAAAATATAAATATAATATAGCTGGAGTTATGTTTATTATCAAAATTCACACAGACTTAGTACTCTAAGATGAAAATTGAATTTCATGAGTCTCAATGTAATTATATCTGATTTAGAATGACAGGTGCCCAGGGAAGGGGATAACTAATACGTGTGGCCCCTGTGTGGACCCATACATAGGGAGATGGACTTGCTGGAGAAGGACTTAAGAAACAAGCTAGACAGCAGCATCCACCAGAGGGTAGTGAGAAACAAAGAAGGTGATGTTTGAAAGAAACCCAGCAAAATGAAGATTGAAAAACAAGTAAGTTAGGCAGCTGGTGATTAATTGATGTTTAATCTCAATTAAATGCACAAGTGATCATTTGAAGCCCAAAGCTGAACTTAAGAGGTATTTAATGAGCCAATTAGTCAGGTAATTTTTAACATATACATTAGATGTCAGCTATTTCAGAACAGTTTCAAATTAAAATAATTCGAATGAGAACAGATGAACAATTATAGATTTTTATGGCCTAAATGGATCACATCTGAGATACTTATATTACTAAGTAATTAAATATATAATCTAAACACCTAAAGGAATAAATCTAGTCCTTCATAAAAAAGTGTAAACATGCTCTACACAGATTATAATTTCCCACACAGGGTAGTTACATTAATGCAAGAGTTAGCCAATAAGAAGCCAGAGCCAATGGGTTAAGTAGTGATTTAAATAATAAGGTTGTTGTGTTATTATTTTTGGGAGTTTGTGTAGCCAGGAACCAACAAGCAGCCTCATCCAACAAACTGGTGCCCACATGACCAACTAAAATCCACTTAAAACCTGAGAGGGTTTAATACAGAATTCTAGACAAAAAATTACAGAATTTAGCACAGCTTCTTGCTGTTTGCTGGTGGCATGCCACAGCTCATATAAGAGAAGTTTTCCTTACTCAGCTATAGCAGAAAAAAAGCATTTTGAAATGCTGGCTCTTTGGCTCATGCTGCCAGCACAACCTCTGGCTTTCAGGAGACTGAACATTTGAATGGGTTTTGTGACCAATGTTCTATGGCTTGCTTGGTAGCAACATGGAATGGCTGTGTGTCTAGAGATGGGGCACTGTGCATGGCTCTCAGAGGCAGGGAGCAGTTATGCCATGCTGGACTAAGTGAGGCAAGCAGAAAATACCTTATTTTCCCTAGCAATGGTGCCACTTAAATTTTTTAAAGAAGTGCTTAGGATTTTAAGAAGCGCAGTAAAGAATTACAGATACACAGTAGTGCAGATTCAGACATAAAAGATCTCTAAATGGGTCACAGTGTTAGATAAATGTACATAAGCTTGGGAGAGAGAAGAAAAAGAATATAGACAGTTTTTAAGGAAGCAAATGTTTTTTTTTTCAAAAAAGGTAAAGTCTTTAAAGAGACAGAGTACAGGTAGTCATAGATTAAAAGGAGTAAAGAAGGAATAAGCCACATAAAAATATAAAATTTATGGAGAGTCTGGATTAAGGTATTGTTTTGTACAGCTCACTTAAAATGTAATGCAAATTAAGAAATATAAGTTAATAGAAAATCATCTATAGTAGTCAAGTTTGTAGTTATGTTAGCTTTTATAGATGTACAGAATTATATTTCAGTTAGCTATATAATGTTCAAATCTTTCAAAGACTTTCAAAATAGGGCATTTAAAATTTTTAAGAATTTTCCAGGTGGTGGTGGTGCACGCCTTTAATCCCAGCCCTCAGGAGTCAGAGGCAGGCAGATCTGTGTGAGTTTGAGACCAGCCTGGTCTACAAGAGCTAGTTCCAGGACAGGCTCCAAATCTACAGAGAAGCCCTGTCTTGAAAAACCAAAAAAAAAAAAAAAATTAAGACTTTTTATGACAGTGAGACATATCTGTTCCTGGCAGCACCAATTTACTTCAAGAGAAAGATGGGCATCGAAGAGCTTCTTTATGAAGTTGTTTAGCCATTTGGGCAAGAAATTACTCTTGACTGGACTGCTTGATGAACTGGACATGAAGCCCGCAGAGAAATGACTGCTGAACTTGCCTAAAGGTGAGACAATCTTTCGGGGTTCCTGCTTTATGAAAGACTCTGCTAGACATTCTACAGGACACAGAAGAAAGTGACTGACAAACTGCTGATATAAGTGGAACTGTCTTTGAAATTTCCTGCTTCGTGGAAAAGTCTGCCAAATACTATGGGTTAGGAGGAGATAAAGATGGATGCCCCGATGTTACAGAAGAACTTTGGGTGACTGTCCAGGTAGCAAGATGGCTCTATCAATTATAGAGTTTTAGAATTTGCTTAAAATGGACTTCCTCTTTACTTAGGTAATATCATAGCTTTCTGGAGTCTTTGATGGAGGTGAAGAAGTTAAATTTATAGTTTTTCTTAGTTATGATAAAGGATAAAGTAGAAATAAATATTGTAACTGTAATTCTTGCTTGATAACTGTTTTGTTATATGTAATTTTACTATGTTACAGTTAAAACCTTCTTTTTATTTAAGCAGAAAAGGTAAGGTGATATGGGATTCCCCTCTTTATGCTGTAAATACCATTGGTTAATAAAGGACTGCTTTGAGACTACAACAGAGCAGGGCAAAAAGAGCTAGGTGGGGAAAACTGAAGAGAGTGCTGAGAGAAAGAGGGGGGAGTTGGAGAGAAGCTGTGGTGCCTTCACCAGAGACAAACATGCTGAAACTTTGCTGGTAAGCCACTGCCATATGGCAATACACAGATTAATGGAGATGGATTAAATTAATATATGAGTTAGCGAATAAGAAGCTAGGGCTAATGGACCAGGCAGTGATGTAAATAATACAGTTTTGTGTGATTATTTTGGGAGTCTGGGCAGCCAGGAACCAACAAGTGGCTTCCTCCAACTATGTGTGTGTGTGTGTGTGTGTGTGTGTGTGTGTGTGTGTATATACATATCTAAATATACACATATATATGTATATATGATATACATCTTTTTTTTTTGGTTTTTCGAGACAGGGTTTCCCTGTGGTTTCTAGAGCTTGTCCTGGAACTAGCTCTTGTAGACCAGGCTGGCCTCGAACTCAGAGATCCGCCTGCCTCTGCCTCCCGAGTGCTGGGATTAAAGGCGTGCACCACCACCGCCCGGCTTGATATACATCTTTTAATTATTTTAAAATATATACATTGATCATATCCACTCCAGATAATCCTCACTTTTACCCGACCAGACTCCTTCTATCATATTCTTCCTATCATCCTCCTCTCCCTTGACATCCATACTTCTTTTTAAAGTTTAAATAATCCATTGAGTCAATTTAAGAGTTGCTAAAATCATTTAAATTAATTTTTGTCTATTTTTAAAACAAATTTTACTATATTTTAGCCATGTTCAACCCCCAACTCTCTAAGACTATCTCCACTTACCTACCCATCCAGTTTTGTGCCCTGTCCTTTATAAAATAATAAGTACAATTTATGCTGCCCATCTGTGTATGGTCTTCCACCAGAGTACGGTCTATTTACCATACTTTCTTAAAAGGCACACTCCTAAAGGTAACGACATATCCCTGTCCCTTAAGCTAATTTGTTGTTGTTCTTTGAGATAGGGTGTAATAGCCTTGGCTATCCTGGAACTCTTTTTACAGAGTAGTAACAGAAACGTTTTTTGGGGGGAAGGGGAGCCCCAAGGTTCCCCAGGTTGGCCTTGAACTCACAGAGATTCACCTGCCTCTGCCTCTGCCTCCTAAGTGCTGGAATTAAAGGTGTGCACCACCACCACCCAGCAGTTTAAGCTATTAATTGGCAATAGCTCTTTAGATAGGGATAGGACTTCTTACGTTTTCCCCCTCTTCATGGGAGTTTTATCTTGCTTGCATGTTCACAGGTCACACACAAGGTAATGCAGAAATTGATTGATTACTGATTGGAAATGTGTTGAAGGCCTCAGAATTTCATAGGAAACATCATGTCAATAGCAAAGGTTTAAAGAAAGAGTTTTCCATTACATGGCAACAAGCTAAGGAAATTATAAAAAGATGCCTACTTGCTCTTTCTGTAACCAAACACCACTATCTGCAGGGACTAACCCAAAGGAATGAAATCTGGCAGATGGATGTATTCTACTTTGCAGAATTTAAAAAAATTAAAATACAAACACCACACCATTGACACTTATTCAGGTTTTAAATGGGCAACTGTTTTGAGCTCAAAAAAGGCTGATTCAGTAATCACACACTTATTAGAAGTTATGGCCATCATGGGTATACCTGCACAAATACAGACAGATAATGGTTCAGCATATGTCTCTAAGAAAATGAAAGTTTTTTGCTTATTATAATATAAAACATATTACAGGTATACCATATGATCCTACAGGTCAGGCAGTTATATAAAACCCAAATGGAACTATAAAGGATATGTTAAACAAACAGAAAGAGATGGAAAATACCCCAAGAAATAGATTACATAATGCTTTATTGACCTTGAATTTTCTTAACATTAATGAGAAAGGGACAACAGCAGCAGAGAGACATTGGATAATAGAAAAGTCTTCTGAATTAACTCTGCTGGTGTATTTCAAGGATGTGTTGACAGCACAGTGGAAGCCAGGAGATGTACTATGTTGGGGAAGGAGTTTTGCTCTTGTTTCAACAAAGAAGAAGTTATGGATATCATCAAAATTAATAAAGATTTGGTTTGAAAAAGAGAAATCTCTTGCAAAAGAGAAATGATGGCTCATCCACAGAGGTGGTAACCATATAGGTGGTAAGGAAAACGTATAGGGTTGGGGCAGGGTTCTGATCCTGTATTTACAGGAAAATACACATCTTCAAAAATTCAAGAGACCCTGGATGATTGGATGCTGACATAGGGAAAAATATCCAATAAATATCATTATGAAAAAGAATATGACTTATAAGGACAGGTAATCAAAACATACATACATACATACATACATACATACACACACACACACATGAATATGTAGAGCTGACAAGTTGGTTTTGGAGTTGTACAAAGGCTCCATCGTTCTCTAAATACAAGCATGTTGTTAAAATAAAAATTCAGAATTTCTGTCTCATGGAGAGAGAAAAAAGAATTAAAAAAAACTTTTAATTTTCTTCATACATATTTTTGTCTCTATCATACCTTTCATTGAATATATGTCTGTATAAATAATGTTTAAGTTTTCTTCAATGAGCCATGAATTTTTCTGCAGTACTCTTTGAAGTTTCCAGGAAGATGGGGCCTCACAACAACTCCACCTGGTTGATATGAAGCCATGATGTTGATAGCGCTACTATAAGACCCGTTTTGGGTACCAGCTGCTCAAGATGGTTCCAACTTTGTTAGTTGAAATGGTGCACGTTTTTACAATGTTCTGGCCAGAACTCCAAATAGGAGCCTCAGAAAACCCCTACCATCATTTTACTTTTACAGAATCCCATAGAAAGAGCATCACCTCCATGACAGCTGGAAGTAATTCTAGAAAACAATGTCCCCTCTCCCAGTAAAGTTTGTCCTAGGGTTAGGGACATCATTTAGGGTTGATTATAATTGTTATAGGGTTGGGGGTTGGAAGAAAATTATGTAAGCTCAGGGATCACTTTAAAAGGGGGAGTTAAATTGGATGGGATAATAGATTAGTGTGAGCTTCTCTGTTCAGAGTTGAGAGGAGCTGTCAGGGTCCATCAAGATATGCAGTAGATGACAGCTGATATTTATAAAGTCAACCCACCTGACAGAAACATTATCTAATGAAGGCTAAACTCATTCAACAAGGCTGTCTGTTTCTGTCTGTAACTCTTATGCGATGATGCCCTGATCTTGCCCCATCCCCTGCCACCTTAAATAGCCATGGAATTTGTCCCACAACCTTGGCTGTGTGTTTCTCACTTTGGGGGCACCATTGTTCCTGTGTCCTAACAGAAGAATGATTACTCATTGTGCAATCATGGTGAATAAAACAAGCCCTCATAATTCAGCATTTGTTCCACAAAATGTTGAGAAACTTAAAAACCTGTTCTCAGCTAAACTGACAGGGCAAATTAGCTAGAGAGAGAATCTCTGAGTATGGGTCATGAGTTAGACTTTTCACACATAATGCTCAGGAACAGAGATGTCAATGTCTGGTCTATTAAATCAAGGTCTTTTAGACATAGAGGGACCAAGATCACTTGCTAGTTTCTTTAGCTAGGCCCTGCTAATAACAGACCATTGGTTAGTCCCTACTAAATTCCTTAGCAATTAACACTCTGAACCAACTTCTAACCTCAGTATATGATGCAAAATTCAAGGCTCAGCTAAGTAACTGTTTATGTTTAAGTACTAAAATTTATATGGGTAACAAGAATAACAAGCAATCAGTTAATCAAGTTCAGAGAGAGCTTTACATGGGAAAAGTTTCGCAGACATCCAGGGCCAAGAAGAGGGTTTGGCCAAGCAGCCTTGAATCAGAGTTTCAAGCTTCCCTCCCTGTGCTCTTAGCCAACATGAAGGATAAGAAAATGTGCCTTGAAACTTGTGGTATTTTTTAATGCCAGTCCTTGTCAAAGAATGCTGAAATACCCAACACTCTTCACCCCTGCCTATGAATTGCTGTGATAAATGGCTCTGCTCCTTATCATTTATTCAAGTAATACATTATGACCATGATGAATAGCTTTGTATTTTTAATGCCTAAAGTTTTTGTTAAATGTGTATACAACCTATGTGAAGAGAGAATTAAGAAAAAATTAGAACAAGAGAATTGGAACTAAAGATTGGAGAGAATTAGAGCTAGAGAATAGGAAATGGAAAAGAAGAGAAAGAAATAAAAAAAGCCTGACCCTCAGATTGTGTATGTCTTTCCCCTCTAGATAGATAGGAAATTTCTCCAAAATCCTCACTGCTTTGGAGAAGTTCTTTTCTCCATTCTGGGTGCAGTGCTAGCAGCTCTTCTCAGGCTGCAACAAGTAGCACTAATCTATAGGTATTAATGAAACTATTAGGAGATACATTGATAACATGCCCATTTAGTAAAATAGTACTAGTGAGCTCTTCCACTAGTGCCTATGATCTTCTGAACCATGGGCCCTTAAACAGGTTACAGCACCATCCATGGCTTCCCTCCTGTTGAGGAGAATATATATTTGTACATCTATTTTCTCACCATAACCATCATTTAAAGGCAATCATAAGCCCAGAACTGTACATGTGAGAGAATGTATTTCCTAGTTTGCTCTTTTAGAAGAGTTTCTATTTCAATGGAAAGCAGAGAGTAAGCTAAAACCTATAGCTTGTTTAGCTCTCCCTCGACTCTGGTATGCAACATGGAAAATCCTTTGTTCTTCTTTCAGTCTTCCCCACTTTCAATGGCACTGAGCAGGAAGAGTAAATGAACATTGAGTAATGCTGTAGTATGCAGTCTTATGATTGCTTCTGCTACGGACCAGAAATTAACAGAACTGTTTCTTTATTACATGAGTAACGCGGTCCTCATTCGGTGAAGTACTGGATCAGCGTACATGAGGCACCATCTGGAGAATGTTGAGCTCCAACGGGAGGACCAGTCAACAAGTCCAACAGAGTAATGAAAATATTAAGAATTACTTATGGAAAGGCATTTCTCTGATTACATTTTATAGACCCTGAAGAGGTTTCCCATCAGTTTGTCATGGCTTGGGATTATATCTTCTCTGGTTAATCTCCCGAAAGAACTTTCACAGACACAAGAGACGGAGCCTTAGCCAGTAGAACACCAACACCACCATCAACGCAGGAATGTTGGCTGTCTAAGTGAAATAGAAGTTGACAGCTTGTGCTGTGGAAAACGGTATAAAACATAGGGAAGAAAGTAGGGGGCTACGGATGGGAAAGAAAATTGAAATTATTCACAGAAGTAAAATGGAACCCAATGGATAGTAGGGATAATGGTGATGCAATACTTCACATATTACTTAATTGGATTTAATTCTAACGTATTTGGAAGGAACCAAATAATTCTAAAATAAACACATTCATCAATGTTCATACTCTACAGTGAAATAACAAAAAATCCTAACAGTTCTCAGGATGGTTAGATTTCTGTGAACAAATTTCCATTTTGTAGGTTTTTTTATTTTTCACATTTAAAATAATAAAGTAAAATGAGCACATAACCATCTATTTAAGATAGGGAAATCAATATAAATAACGTGCTTCTAGTAATCCATAGTTATATTTTGTTCACCTGCATGGTTATCATACACTACAAAATAATTATTTTTGTGTCTATCTTTCCTTCTTCAAGTGCAGTCTCAGAATTTAATAAAGCATTTCAAATCCAGACAAATTTTCCCACTGTCAAACAGCTCTAGGAAAGAGACTGAATTCTAAAGTACTTTGATTTTAAAAGAAATGCATTCTGTCTCTATTTCTATGCCCAGGGTTTTTTAATGGATGACATGTTTCTAAAGCAATAAACTTCTAAATGAATTATTCAACCAGGCCTGGAAATGACATGCATCCTGCCCATTCTCATATCAGTTATTGTATGCACCTAAAAATGATATGATAAAAGGAACATTGAGAAAGCTATACTACACCATATAGATGCCTTAAAACAGAAAACACTTAGTATCAAATGTTCAAGAAGATTGGGTTTTCCATGACAGAGGAGACTGAGACTCAGTGAGACAGCAGAAGATGTCAGTTCTTACAGAACATTGTGTGGGGTCCATGGACCATGCCAAGAAACATATAGGATATCTACAGCTAACCATTAAGATTTACTTTTCTGTACTTATCATTCAATCTTTGCTAATGTGGTAGAATGCTTTGATGGAGCAGCTGAACAAACCAAATGCTGAGTCTCAGAGAGAAGGTGGTGGGAAGTGAACTAAATGCAAACATCAGTGGGAAATAGGATCTCAGAAGACAGCACGTGAGATGAAAATTATGGTACTAAACAAAATAACGACATACTGAGTTTGATGCATGGAATCCATGACACTCTCAAGCCCAACACAGGTTGTATCTAGTGCATTAGCACTGATAGGCAAAACTGACAGCAGACATATGAAAATTGCACTAGGTTCTATTGTTTTGATCAATTTTTACTGTATTTAAAAAATTCAGTATTCAATATTTAAATGTTATTAACATTTAATATATTACTTAATATATTACTACCACTTAATATATTACTAATATATTGACCTCTAGATTTTTACTAATTAGTTACATTTTTCTTCTCTTTATGTTTTTCTTCTCTCTTTTTTTGCAATATATATATATATATATATATATATTTATAAATATATATTTGTTATATGTGAGTGTGTATTGTGTGCACATATGTGGGGGCCAGTGGAAGGTGACACCATATGATCTTGAGACTATTCTCTCACGGAAACCAGGGTTAGACTGGCTGCAAGCCAGCTCAGTAATCTGCCTATTTCTACCCCATACATGTCTGGGGTTACAAGCCTCCACTTAGCTAAGTGCAACTTTTGATGTGAATACTGGGAATTTGTACTCAGGACTTCATTATTTCATAGCAAGTTCTCTCCCCCACAAAACCATACCTCTAATTTCATATTACCTCTTCAAAATCCATGTATATACTATGATTTTTCATCTTTCATAATTTATCACAATGTATGAAACTTTATAAGCTAAGGCAGTGAAATTCAATTTTTGCAAATTTTAATATTTGAGAAGCATTAAAACATGATTGTCCTTTCTTTGCTATCCACTCCAGAATGCTCATTCATTTTTCTTTTCTTGTAGAACTGAATTTTAAGTTTATATATTAAGTTCTAAAAATAAATAAGGACACTAGACAAAATAAAAAATGTTAAGAAAAAAAGCAATAGTAATAACTAAAATATGTATATTATTAAACATGGAGAAAACAAATCAGTGAAATTATTCTGACTGCTTTTCAAAATATCAAATAAATTTAAAATGCATATGTGTGTGTCTATACATTCATAAAATGCTAGAAACTATACAAAATTTAGAATCTTTTAACTGGATTTTCAGAGGGATGTGTAATTTTGGTTTAACCCTTCTATTTTCTAAGAGATCATCTAGTAAGAGACAAAAGCTCTGCAATTCACTATTTTCGGCACGTTCTGTCCTTTTACTTCCCAGCATGGTAGATGGGAGAGAAGGGTGGTGGAAAACTTGTGTTCCTAATGAGACAATCAGGACACTCCCTCCCTTCCCCAGCAACCACCGAGAATGATGAGTGTCTGCTGCATGCACTCTCAGTATGTACTGCCGAGTGATGTCAGAGGACAAAAAATGTTTCACTCAAAAATTTGGAGCTAAGCATCTTTTAAAACCTCATGTTGGAAATACTTGCAACTTGCCTTTAATTCCTAGTTGTAGTCCTGTTTTACAAGCAATATGACAGCTTTAGTTTTATTACGGCTGCCTGGGGGAGCCAGCCTTCAGCAGTAGAGGGCTCAAAGGGAATCCGCAGAGGCTTTTCTAGCTGAGGGGATTACAGAAAAAGACAATAACACATTCTCTTGGTGGTTTCTTTTTTTTTATTGTCTATTCTTCTGTGTTCTTTCTAATGTATATTTTTTCCCTACAAATTATATACCCCAACAAAGTTTTTCAATCAATATAGAAATTATAATGTAGTTACATTCTGTTTTCTAAATGAATGTTTACAGTGATTACAAAATTAACAGTAAAAAAAAAAACCAGCATGTTTTCCATATCCCTTACATGTTTAAAGACTTTACGTATTACAGGGGAAAAATATTATCGCAAGAACGAATGTACAGCCATACCCAAGCAATTTGTTATACATTAACTTTGTGGGCAAGCAAAATGTCCTTCTCAGTCAGGTCTTTTACTGGCAGGCTGGATTTTACAGTAACAAAGAAAGGGCCAATTACTTATTATTACCTTGAAAGGTAATCTTACAAGGAATCTTAAAGGAATCACAAACCTAAACTTTTATCTATAATAAAAATCATTAAGATGTATTTTAAATCTTTAGCATACACATGCACTCATCAATAGTTTTTTTTTTTTTTTTTTTTTTTTTTTTTTTTTTTTTTTTTTTTTTTTTTACAGCAGGAGACAGAGGGCAGAAATGTGTATAAGGAATTCATCATAACCTTTGGTCATCAACCAATCATAGCAAGAAAGGTATGTCACCCAATGATAATTGGGCTACTTTGTTCTCGTTCCCTGACCTTAACGAGCTCTGCATTCAACTACATGCCTTCCTAAAACTTTAGATTGTCTTCTTGGGATTTTTACCTCAAAGCTATTTAACAATACATCTTAGTTTAAATTATTTTCAAAGTTTTTCTTCAGCTACAATGCTCTCTGAAACTTGTGAGTGCATCTTCCAACACTGAGGATAAAGAATTTAAACTAGCTGGGCTACTGGGACACAATTTTTTTTTTTTCTTAATCATTAACCTAAGCCAGACTGTATGGCTCCTCAACATTAACTCATGTGTTCTAGCTGTGTAACACTTCTTTGCTTATATTTTTAATCATCAAGATTTTAAAACTAATTGTAGTGGTATATTATTTGTATTTTGATAAATAAATTTCCAACTATTATTATTATTATTATCATCAATTAGACAGTACATCTTAGGAAGAAATCATCTTCATAATAATCCACAGGTAAAATTGCTCAGTAGAATGGGATGTCTGCATGAGATAAACACACTACATGACAGGCAATAGGTATTTCCCCACAACCATTCACACCATGCCAGATCTCAGAGAAAGCAAGCAGCAACAAACATGTAAATGGACAGAAGAAACAAAAGACACTGGGGAGTCTGTGGTCTTGGGGTGGAGCTTACTTTTCTGAGATTCACCCATCCTCCTGACACCTTGAACTTCAATTGCCACCTGCTGCTCCTCTGACATGGCCACTGCAGGCATTTTGCTCCATTCTAACTTTTCTCCACAAAGAAAGTTAGTTGTTCAGTTTCTGTACAGCAATCTCAGCCATTTTCAATTAACTCAAGAAGTAAGTATTTTGTTGTATTTGCTGATGTCTATGAATTTTGCTAATTGCATTCTGAGAAAGATGGTGTACCATACAACACATTTTGTATTGTCTTCCCAATGAGGCACTGAGCTGATTTCTTCTATAAGGCAATAGAAAATTTGCTGGGGATTAATAGATAGATATGGTATGCCAAGTGCTCTAATCACTGGAAAATCGTTTTGAAATTTCTATATAAATACTGGAATCTTCAAGAACATAATATCTAAGAGTTCAGAAACATTCACATAATTTATTAACATATCCAGATTGTACAGAACAGCTCAGAACATAGATTAAGTGCTCTACTAATTTGTGTTGGGATACTTTCATTAAGGGAAGTATTATACTGCTGAAAAAGAAACCCCTGAAATCATGAACTTTGCTAGTAAATGGGTGTAACTAGAAAAGATCATATTGAGTGAGGTAAGCCAGGCACAGAATGGCAAACATTGCGTGATATCTCTCATTGGAGGTGACTAGTTTTGAGTACTAAGACTGGACTGACAGCAGAAGCCAGGAAATTAAAATGGGGTCTTTGCCAACCTAAGGGCACTGGGAGAAATAGAGAAAGGAACTAATGGGGGCAGTTGATCAGAGAAATGTGAGATAGAATGGGTGTCTTAGAACTGGGAAGGAAGTAAAAACACAAGGGGGACACAAGGAATTACAGGATACAAGTAATCTGATAGGTGATATCAGAAAGGGGAGGCACTGAGGAAGTGGGAAGGAAGCCTGTATAGGAGGAGTATAAAATAACAAGGATGCCAGAAAAAAAAATCAAAAATCGCATCATTAACGATTTATCCTAAAACTCTATAATATATGCACTTCTGAATAGAAATATAAATACATAGTTTTAATGAACTTTTCTCACCTGAGTTTAAAATGCTACCCAACAAGAGTCAATGAACACGTTAAAAACAACAACAAAACAAAAACAAAAACAAAAACAACAACAAAAAAACAATACCAGGCATGAGAAACCCCTTTTTTTTGAGTGACTGCCTAGGGGTGTGCAAGAGACTCCCAATACATATAGTCTATGGTTGCTGCCCTTCTTACTTCTCCACCCCCAGAGGTGGAAGCTAAGTTCCTATTGCTGAAGACATCATGCGCATTAGAAACAGGGCCTAAGACCCCTGAGCCAGAACAGACATGAATGTACTATCCCTAAGAACTGATTTGAATGATACCAGAAGGCATATGCCAAAGAAAGGAGGCAACCAACAGTCCTATGAAGGTTTTGAACCACATCAATGGCCATGATGAAACAGTAATCCTGAGGGTACCATCCATACCACGTCAGTTATCAACAACTCTCTAATTGGACTTAAGATCCAGTCAACAAAGGGTTCTAGAAACTTAACATCAGTGCTAACAAATTAATGGATATTAGAGAGGAACCTGCAATCATGACTGTACTGAACTAGCATAATCCCTAACAGCCTAAGTCTTTGACTTTATACCCTCAGGTAAGAGTAGTCCTCACGTCTCAAAGAAGAAACTTCTTTTTGCAACAGATGGAGACAACTACAGAGAAACACAACCTATCAAAATGCAGAGTGATAGAGCACAACCCCATTAATGAACACTAATGTATATGTGTAACACCATTCAGAGAGAGGTTAGATTTAAGAATACATATGTACATACCTATACCTATACATATATGTATTCAATAACAATAGAATAAGAGGCCATGAATCTGAAACAGAGCAAAGAGAAATATAATAGAGGGTTTGGAGGAAGTAAAGATTTGTGATAAATGTAATTATATTATAATCTCAAAAAATAAAAGTATGAAATTATAGCTATGCAGTTTTAGTATGGTAGAAAAATATATTTCTATAGATATCTTGGATTTTTTGTGCTCTTGAATGAGACCTAGGGATTTTGAATGCATAAAGCAAATGCTATCTATTCTCTGAAATTTATTATGACAAGTAATGTAGATTGGCACCTAGCATAATTAATGCCTACTGTGTCTAGCTAGAACTGTTCATTTAACCATAAACAATTTATCTTCTTTATTCAGATTTTTATCCATATTATATTGCATTGAGGATAGTGGATAATTTCCATAATCAATTCAATATTTTCCCCATGGAAGAATTTACCATATGTTAAAGGATTTCATGGGTGAAACTGCAATTTGCAATATAAATGGAAACATTAGTGTGACTAGTTTTTGTTTTATGAGTGCATGTAGAAAAAGACTCAACTGAGAAAGTCTAGCCTAAAACTGCCTCTTTCTCTAGTGGTTGTAAAATGCTTCTCAATTCTAATGTGATTTCAAGTGTTCTTTTTATAACACCTTTCTGTGGAAAACCATACTTGAAAATAATTTTAAAATGCTTACATTAGTCTACTTTTGAATGGATTTTAGTGTTTTACTTTAATGTGTCCTTTCTCTAAGTATTTGAAAAAGTCTTTCAAACTGAGTAGTAGTCCGGAAGAACCAAGCATGAGTCTAAAATCAGTGGGTTGTTTGAAGGCTTAAGCATTGTTGAGGACTCTCATGACCATGGGTGGGTGTCTAGAACAGTTGTTCCCTGTGCGCTATAGTCTGCTAACAGACATTGACCCTGCGTCACAGCAGTGAGCATTGTCTAGCCAACAATGATGTCCAAGTGGTCACCTGTCAGGGTCATTCGTGTTCTTTTCTGGACTTTATACTCCAGACACTGTCTGCATGAAGCTATCCATCCTCCCAAGCAACAAACAGGAATCAGCCCTAACATAGAAACTTAACTGAGAGACAGAAGAGATCAGGCGGAGGGCAGAGACACCTAGGCATGGTTTAGGATATAAAGCAAACTTTTTTCAGGAATTTTAATCCATGTTTTTATTTCCAGTCCTTTTGCTACTGTTCTCTTCACTTTGTCTCATGACCTGATAATTCATTCACGGCTCAGTTATCGGCATTCTTTCGGAGCAATTTCTCTGACTTATTTCTTAGATGACGACTCTGTATAATGTGCTTATCACATGTTCTTGTAACACATGCTGTTCATGGGTGAACTTGCACAAGTACCTGATGAATGTTGACTTTTGTCCCTGGACTGTAGTTGCATTAGGGTCAGGATTATTTCTCAAGTTACTCATCAGTGTTATCACAGGTACTTGGGAACTGCACATGGTCAACTCACTTTATAAAGTGGACTATAAGCACTATGATAATCTGCTTATAATGCTGATAAAATGACGGGGAAGCTCAGCCAATCACATTTTGCTTGGGTGTGGTGACCTTGTCCCCAGGGAAGAAAACCTGGAGATCCAAGTGAGCTCACTTTCTGTGCACTGTGTTCCCCTGACCTGTTTGGACATTGGAACTTGTACTCCGGTTGCATGAGTTTCCCCATTTTCAATTATTAAATTATATCTGTTGTTTTGAGCTGGTGTGGTTATTTTTAGCTAACTGGTTGAATACGTCTTCAATAAAGGTAGTTGAGTTTTAAGCAAAGAAAACATTATGTGAAAAAAATTAAAAATATGCCATATCCCACATCTAGGCAATAGCATCAGCCGGATCCCACCCAGAGTATGCTTGAGGTAAGCATGAGAATTAAGAAATGGCAGGTAAAAAAACAGAGATACAAAAGAATAGACAGAATCGCAGGATAGAATTGGGAGGGCAACTCAGTGAATACTGAAAAAATACTTTTTATTTTCATATGTTTAGTGCACCCCAATCCAGAAGGGGAAGAGAAGGCAATGGACTGCTTTACCATGGTACAAGGAACAAGCAGAGTAATTACCCCTTCAATACCTGAGACATCAAGTAACTATTAATGTTTAGGCAGGACATGCAGTGACCACACCTTAGGCCAAGCATCCTGTAGGCAGCCAGTCCTGGGTCAATCCTCCTGTCATAACATTAAAGGAGCAAGGATAGGCTTGAACTTCTGACCTTTGGTTGAAGTGGAACGAATTCACTTCTGTGGTTGCTGGCAAAATACATTAGGATCTTGTCTCAGTAGAAGACTTGTTTAAAAGACAAGCACCACTGACCCCACAGCTTTCTCTTACAAGGCCAACCTTGAGTGAATCCTCACAGCTGCCAAGTCAGATGATAAAGATCGTGGCCAGATGAGTAAAATTTTTGACTGTTTCACACAGAGAGGATTCTGTTTCAAGATTATGAACTTCCTTTGTAGCTATGGAGAACACCCATATCAGCGCTACTGAGCTGCAGATCAGTATACGGTTCAAGCCAGAAAAACTGATTGACTATAAGTCATGTGCCCATGACTAGGTATATGAATAGGGGTGGATAAAACTGGGTCCTGTTCAGCACTATTGATGGGCACCTATGCACAGTTATTTATTCTGCTGTATAGAAGAGATAAGATATATAACATTTTCCAACTCATATTTACCAATAAATCCCTTGGGACTGGGAAAATGAAATGAAATTCCAAAGGAGAATCAGAATTGGCGGAATAGTGAGAGCAAAAGAATTCAGAACATTACAAGATATTATCTTTAGGCCAGGGAAATGGCACATTTATTTTGCATAGTATTTGACTGTCTGACTCCTGTCTGAAAAGTAACTGGATGAGGGTAGGGTGACTATAAACAGAGCAAGAAGGTCTTCTAAGGGTCCAGGAAGGAAACTGGTCTGTATTAGGTCAGTAGAAGTGGATATGGAGAGCCAAGAATATATCACATGAAAAAGACATGTATGGGTTTATATTTAACAAGAACGGCAGTCCAATAGTTTTTTTAATAACTGCTCTGCTCCCTTTCACAAACAATATGTCAATTTTCCATTTGCGTCAAAGCTACCCAATTCAATACACTCTCAGGCTAGGCTATTTAGTGCCAAGAAAGCAAGAATGAGGAATAGCAGTAATAAATACATGGAAAGTTGACTATTTGCTATTAAAATCTTTCAGGCCTTTAATTTCTTTCAGACATTTAATTTTATGGAAGCTTTGCTACCAGCTGAATAAGAACCCAATTCATAAAAGGCATAAATTTATTTCTCAGTGTTCAAAACCTGCTCACATTTATCTGCTTATATTAATAACACATCCTAGAACTTAAATCAATAGGTATATAGATTATTGATTTCTTAACAAAGGCTTTGTTCTATACAATCCTTTTAGAAAATATAAAATGCTACTAAATTTCATTAGACAATAACTAAACTTCCAAATAGCATCATGCTTATACTCACAAATAACTAGAATTACAGATGATTTTTAAAATTTTTAGATATTTTGCTTTTTCTCTTATTCTTTTGACTTAGTCATCAGTGGGTCAACATAAGTCTCCTTAAGATTCTAAAAATCATGAGAATAGTCTATACTGAAAGGCAACACCAGCAGAGTTATGGCAGATCTTGGTCAAGATAAGAAATTAAAAATTCATGTATTTTTATTCCTCTTGAAAAACCCAATGAAATGCCAAATATAAACATTAACAAAATATATCTGTACTTGTGCTCTAAAATTATTTCAGAGACACAGAATCCAAAATCATCAAAGAGCTAATGGGAAATATAAACTTAACTGGTCAGTGTTAGAGGGGAACCAAGATAAATGAACAATTGGTAACTCAATGGAATGCAAAGATAGGAGTGACTTTATAGTTCTTATGACACATTCAAGGAATCAACATCATGCAGGAAATTAATACTGTAATGGTACATTATTTGTGTATTGATAAATAAATCTTTCCTCAAGACCAGAGGAAAAGCTAAAGCCACTAGAGGCCAAGTAATGGTGATACACACCTTTAATCCCAGGATTTGGGAGACAGAGTCAGATGGATCTCTGTGAGTTCAAGGCTACCCTGGGCTACAAAAGATCAATGCAGAAACAGATCCAAGTAGTGGTGGCTCACACCTTTAATTCCAATACTAGGGATTCATACACCTTCAATTCCAGCACTAGAAGGAATATAAAATGGGAGGAGAGAGAGGCTCAATCTTTTTGGCCTGCTTAGTCTGTTTAGCCTGCATAGTGGTCTTAGTCTGTGGTCACCCAGCCTTGGTGGAGGTAAGACTTCTCTAGTGGCTTGGCTGTTTTGCTTTTCTGCTTTGCAGGTTGAACCCCAATATCTGACTCTGGCTTTTATTACTGTGCTACAGGACATAACTTTCCTTGGGTCTGATAATGAGTAGTCCAATAAATTCTTAACTTATTTCTCTGAGAGTTAATTGGTGTCTTTAGTTTTTGCTAGGCTATCATAAGTAGTGCAGAATCTTAAGTGAAATGTAGGTGTTCTGTTGCTGAAAATCACAGAAACAAGCATTGGGCTTGTAGAAGTGCAGCACTGCCTAAGAGGACAGGGACTTGAAAGTAAGGCAGTAGAATGGACCTAAGTAAATCAGTCATCATTCTGTCTTTACAGTTTTAGATAATTTCTAGGTTGATCTTTTACATCCCTGGTAAAGTAGTCAACCAACCTTTTTGGCGTGAATTTTATAAAATACAGAAAGATTTGAGGAAAAACGACATCCTTATGTTATACTATTAATATTAGCATTCTAACCTAATATTACTTAATGTATCTCTCATCATAGTTAGGCTTTTAATTCTTTCAATAATAAATTGTAAACTTTTAATTGCACATGTATTTTATAGTCATGCTCAAACAATTATTGTTTTGATAGTAATTTCAATACATTCACTTGAAATAATTTTCTACTAGTTGCATTGTCTGGAACTACAACAGAATCTTATATACACTTTCTGTCTAATAATCTCAATTAATAAACAGGTCAACAATGTTATGGGCTGATTTTGTTTTAGATTTTCAATTCATAAAGCTTTACTACTTATAACTGGACAATTTTCACTTTTAGTATCATTATGCAACATATGTTACATTTTGGTTTAATTGAACTAATCCATACTCTTAGAAAAGTGGCTGTCAGGAGGAGACTGCATCTTGGTGGTTTTTCTGATCTAAGAAAGAAGTTTTAAGACTTACAGCTATGCTGTGCTATATTGAAAATATTAAGCTTTTTTTGCTAAAGTCATGTTTTACTACTAAATTTATCAAATATTTGCTCTGTAGCCATTAATAAAACTGCTGAATTCATGTTATTTTCATTCCAGTAATGCTTGAAGCAAACTTTTGACCAAAAAAATCTGTGTGTTTACTTCTGAAATAAATACTATTTTTTATTTAATATATGTTTTTCATAATTTGGGCATTTTGAAGACAGGATCTCACTATGTAGCCCTATCTGGCCTGTAATTTGCTATGTATAATAGACTGTCCTCAGACTCAAAAACTCTGCTCAAGTATTGGGATAAAAGTTGCATACAATCATTCCCAGCCATTTGGGATTTTTAAAGGAATTTTTAGCATTTATGTAAAACTATTGGGCTGTAGCTTCTTTTTCAGTGTGTATTGTTTTTGATACTAATGTTACATTGAATTTATAAAATAAACCAAGAAAGTATTGGTTTTTTCCTACCTTCAGAAATATTTTGCAAAGCAATTATAGAACATGTTCTTTGGTGAAACAATGAAGTTCTTTACATATTATTTCTAGAAAGATATTTACTTTTATATTTTTAAGATTTATTTTGCTTTAAATTATTTAAAAGTGTGTGTTTGTGTCATCATGCAAGTGCCCATAGAGTCCAGAAGAGGATGTCAGGACCTCTGGAGCTGATTTATCAATGGTAGTGAGCTGCCTGAAGTGGGTTCTGAGTACAAAGTTCTGGCCCTCTGTAAGAACAGTAAGAATTCCTAACTGATGAGCCATTTCTCCAGATCCCTAGGAAGATGTTTATTTTTGCTTAATATAACAGCTTTATTAATGCATAGCATGCCACACAATATACTCATTTCAACTATGAAATCAATTCATTTTTATTGTGTTCATAAAATAGGAAATCTTAACTACAATAAAATTAGAAAAGTACTCCACCAAGGAAATTCTAGAACCAGCAAAAGCCACTTTCTGTTTATTTCCAAACCATCAAGAACTCAATTATATAGACTTCTTTCTTCAAAATATTCTGCATAAATAAGAACAATGGCTTTATAACACTCTTCGTGGCATTTGCAAGGTCCATCTCTGTGGTAACATGTATTAGTTCTTCATTCTTCTTATTAAAAAATATGATCTCATTGCATGGATATCCAATGCTGAATATAACCACTCATAAACTGTTAGATAATTGGATGTCTACATCATTTCATTGCTTTGAATGATGGTTCTTTTAGCAGCCATGTGTGGCTCTAATTTGGGTACTGGCTTCAATAATATACAAAGAATCAAACTGCAAATGCTTCTATTTATCCTTCTAATCCTTTGGGATTTTGATGTCAGTCACTGTACATTTTGTGAATTAATACCTCAGTGTGGTTTTGTTTGCACTTACCTGATGAATAAAATGTACCTTCCATTTAGGATATTTTTCTTGTGCATATAAAACAATATTTTCTAGCCCTTGTTTTTAAGTAATGCTTATTCAAACTCTTTATTCATTTGCAAGTTTATCTTCATATAATGAATTGTATCTTGATATAGTCTAGACACACATCCTCTATCAGATTATGATTTTCAAATTTAATACAAATTTTAATATAAAGCAACTTGTTTTTGAGAGGAAGCGGTGAATTTAAATGTTAACAAGACTTACAATAGTACTTTCAAATATATTCAGCAACATGATTAGACTCCACCTGTGGTGTGAGGTCTAAAATTAAATCCACTCTTCTACTCTTCTATGACATCTAGAGAAAGGATACCCTGAGTGGTCTAACGATACTCCCACTCTCACTTTTGTAGAGGCCCTGCAACAAAGACACAGGCATAATTCCCATTTCTTTCTGAATAGCAGGTTTCCTTTTCCTTACGCCCACACTCCTGCTAATACATCCTGTTCTCAGGGTAAAGCCTGTGTTGCCTGCTATGTCAGACAGTGTCCTCCTCTCAAAGTCTCTGGGTACACATGACTAGTAAATTGCCACGGATATTATCTGTAGTGTGAAGTGGCGGGGCTGAGTCCCGCCACCCGGCTGCCGGCTAGCTTTACACCCGAAATAATTACACGGAAACTGTATTCTTTTAAAACACTGCCTGGCCCATAGTTTCAGCCTCTTATTGGCTAATTCTCACATCTTCCTTTAACCCATATTTAGTAATCTGGGTAGCACCACGAGGTGTGGCTTACCAGGAGAGATCTTAACCTGCGTCCATCTCGGAGAGGAGCAGCATGGAGACTCACTCTGGAGACTGCCTGAAGCGTCTCCCCAACTCTACTTCCTTGTTCCCACAATTCTGTTCTGTCTGTCTCTTAAAGGGCCAAAACAGTTTTCTTTATTAATTAACCAATGAAAGAAACATAGATAACTCTCCTCCATCAATTATCTGTACACTACCAGGTGTCATTTCTTCTTCACTACTGTCATGCTTGATAATATATTTCTTTGTTATTTATACTGTTTGTTTTGAATAAACTTTTCTGATAGCTTGTAATCTTTATGAGATTTCATTTTAATTCTACGAAAAAAGAACAGGTCCAGAATCTAAAAATATCTAGCCCCACTGTGCTGGTTAATTTTCTGTCAACATAACACAAGGCACACTCATCAGAGCGTAGGGAGCCTTGTTAAACTGCATCGATAAGATCAGGCTGTAGGCAAGTCTGTAGGGTATTTTCTTAATTAGTGTTTGATGGGCGAGAGCCCAGGCCATGGTGGGTAGTGTCATCCCTGGGCTGGTGCTCCTAAGTTCTATAATAAAGCAGGTTGAGCAAGCCATGAGAAGCAAGACAGTAAATAGCTCGCCTTCTTGACATCTGCATCAGCTCCTGCCTCCAGGTTCCTATCATGTTTGAATTATTTTCCTGCCTTCCTTTGATGATGATGAAGAGTGATATCAAAATGTAAGCCAAATAAATACTTTCTTCCCAAGTTGCTTTGGTTGTTATGTTTTATGACAGTAATTAGTAACACTAAATAATACACCAACAAGTGGTAAAGAAACAAACAAACAAAAACCCACCAACTAGTATATTTACACTCCTTGTTCAGAACACTCCATTGCATATTTATGTTTCGTGTTTACATGGCATCATAATGTGAAAGCATCCAGCAAGATTGCCAGGTCTATTTTGTGCTTTTTGCGATATTATGAACTCTCACCTTAAAAGTGGTGGCACTCAATGCTTTCAACTTAATATGCAACTATGAAACAGCAAAGGCATTAGCTCGTGCATGAGTTGTGTGTTTAATGCTTAAATCCAATAAGGCAACCCATAACCTTTGGAGGAACCACTAAGCCAAGAGATAGTGACATATAAGTCTCTGAAATAGGAAACACATGAATCATAGCAATGTAGAGAGGACTCCTTAAACACCAAAACACATGTACGAACTTGCACACACGCACACACACACACACACATGTATATGTGCATATATACAGTAATTGATATGATAACAAACAAAAAACAAAATTGGAAGGAAAAAAGACAAAAATGGCAGAGAAAGAGACTGAAGGAAGGAGGCAGGAGAGAAAGAGACTTGGTTTTAGAGAGAAAAACAAAAACAAAAAATAATCCAAATTGAACTAAAAATCAAAAAGTTGACCTATATAGGAACCCAAAATATGCTACAAGAATTTATATAAGAGAAAGGGTAAAAGGACCTGATGACTTTTTGTGCTTCATAATACAAGCTCCTGATTGAATTGAACTTATTCCATACCACACTAATTTTTAAGCATTCATGCCTGTAATGATTGCTGGAAGTCCTACAGATTTAGGCTTTGAGACATCTATAATTTTAGTAGACACATTACATATAAGGTTGAGTATAAATAGGTTTACCTTCGATGTCCAAATGTAAATGTATTCTCTCTGTTCTCAAGGGTAGTCTTTATACAAACCACCATCCTTTTCTAGATCCACACCCCTCTGAAAACCTGCTCATAATTAACTTTTAGAATCTCATGAGTTTGGACACACAGTGATGCCATTAAAACATCACTAGTTTAAACGTGATTGACATGCCCATCTCATCCAAATACTTTTGGGTCTCTTGATTTATTTCATTTTTAGTAAGAATACTTGATGTGATAGCTATTCTCTTAAAAATTTAAGCACTAAATAGCACACCGTTCTGCTGTGGGACAATAGTCTTTTATTTTGTAAAGATTTGTCACTTGTATTGCTTTAATAAAATGCTGATTGACCAGTAGCCAGGCAGGAAATAAAGGTGGGGTGACAAGAACCGAAGGATTCTGGGAAGAGGAAAGGCTCAGTCTGCAGTTGTAACCCAGATGCAGAGGAAGCAAGATGAGAAAGCCTTGCTGAAAAAAGGTACCAATCCACGTGGCTGACGCATACAATAACTATGGGTTAATGTAGGAAGTAAGAGTTAATAAGACATTTGTGTTAATAGGCCATTCAATTTATGATTAATGTAGACCTTTGTGTGGTTTTTTTTCTTCACTTCTTTTATTTAAATTTTTTTACTATACATTTTATTTTTTTTTTTTCAGGAAAGGCTGAACATTTCTTTTTTTATATGGTTTATTTTTTTATATTTAAATATTTCCATCTCCTCCCTTCCTCCTCCCCCTTTCCTCCCCTCCCCTCCACCCATACTCCCTCTCCCTCCCTCTCCACGCCAAGGAGGCATCAGGGTTCCCTACTCTATTATAAGGCCAAGGTCCTCCCAGCTCCCCCAGGTCCAGGAAGGTGATCAAGCCAGCTGAGAAGGCTCCCACAGAGCCCGTCCATGCAGAAGAATCAAAGCCCAATGATAACCTTTGCTGGAGAGGTTGTGGGGTAAGGGGTACCCTCATCCATTGCTGGTGGGAATGCACACTTGTGCAACCACTTTAGAAAGCAGTGTGGCGGTTTCTCAGGAAATTCGGGATCAACCTACCCCGGACCCAGCAATTCCACTATTGGGAATCTACCCAAGAGATGCCCAATCATAATACAAAAGCATTTGCTCAACTATGTTCATAGCAGCATTATTTGTAATAGCCAGATCCTGGAAACAACCTAGATGCCCTTCAGTGGAAGAATAGATGAAGAAACTGTGGAATATATACATGTTATAATACTACTCAGCGGTAAAAAACAATGACATCTTGAATTTTGCATGCTAATGGATGGAAATAGAAAACACTATTCTGAGTGAGGTAACCCAGACCCAAAAAGATGAACATGGGATGTACTCACTCATAATCGGTTTCTAGCCATAATTAAAGGACATCGAGCCTATAATTCGGGATCCTTGAGAAGATAATAAGAAGGTGAACCCAAAGAAAAACATATAGTAATCCTCCTGGATATTGGAAGTAGACACGATCGCTGGGCAAAAATTGGGAACTTGAGGGTGGGGAGAGACAGGGCCAAGGGGAGATGGGGAGAGAAAACCCTTGTGTGTTTTTTGGGGGGACTGAATGGCTGTGGGACCTGGCAGGACAGAAACCTCAGTCAGCACTGTTCTGTATAGGCAGACTCTTATAAGGCAGAGCTGTAAGACTTATCCTTGTTTAGAAACAAACTTTTCACCTGTTGCCCATTTTCTCTCTGTCAGTTCTTAGCAGCCACTAGTATTCTTAGTGTCTCTGAGCTCGACTGTTTAAATACACCCTTTATAACTGCAATCATGCAGTATTTTCCTTCTGTAGCTGACTTATTAGTATGGTTGTAGGGGAACAGGGCTTTGTGTAAAGCTAGGTGGCTATGGACTTAGTGTGTAGCCCTGTGAAGTGGCAGTCTTTGTTCAAGGTGGCAAATGACAATGGCCCCGAAGCCATCCTTGCTGTGAGAAAGGGCAGGGATTTCTTTCTTTATAAGGTTTAATGTTTCTGGATTTTATGAACATGTTTTATGTATCAGGCTTAATTTCCATGTTATCCAAGAATTTTCAAACAATACAAGAAAAATGGATCACCATGCACAATTGATTATCCAATCTACCTCTCACAGACTGATTCTTCACTTTATGGTGACATTCAGGAACATTCCAGATGAATTCTTAGCAGGAATTTGTGTGGTAATAAATAGATTAATGTTAAGAAAAAAAAAGTATGGAAAACAAATGAAGTATAGTAGTTAAATAATTTAAAAAAATCAAAAATTATATTTCTAGATTTAATATAAAATGACATTGGTCATTGAGGAGAAATAATCACGTATTTAGAGATGAGGAAATGAAAAGAGCCATGCTATAGTTACAAAACAAACACAAACATAAGGACTGCATCTGAGCCTTGGGTTAAATGAATATGCTGGAGGACTTAATGGTACAGCATGGAGGGGCAGGGCTTAGTGGTAGGGCTAAGTGCCCATGCATTTAGTATGTAAGAATGTGGAGGGATGGTTTTGTTCAGGGTGACAATTTCGGCTCCTCTGTTTATACCATGCAATTGATATTTTTCTCATCATCAAGACTTCTAACCCCTCAAACTGCTGCAGAAAAATGTTTCTTGTGTCTTAAATAAGACTACAAGATATGTGAGCACTAGGAAATGCAGCCCAAAATCTTCGTAGCTCTCAGCTTCTGATTAATTTTAATGGGTCACCATGTATGTCTGTGTTTGTGAGAGACAGTTGGAAGGTGCTGTCTATCAGAATTCTCTTTGTTGCTGAGCTGTATTCTTTCTTATACTGATTATTTCAAACAAAAGGGAAGAACATATTGATCACTTGCAGTTCATCTTTCAAAACATGGTGTTCTTTCCTAAGGCCACACCCAGTGTGTAATGAAAGAAAGAAAGGGAAAAATGAGGAAGCAATCAATAGCTTAGACTATTAAATATTTTATCTATTAATAACTTTAAATTTGGCCTAGCCACAAACTTAATAGGATATGTGAAGCACACGAGTAAAGAAAATTTTAGCATACAATATAAGTACAATGCAAGCACAAGAAAATATGATGTGCATTGGATTTAGGCAAGAAAACATTACATCAGCTCTGCCAAATCCATGTGTTCTTTTTTCCCCCTTGGGAATGAAGAGGGTTTTGAACAAGTTATATTACAATCATAAGATATATTAAATTACCTAGAGAAACTTGGAAGCTTTTTAAATCAGCAGTAGTGGTGCACACCTGTAATCCCAGCACTTGCGAGACAGATGCAGCTGTGAGTTTGAGCCCAGTTTGATATTTAGAGTGAGTTCCAGAACATTCAGAATTGTTCCACAGAGAAACTCCGTCAAGAGAGAGAGAGAAAGAAAGAGAGAGAGAGAGAGAGAGAGAGAGAGAGAGAGAGAGAGAGAGAGAGAGAGAGAGAGAGAGAGAGAGAGAGAGTACTGAGACCCTGGACAGGAACTGCCCTGACCCTCTTTTATACCTTAGGTTACATACAGCACAGAGGCCTTTAGAAAAGGTGTACTTCAAACTCCAAATTAACCAAATTTTGTCTATTACGACTTTCTTTCTCTCCTTACTTTACTGAGATGTCTGTATCCAAGTCAAACCTCAACCGATACTTTCTTGAGCTACTTTTTATGAGATAATCCCCTTTTTGATGGAAGCAAACAGGTTCTCAGATCCGTTGTATCAGCCTTCAGCTTCTACGAGTCAGGTTGATGTTCTCACTTGCATTCAAATGTTCCCCCCAACCCCCGTTTGTTTGCTGCAAAACTGTGTTTCACACTTTCCCTTATCTCAGGTCATGACTGCAGCCTCAGACAGAAGCTGTGAATGTACACAGCAGACCTGCATTTCACCGCTGTTCAGATGCTGGCTGTGGCTTTGGGTCTATTTAAAGGTTGCATGTTTTACTCTTCCAAATGCAACACTTAAGTTACCAGCACTAAGGAACTTATAGTTAAAGTCTGACCAATACTCTCACTTTCTCTTCTGTGGCGCTGGGTCTAATGCCGATGATGCCTCGTCCATACATTTTCACTGAGACAGCAGGTGAACTGAGGATTTTCTGTACCTCGGAAATTCTGATGGTGTTCCTCATAATGAGCCTGTTACTCTGTCCCTAATGTTTTGATGCTTTCTTGGGTTTATACATGTTTCATCAACTCAGATGCTTTTCTATTTGTCTCCTGCATAGCCAACACTGTTACTTTCTGCTGACATTGATGGGCAGAGCTTGAAATGATGTCACTCGATTTCAATCTCAGCCACGAGATCCCAAAGTGGCTCTGATGTTCTTTTTTTTTGTGACAAGAATAGCTATTATCACTGCCATAAGTGGAGGTTTGTAGAGCTGATACTATTTTTGTCTCAGTGAGAAGATATTTTTACTGAAGAATTACCAAGTGCTGACAAACACAGTGCCTAATGTCAGAGGCCAGACCTTCACTAATTTCAGAGCTTTGAAAACTTTGAAGAATTCATGACTGCTCTTCTCACTAATTTTGCATTACTCTTTCCACACAGGAAGTATGACACACAGCTCTTTTTTTCATCAAAGTAACATCTGCTTATTATATTGAAAATAAAAGGGTGCATATCAAAACTTCTAAGAGAAGCCCAAGTCCCCCCTTAGCATCATGTTCTAGCCTCCAGCTGGGGCAGAGTCCACCTGTTCAATCAGAGGCTTTAGCTAGAAGTAATCTCTGTTCTGCTGGTCCCCCTGGACTGGTTATTCTCCACCCACCTATTCTTGAAGCTGCTTATGAAACAACCACTCTGATACTTATTATCTGTTACAATTGTTTGGTTAATGTCTTGGGCTTCTTATTGGCTAGCTATTAAATTAGCCCATTCTATTAATCTGCTTATTGCTACAAGGTTGTGACTTATTGGTGCGGCATGTGACACCTTTAGTGGTTATATGGCATCCCTCTGACTCTTTCATTGACCAAAACCAGCTTCATTCATCAACCAATAAAAGCAACACATATACAGAAGGACATCCCATATCAAGAGATACTATCCCCAGCCTTCCCATTTCTCCTCATGCCCCAACCCCCGATTCAGGTGGAGACATCTTTCTACACAACCAGAGGCCAAACTGGTCAGAAGACTATAATGGAAAGAGAAATAAAGGAAAAAACACTTACCCAACAAAAACAAACTGAAGTATTTGTACCTAGACCTATAATTACTCTAAACACAGATTCCTGGACACAGTATAAGAAGATAATTATAAATAGCCAAGGCAATATGTCACTAGCTGCACCCATTTCTCCTACTAATGCAAGCCTTGAATATTGCTATACAGGTGAAACACATGAAAAAGAACTTAAAACCAATTTAATGAAGAGGACAGAGGACCTTAAAGGGGAAATGACTAAATCCCTTAAACAGATAAAGGAAAAGAATAACAAGAATTAAAGGAAATAAATATTTATTAAAGAAAGCCTTTAATAAATTAAAAATGCTAAAACCCCTTAAATAAAGCCAAGAAAAAAAAAGAAATAGTTAAGGGAAAAATAAAGCTGAGATCAGAAAATGGAAATATAAGCAATAAAAAATAAAAAATGAGGCCGGGCGGTGGTGGCGCACGCCTTTAATCCCAGCACTCAGGAGGCAGAGGCAGGCGGATCTCTGAGTTCGAGGCCAGCCTGGTCTACAAGAGCTAGTTCCAGGACAGGCTCCAAAGCCACAGAGAAACTCTGTCTCGAAAAACCAAAAATAAAAAAAAAAAAGCTATAGGGTGTCAAGGTTGGAGTATTTTGAAAAGAAACACACTTTATTCAAAGGGTTAACAATTATAGAGATTACACATACAATTACCATACAGAATAGAGGATTTGTATTCTTAAATTTATAACAAAATGCTAAAACATTTTGTATATTTCATATGAGAAATAAAATTAATCTATTACTTAGCAATATTTTACTGTTTTTAATACATATGTATGTATATATTAATATATATATATATATATATATATATATATATATATATGTATATATTACAGGGTTTCTCTGTAGACAGTCCTAGCTGTACTGGAAACAACTCTTGCAGACCAGGCTGGCCTTGAACTCGCAGAGATCCCCCTGCCTCTGCTTCCTGAGTGCTGAGATTAAAGGTGTAAGCTACTACCTCCTGGCATTTACATACATTTAGTTGAAAGGAAATTACACTACTTTTTCTTCTACCTTTTCTCAGTCTAGCCCCCTCCAGCTACCCTTGCTTGAACCCTCTCAAGTCTCTCATTCTTAAGTAGACAGGCTCTTTTTTTAATGTATGTGTTTGCATGTGTGTGTACACATGTATAAATATATGTAAATACAACCTGCTGAGTCTCTCTCTGTAGTGGGTGTTATATGGCTTCAAGGCTGACCACTTTGCCTCACTTTCAGGTCAAAGCATGGAGTAATCACAAAACCCAGGAAAGTAAAGAGCAATGGTTCTCAACCTTCCTATTGATGTGGCCTTTTACTACAGTTCCTCATGTTGTCATGACTCCCGTTGATAAAATTGGTTTCATTGATACTTATAACTGTAATTTTGCTTCCATTATGAATCATAATGTAAATATTTGATGAATGGTCTTAGGCTACTGCTGTGAAAGTGTCATTCAATCCCCAAAGGGTTTACAAACCACATGTTCAGAACCACTGATATAAAGGGTCTATAGAGAATGAGTTTTGGCAGTAGAATAGCAGGAATACAGGTTATGAGAAATTGGAAATGGAATGACTAGAAAGAAGGGAAGAAGGTCAATATAGAAGGAGAAGGAGGATGGTGAGCAAATAACACTGAGATTGTTAATATTTTTAAAGAAAGTATTAACTTTAATTACATATGTATTAAAATATATATCTGACTATTAAGGCTATAATTATTACAATTGTTCTATCTCAGTGAAAGTCTTGTAACTGGAAACTTATCTTCATATAAAGAACACCTATATTCCTACACAATGAAACATGTCAAGAGTTAGTTGCTATGACCTGTCCTTAGGTAGCTTTACGAATAGATACCATTTGTTTTGCTGTGAAGTTCAGCTGTGCAGTACAATTGCTGCATATTTTCAGAGTGATCTAGAATGTACTTGTACAAAGAATAATCAATAATTTTTTATTTTATAAAATGCACTGTGTGAGGATGAAAAGAAGAATAAAATTTCTATTCTCATTTATTTAAGCAGGCAATGTATTTTATATCATAGTAGATAGTGGCCCGGAATATCCAGACAACAGTTCCATTTTCAGTCATAAATACTAAAGTTGCCAAGAGATAAATTTCCCTTATGTAATTTTATTATTACATGTAAATCATGTGTGTGATCTGTGTGGATGTCATGGGGAAAAGTTAGACAGTTTGGCTCTTTTGGTTCTCTCCTTCCATCAAGGGCGTTGGTCTGGGGAGTGAACTCATGACATTGGCTTTGGACGTAGGGACCTTAGCCCAGTGAGTCATCCTGCTTTCCCAAGTCTACAACGTTTATTCAGGAAACTAAAAGCATATTCATAGGTAGTAGTCATTCACTTTGTTAAGTCTCAAAAGAGTCACTTTAAAATCCTTGATCTCTTTCTTTTTCACCTTACCCTAAGGACATAAGAATGCATTAATAGTAACAAAGATGTTGAGCTTATAACAAAGAACATGGGAAATAATGTCCATAAAGATTAGAAGTAATAGAGATTAGTGTTAATATTTGCTGTTACATAAATAAAACAAATCTTTGTCATGCTTATTGATGATCATTGCTTAGTCAGCTTGCTGTGTACTGAGAGAGCATGCTGGTACTTGTCCACCAAGCAGCAGTCAGCTCTAGGTTCCCAAGCATGCATGAAGTGGCTGCATTTTTATTTAAATGTGTCAACTCAAAGGTTATATACATTATATATGTTATTTTTCTAATCCACGAACAAATAGGGAATGTCCCACACATTTCTACCTTTATTTAAACCACAATAAATAACGTCTCTGGCTCTACCAGGTAAAGTTACCGATATTAAAAGTCAGAAATGTTTGTACAATTCTATCTCTACATTCAGCATCCAGCAATGGGCTTATTGAGGATGAAAGATCACAAAAAGAAGCCGAAAGGTGTACGTTGATGCATGGGTTGCAGTTTGTATTACTTGAAGGCTCCTGCAGAGCTTTTTAGGGAAATTATTTTTATTCAAATTTAGAACTTATGTTGGGATTTATTTGATAGAATTGGAAGAACAAATGGAAACAGGCTTGTAGAAATCCAATTAGGAGTATAATAGATTTCTGCAATGGAAAACACCTGGCATGGGAGGTCTAATCTCACATCAGCAGAGGCATTAAAGATGGAGGTCAGTGGCTCAGAGAACCGGCATCATCCTCATCCAACAGTTTAGAGGACAGCCTGATGACTTGGCAAGAGTTTGCACATTTTAACTGAAGACTATTGTATTATACACTCTGGCATGAAAGAAACGTGTGCATAATTTACAGGAAAAACTTTAAAAGTCACAGCGATTTAGAAGTTCCCCAGTTTTTGGAAACACTAAAGGCCAACTTTTATACTAAAAGTTGAAAATAACTGTGCTAATTTAATTCTCTGGACACGATATGAAAATCCATGTTTTATGTTAAGGTTATTTTCTTTCTGTAGGATAATAGGGCTAAACATAAAACAATCTTTTTCTTTGATTTTTATTGAGCTCTACATTTTTTTTCTGCTCCCTTCCCTGCCTCTCCCCTCCCGTTCAACCCTTCCTCAAGGTCCCCATGCTCCCAATTTACTCAGGAGATCTTGTCTTTCTCTATTTTCTGTGTAGATTAGATCTATGTATGAATCCCAGATTACTTAAACAACAATGAGGACACTAAGAGAGACATACATAGACATACAAAAAAACAATCTTATTCACAAAATGAAATTCAAAAATGTTGAAGTATGATTGAAATCATAACTGCATACATCCAAATATATTTATTGAACTAGAGATGATAAATCTAGGAGGTTTTGTTTTTTCATAAGATTTTTATAATAGTTTGCTAAATTATTTTATTAATTTTTATTTTCCAAAATTCTTTAACTCTATATCTCACATATTTTTCTAACACTCAAAACTTCTTTTTTAAGGTCAAGAAACTATATACAACCTCAAATTACCTAGACCTTTTTGGGCTTCTGAAAGCCACCAGGTAGGATGTCTAGAATCTAATGGTTTATGACTTAGCCCTAGCTTCTCTTACTGGAATGAGGAAGTAAGTTTATTATTTGAGGGAGTGCACATAACCCTGAAGAATCCTGGCAAACAGAAATATGCTTTCTTTTCATTACCTTGAGAGTATGAATATGGTTCAAACATTATTCTTTATTAAGAATTTGCCCACTAGTCACCACTGAGGAAGATGTCTAAGTAGAATGTGGCACATAGTAGAGTCTAAGACATGCCTTTATTTACCTTATCACTATCAAAAAATTAAATCTATTCATATTCCTGATTTTTCCTTTTATGAATGAAAACAATTGGCTTTAAAACTGTCCATGTATATTAGGCATAATATCTTAGTTTTAAGAACTGAGGAGTATATTAGGACATGATGAGAAACATTTAAACCTAGTAGGGCATTTTAGTGAACTAATAATGGTGTAGGAACTCCTTCTGTCTATATGTTGCTTTCACTAGTTAATGAATAAAGAAACTGCCTTGGCCTAGTTGATAGGGTGGAACTTAGGTAGGCAGAGAAGACAGAGAATTGAATTCTAGGAAGAAGAAAACAGAGTCAGAGAAAGCCGTCATGGAGCAAGCAAGTCAGACATGCTGAATCTTTCCCAGTAAGCCACGACCTTGTGGTGATATACAGATTAATAAAAAATGTGTTAAATATGATGTGAGAGTTAGCCATTAAGAGACTAGAGCTAATGGGACAAGCAGTAATTTAATTAATACAGTTTCTACGTGGTTATTTCGGGTGTAAGCTAGCCAGGCAGCCGGGACAACAAAGGGCCCTCTCCATACAACATAATAAGTCTACAGGTTATAACATATCTGCAACAATGTGACATCATTAGGCTGCACACTGTGAGAACCCATGTGATATTCTGGAGCATGGATGTGCAGAGAAACAGTGGGCAGGAAGATGTCTCTGACAATCATAATGAGGAGCCCTTAAGGAACAGAACAGAAACATGCTAGGAGACAGCATATTCCATATCTGATGTCACCATTTACCTTTTCAGTACCACTTCATTTCCAGTCCCTGAACTATGTATTTGACTTATACTTCATATTTAGTAATTTGCTGTAGCGCAGACACCATGGTTTTACATATTAATTTGTAAATTTCTAGTAGATAGAAAAGAATAGTCCCAAGGTTATATTTTTTTCATATGTTTTGATTTTTGTCATGTAGGACAGCCACTGGAATAATAGTTTAGTTAATCAAATCCTCACCTATTGATCTTACTCCTAATTCTGCCTTCCTTCTTCTCTTGCTAGAAGCACACAGCTTATGAGGGCTTTGGAATCAGCTTTACTATATTCTTGATTTCCTCACTAATTGGTTATAAATCTTTCAGATTCTTAGAAATAGTCCTAATTGCAGCCTATACCTCTCAATTTAGATTTACTTGGGTTCTTGTTCAGATTTAATGCTACGATCTGAACCTGTGACAGTCACCATGGAGATGATGATGTGGCTGGCTCTGTGCTTTTTTTTTTACTTGAAGGACATTTGATTGTTGGTTATTTTTGTGTCTATTGTGCATGTGTTCTCTGTTACTGGAGAATTCAGTGCAATGTGGAGAACATTCTGTACCCTCTATAAAAGAGAGAACTAGCTTAAGATCAGTGTCAGTAAGGTTATTGCCTGGAGTGAAATTAATGTTTAGTATTGGAAATTAAATTCAGGGCCTTGTACAAGGAACACATGTGCTTAGCCATTGGGCTACACGGCCTGCCCATTCTGCAATTTTTCTTAACTTGTCACTCAGTAGAAGCAAGTCTACAAACACAGCTATATCTGTATTTGTTAAAAGGAAAAACCTGTATGTAACTCCTAAAGTAAGTTTGTAATATACTCCTTGGAGTTAGTCAATAAGCTACATCATGATTTTTTTAAAGAGAAGAAACGTTGTTTTTATTTATTTATGGAGACTAGTAAATAAAATTTTAGAGGCTTGAAGAGTGCTTAGATGAACAAAAGCATCTTAAACCTTGAAACTAAAGTACTCCGGTATTTCAGGAATTAATGGAGTGGAGAGGATTACCATGGGTAAAGGTACTGAACAAGTGTGACATCTTGAGGAACCATAGAATCCACATGGCAGGAGAAAATGTCCAAATCCCACACGTTCCCTCTGATCTCTACATGGCGGTAGACATTACACAGACAGAAGTTAGTTCATCATAATCCCTCCTCCTCCAAGCTGATTTCACAGCATTGTACAGGAAATTTTGGGAGATGCATTCAAACCATAACACAAATAAACCTCTATTTATTTTTACTTCCTGGATTGATTATTCAATATGATAGAGAGTGTCTGCATTCTGTGTCAAGTTGAATGAAATTTCTACTTGTTTACCCTAAGTAAACTGATTTTTCTGTGCATCTTTTGGTTAATTTGGATAAAACTTTGTCAAACTTGTTGATTTTCCCAAAAAACCAACCGTTCGTTGCATTGATTCATTGCAATTTCTCTTGATTCCTTTGTTTCTGTTTCACTGATTCCAGTCTAGAGTTTATTTCTTTCCCTCCACTCCCTTTGGGTATTATCTCTTATTTTCTTTCTTTTCTTAAGAGTCTCTGAGTGTGTCATTAAGTTATTTAAGTGATTTCTCCAGGAATTTTTTTTGTTCTTGTAGAATCTAGGGCTATGAGCAGCCCCTTAAACTCTTGAGCATGCCTTTGCTATTTCTGTGTCCCAGGGGTTTGCATATGTTGCATTTTTATTTTTATTCAGTTATAGAAAGTCGTGAATTTCTTTCTTGATTTCTGCCTTGACCAAGTTTTCAATCACAAGTGAGTTCTTCAGGTTTAATGAATTTATATACTTTCTTATGGTTCTACTGTTGGTATCTAGCTTTATTCTATTGTGGCCATATTGGCTATAGCATGCAATTTAAATTATTCTTTAAAAATGTACTTTGAGACATTTTTCATATTAATTGATGGTCAATTTTTAATAAAGTTCCATTGACTACTGAGAAGAATGTATATTCTTTAGTGTTTTGGTAGAATACTCTGTTGATATCTGTTAGGTCCATTTGATTTATGGCATTGTTTAACTGTAGTATGTCTCTGTTTAGTTGTTTCAATGACTTATTAATTTGCAAGAGTTGGGTACTGAAGTCATTCACTATCATTGTGTTATTTTCAGCATGTGATGTAAGCTATAGTGGTGTTTCTTATACTATATTCAGTGCCCTGGTATTTGGTGCACACATGTTTAGAATTGTAATATCATCTTTTTTTTTTTGTTTTTTTCTAGACAGGGTTTCTCTGTAGCTTTGGAGCCTGTCCTGGAACTAGCTCTTCTAGATCAGGCTGGTCTTGAACTCACAGATATCTGCCTGCCTCTGCTTCCCAAGTACTGGGATTAAAGGCATGTGCCATCGCTGCCCGGTTGTAATATCGCTTGCTGATCTTTTTTCTTTAATGAGAAAGTACTGTCCTTTCTCATTTCTTTGGATTAGTTTTGGTGTGAAGCTTATTTGGTCAGATATCAAAATAAATACACCTGATTGCTTTTTGGACCATTTACTTGAAATATCTTTTTCCATTCTTTCACCCTGAGGTGGGATAAATTTCCTGGATGCAGTAGAAAGGTAGATCTTGTTTTCCAATTCAATAATCTTTGAGTCTATGTACCTTTATTAATGAATTAGAATTCATTAGAATTAGAATTTTTTTTTTTTTCTCATGGTTTATTTTTTTTTATATTTAAAAATTTCCATCTCCTTCCCTCCTCCTCCCCCCTCCCTCCCCTCCTTCTCCCCTTTCTCTCCCCTCCTTCTCCCCCTTCCCTCCCCTCCCCTCCACCCATACCTCCCCTCCCTCCCTCTCAAGGCCAAGGAGCCATCAGGGTTCCCCACTCTATGCTAAGACCAAGGTCCTCCCAACTCCCCCCAGGTCCAGGAAGGTGATCGACCAAGCTGAGAAGGCTCCCACAGAGCCCGTCCATTAATTAAAAATTTCTGATATTTTATTGTTCTGGTTTTTATGTGTGTTTGAGAATGTTTTGCCTCCATGAATGTCTGTGTACCACTAAAAGTTCTGTGGAGGCACTGGATCCCCTGGAGTTGAGATAACAGATTATGGAGCTACCATGTAGGAGCTTGTAATTGAACCAGGGTCTTTTAGAAAATCAGCTAATGCTCTTAGTCATTAACTCACTGTTTCAGCCCAATTTTTTTTTCTTTTATTAACAAGGAATGTTAAAAGGCTTTGGCAAGGTAGCTGAGTATACAACATCTATGAGGACAACTGAATAATTAATTGCTTTCATTTCATTCATCATGTTCTTGAGTTTGAAACAGTGAAGAAACATTTTTTTCCATAATAGAAACAGCAGAAGTTCCAAACAATTCCATTTCTTGCTTTGTGTATATTTTCTACATCATTTTGCCGTATTGACCAATTCTATAAAGATATCCTTATATTTAACTAAATAGCCAAATATTCTCTTCCAATCTTTTATATGTTGTCATCTACCAAATCAGACACTAAATTTATACATCTACCAAATCAGACACTAAATTTATGCCTTGGAAGATAAAATTTATGTTTCTCAAATATTTCTGGAGAATCAAACAGCCCTTTTCACTTTGTCAAAAGAATACTTTGAAAAAGTTTAGATTAATATAATTTCCATTTTTTAATTAGCACCACGTTAGTGCAAAAGATATAATACAAAAAGATATCATAAAATTAGTACTTTTATTCAAGTAACTTGAGAGTGAACTGAATTTCTACAGTGTGAACATTGTAGAAATTCTATGTTTTCCTGAATAGATTGGAAAGCTCACAAAATTTTCCATAGTTCTTTGTCCTTACTATTTTCCCAGGGGTGACACTGGTACAACTCTTAGTAAATCAATTGTGTCATGTGTGCATGCCTAATTCCAGCACTGTGGAGACAGGCAGGGATGTCTCTGTAAGTTTCAGGACAGCCTGGTATATAAAGTAAGTTCAAGGCAATGTAGAAAGACCTGTCTCTAAAAAGAAAAAAAAGCAAAAATCTAGTCATTTACTCTATGCAATAAATAACGCTCTCTTTATACTGAGGTCTTTGGCTATAGAACACATCAACCACACCCATGCAATATTATCTGTAGATGTTCTCTCCTGTACCTTAGATCTAACTGAAGGTTATCTTACTGAGAAATTTTTGGCCAGCATAAAGAAAGCTATGTTTTATTTGCTCACAGCCTTGTGGACAACAACGTATCCAAAGTGTAAACTGTGGAAACTTGAAGGATCACACTTGTATACTACTTTAAAGCTCAAAGTGAATATTATCCAAACTGTTATGATGTCCCGCAGACTGAGGCTAGACACTCAAGGTCTTTGTCAAACTAGAGACAGAAAACTTGATTAAAAACAGACAGGTGACCTGTATAAGAGAAAAAAATAGTCACACTAGACTGACTAAACTAATTAGGGAAATCAAATTGTGTCTATTTGCAATAATGGTGATTTAATTTTCATGTTCTGTGTTCTGTTGTTTGTTCTCTCTTTTATCTAGTCTAATTCTCAAGTTATCAGGCTCCTTTGTTACCTCATACTTCAGAAGCAAACAACCCAATTCAATAATTCTCTTTAATAAATCAAATATAATTATTTGCAAACACTGTTTTCCTTTAACTCAGCAATCATTAGGAAAAGTGATCATGACTTCCAAGATGGTACCTTGACTATTAAATTGAGAATGTTTCTAATTTCATAATATGGCAAACCCACACCAGAAGACACACCTATACATAGCACCAACGTTGATCAAAGTCTCTCAGATAAACTAACAGTCATCAACACTGATCCTCAATGCTAGGTCTCAATGGAACAGATGTTAACATGGCTTTTTGAGATACCACAGACTGTAGCAACCTGTACACACCACAATGTGATCAAAATTTTCTCAAGTTATAAGAAAGACTTTCTTTGTTTGGAATTCTGACAGTATTTTTACATAAAAAATTTAGATAAAATAATGTAAGGTTATCTGTGGGTTAAATCAGTGGCAAAATCAGTGTCAAAATAAAGTCTGTGAAGCATATTGAGGGCTCTGGATTCAATGGCACTGCAGGATAAATAAATGAATTTCTGAGAAAATCAACGAATAAATTATAAATATCAAGAGTGAAAATTCTTCTAAGAATTTCTTCACAGACTTATTTCTCTGGTAAAAATTTAGTGATGGCTCCTAATTATGTGTTTCATGATTTACTATGTTTTGGGGCCAATTTAACAAAAAACCAGAGATGGAGTGATTTACCAAAAAAAAAAAAAAAAAGAAAATTAATATTACTTCTCATAGCACTGAGACTGAGAAGCTCAAGACCAAGGTGCAAGCAGACTCAGGGCCTGATTGAAGATCGACTCTGGACTCTCAGGTGTCTTCTTGCTATGTCATAAGCTGAAATCAATGAGGCTCTCTCACTAGAGTATCTATCTCATCAGGACACAAATCACATTCACCAAAGCTTTCTGACCATAACCAATTCATCATCTTCAGGGCCCGCTCTCTAACGTCGCCTTTGGGGGCTCTTTTCACAAATAAATTCAGGGGGAGGGCACTACCCTTGCCCCCAAAACTAAGAATACATTGTAAATATATGGTAAATTCATCTCTCCCTTATCTTAAAAAATGCTTTTTGTGCATTCAAATCATCTTCATAGAATATAAAAATGGAGAAGCTATAAAAATGATCCAAAATTTATAAGAAAGTAAAAATGTGTAATGTTCTTTCACAATTGTGCTCAGCTATTTCCAGAGGCTGATAATTCTATTTACTTGTGATTAAAGCTTAAACCAGGAAGTAGCATGGTGCCTTGAAGATTTCTATTTCCTAGAAAGAAAAAGGCCTGAAGGATCTCTCTGATTTTATTATTCTATGAGGCGTTATTAATTTTATATGTATAAAAGGAAAATATCCTAACATATAAAATTCTTATAAAAATCACATTGTTGACTACTTCTACATCTTACAAATCCTTTCATCAATGTATTAAACAATTTTGACATATGTTCATCTTGTATACATAAAAATATATCAGAATCAAATTTTTCAGTATTTAAAAACATATCTATCATGAAAAAAGTAATTTAATGTCTCAATTTTAGTATTAAGAAATTTATATTTATTTTATATTGTCTTGATGCAGAAAAAGAATGTTAAGAGCTCAACATACAGAATTAATAAAATCTTTTTTTTGTTTTTAATGAGCAAAGCAAGTTTTGGGGCATATGTTATACTGTTTCATGGTATAATTCCATGTAAGAAAAGTTTAATGTTCATTTTTCTGTTGTATTTAAATCAGTATTCAGAGAATAATGAGGAATAAAAGTACCCAATACATCTAAGAGTTGCCTGATGTGGAACCATGAAATGGTAGGAGCACCCAGTCTCTCAGATACACTTGAAGGTATTCTTAAACTCACTTGCAGTGGTCAGAAGTGACACTATTGTTCACATCTGACTGACAATTTCTGTTCACTGACTCTGCAGAACACAAATGAAAATTTGTTACAGTATGTCAAAGAAATTGGTGTGATCTAAAGTCTTAAAATTTTCTGAAGTCATTTTTAGATTTAGGATTTTCTTGTTTAGAGATTTACAGAATGAAGGCACAATGATCTAAAAGTATTTCAAATATGTTGACCTGATTGCTAACCAGATAAAACTTCTTGTGATGGTATGGTTAGTGTCCATTGTCAAATTGACAGATTCTAGAATCAGCTAGAAAAATGGGCTTTTCTGTACTTATCTATGGAGGATTATCTTGATTATGATAACTGATGTGAAAAGACTCATAATAATTCTGAGTGGGATGATACTCTGGCCAGATATCCTGTAGGACATAATGGAGAATAGAAAGTAAGGATCAATGTTCATGCAATGCTTGCTCTCTGTTCCTCTGATTGTGGATGTAATATAAGCAGCTGTTTCAAAGTCCTGTTGCCTCAGCTTCCCTGTCAGGATATATTGTCCCCAGAAAAGCCAAAACAAACCCCTTCTATTTTATGTTGTTTGTGTCAAACCTATGTTATCACAGCAATAAGGACAGAATCTAAGGTAGAACCTTTATTCATTCTGTCAGAAATGTCAGAATGAACTATGCAAAAATGTTTTCTTTATGACAGATATCAAAATTGGCATAATCACTTGGGCATTTACAACTTTCTTCCTGGCAGAGCACTATCACAGATATTTTAGAGTACAGATATCAAAAAGTTAAAAAAATTTTCATCTTTCCTAGAGGCTCAAATGCAAACAAGCTGATAAGGAGACACAGTGACCTCTTCTAAAGACAAGTGATAGCAGCTGTCATTGATCACTTCCAGAGAAATCACCCATTTCTCACATCACGTTTCTCTCTTGGTTGAAACATGAACTGAAGATATGTCCTTTGCATTATGATCTTGTTATGGTTTTCTCCATGTAACCAATTGAATTCAGTCAACTTAAATAGGTAAATTGACTGTCATTATTGCAATCTATTCTCAGGTCTGTTTTATGCTTTGCATATAAAATTTTGAAAAACTAAATGAGACTCACATGGCATACTCAACTAATTCCTAGTTAAATGCAGATGTATGCACATCTGTGCGTGCATGCGCACGTGTATGTGTGTGTGTGTGTGTGAGTGTGTGTGTGCATAGTTTCGTCTGGAAGGATACTTTTTTCAAGATGATGAAGTTGTCATAATTTAAATGAATGCAATTTTATATTATAAGAAATATTAGATTAGATTATTACACAATACACTCTAGACCTTTATGTTGAGATTTTTTATGATATTTTTCTCCTAGAATCTAATACAAAAACACAGGGGGAAAGGCTTTTAGTACATCAGAGAACATATCTTAACTGAAATTAAACTTCCAGTTATGCAAATAAAGCAATAAAGATGTCTACTAAGGTATTTACTTAGTTTGAAAATTAATTCAAAGAAACATTTAATTTTGTTCTTCAATTGCTAGTCATAAAATAGTCAAAGAAAAGAAAAAGCAGTTGTATAATTACTTCACTGCTATCAACAGAAAATCTTAGCTCTTTAGTTTAATAAAATTGCAAAAATAATATCATAATGAGACTAGAGACAGAATTTCTCTACCATGCTTTGTTCTCACTTCCAGTTCTGAGCAAATTATTTCATTTAATTATGACTTTTCATTTAAGGTATTTTACAATATTTGTTGGCAGAGGTTGCTCATTCATTTCTTAGCTGCCCAGACCTGAAATAAACACACAGAAATTGTATTAGTTGCAATACTGTGATGTGGGATTCCCCTCTCTATGACTGTCTTGGGCCTACACAGGGTAGAATAGAAAAAACTAAAATGAATACTGGAAGAAAGAAGGTGGAGCCAGTGAGAAGCCCTGTAGCCCAGCCAGAAACAGATGCCAGAACTTTACCTGGTAAGCCACAGCCTCTTGGTAATACACAGATTAATGGAGATGGGTTAAATTAATATGTAAAAGCTAGCCAATAAGAAGCTAGAGTTAAGCTAGGTAAAGCAGTGATTTAATTAATACAGTTTTTGTGAAGTTATTTTGAGAGTCTGAGTAGCTGGGAACAAACAAGCAACCTCATAGAACAATGCTAATTGGCCAATAGCTTAAATGTCTTTCTAGCTAGCTCTTACATCTTAAATTAACAAATTTCTATTAATGTGTATTGCCACATGGCTGTGGCTTACCAGGCAAAGTTCTGGCTTCTTTCTCCTCAGGCAGCAACATACCATCTCACTGACTCCGCCTTCTTCCTCCCAGAATTCCGTTTGTTTCCCACCTACCTCTACTCTGCCTTATCACAGGCCGAAGTATATATTCTTTATTCATTAGCTGATAAAAGCAACACATATGCTGAAGGACTTCACAGTCAAATGTTTTAATTAATTATTTGAGGAAATTCATATAATATATTTTATATTAAATCATATTCTCCAAAAGTTATTGACTCATTTCATAAAATCAGTCCACTTTATCCTTCTCACCATTCCCTCACTAGTATTTTCAGTGGTGAAATATGTATGAATATGTGCATAAAGACCTAAGAGTCTACTTAGATGACTTTCTTAGTGGAAATTTAGCATCCTTATTCTAGGAGTCAATCCTGTGTAGTTGACATAAACCATGGTCATAAATCCCAATAAACTTTTACTTAATAATAGCTGCATATGTTCTCCTGTAGTGAATCACTAGAATATTTTTCATTTGATAGACACCTATGCATACAACCATAAAAATTAGAATTAAATGAAAAGTCATTGATTTAAAAATGCTGTGGGAGTTGGACAGTGGTAGCACATGTCTTAATCCCAGCACTTGAGTGGCAGAGGCAGGAAGATCTCTGTGAGTTTAAGTCCAGCCTGGTATACAGAGTGAGTTCCAGGACAGTTAGGGTGAATACACATAAAATCCCTGTCCCTAAAAATCAAAGAAAGAATATGCAGTGAGAATAAAATTATAAGTTGCCTATCCCCTAGGAAAAAAAATTTAATATATGAAAAAACTTGTCTAAAACATTTCATTTTTCAATACATTAGAGAATAATATAATTTAGAAAATAATAGAGTATGATATATATGAGTAGGACATACCCACATATATGTATGAATGGATAGGACTTCTCTTTTAATAATTTTTTGTTTGAAAAAAATACTGGGAAATGGGAGAGTGAGAGCACAGTAATAGCTTATTGTAAATATATACTATACAGAAAACTGAAATATAAAATTAATTCATCGATATGAGCATAACAGATAATCTGTCAGAAAATGAACAAAAAGAGACACCTGAAATAAGATCAGATTTAACAAGCCAATGCTCATCTAAAAAGGACTCACCTCCTTTACTGTGACTATGCCACTAGAAAGAGTAAAATGCAATATTTTCAAAATGCAATACGGTCCTAGTTTGTGTCCTGCTGCTGTGATAAGCACAACGTGGGTACGAAAGGATTAAATTGGCTTTGAGATTACATCCCATTATTGAAAGGCACCAAGGCAAGATCTCACATCATGAATGGAAGAAGATACTGAAGCAGAGACCATGAGGCATTGCTCCTAACTAACCTACCCTCCAGTACTTTCTCAGCCTGATTTCTTACTTTTCAAAACAGAAATAAGACTATTTTTAGGGACTATTTGATATATATATATATATATATATATATATATATATATATATATATATATATATATAAAATTTTTCCCTCTTTCCTTTCCTCCTGTCACAAAGTCCAATGTAACCTTCCTTGCTCTCTTTCAAATTCATGGCCTCTTTTTCATTAATTGTTATTGAATGCATATATTATGTATAAACAAATATACCTCGATATAATCTGCTCAATTTATATAATGTTACTTGTACGTATGTTTTCAGGGCTGATCATTTGGTATGAGACAACCAATAGGCATGGTCTTCCATGGGGAAGACTATTTCCCCCCATTTTCATCATGACTTAGTTTCCTGGAATTCTTTGTAGGATTGAGGCCTCATGGGCTTTTGCCAACCCACTTTGACATGGTAATTAGTGTCATCCTTTTTAATATTCTTTATAAGATTGAATCGATGCCTTGTACCAGAGAAACCTAGCTAACTACCTGGCACTTGTGAAATCGTGGGCACTGGGGGAGAACTTACAATCACTACTTTACTAAACCAGCGTAATATCCAACAGCTGTGATGGTTTGAATGAGAATGGCCCTCATAGGCTTACATGTGTGAATGTGTGGTCACAGTTATTGGAATGTTTTGGAAATGGTTAGGAGCTGTGACCATGTTGGAAGAACTGTGGCCTTGCTGGAGGGTGTATGTCAGGCCTCTGGTTTGCACAACAAGAACATTACCTACGTAGCCATTTCTTCAGCTCCTAGAACTTCTTTGTCTTCACAGATTTGGCCATTTAGTCTCTATAACATCTCTATGTGTTTTATTAATATCCTCACCTTTGGAAGCTTTGAATTAAAATGCTCCAAGAATGTACATAAGAGAGAGAGAGAGAAAAAAAAAACTATTTAATAAGTCACAATCATTGTCGGTTATTTCGATTCAGTACTGTTACTATTCCTTTTGTTTGGCCCATATGTGTGGATTAAGATAATAATGTGTAAGCATGTGTGAGTTTCAAAAACTATATAGGAGCTGGGCGGTGGTGGCGCACGCCTTTAATCCCAGCACTCAGGAGGCAGAGGCAGGCAGATCTCTGAGTTCGAGGCCAGCCTGGTCTACAAGAGCTAGTTCCAGGACAGGCTCTAGAAACTACAGGGAAACCCTGTCTCGAAAAAACAAACAAACAAACAAAAAAACTATATAGGAATGACAAGGTAGATACAGGTATTGTGCTCTTGTTTCATTGTTAAGTGTTTGCAGCAAGTGTTGTGGTGGACACAAATGGATCTTGTTTGGGGTAGCTTGGATATACTTTGGGTGTCATGCAAGCATCTTCTTTGTCCTTCTTCCTATATTGGTACTAGTGAGGTGATGATAGGGTATTTAGGAGTGACATTGGCTCACTGGAGCTGAGCCCTTGACCGTGGTTATTCTGGGGTTTTCTAGTAATTTTTTGTCAAGAAGCTTGTTGGTGGTATGTTTGGATAACCCACTGTCTCCACTTCCTCTCTTGACACATGGTTTGCCTTCTGCTTTGCTTCACCATCTACCATCTGTATGGCTCTCTTAACTTGACTGTCAAAACCAGTGCCATGCTTTCTAAACTTTGAAGTCCAAAATGGTGAGCAGAATAAGTGTTTTTTCCTCATAAATAATCTGACATGTCTTCGTTACAGTTATGAAAACACATGAAAGTACTAGTAATGAAAGAATAATTTTCACTATAAAGTCACTACGTTAGAACCAAATAACCCCAGAGAAAGAAACATTCACGATTAACTTAACAGATGTCTTCAGGGAATCCAATTAAACTGCTCTTAATTTCATTAAAATTACTTGGAAAATAAAGGTGGGAATTTTTCTAAACGGAAAGCTAATATGAGACTAGATTCACTAATATTAATACTAGAAGGTACTCTAAGTGCCATTACTTTGGTCTGCATTGAGAGTCTCTCGCTAAAATGAACAGCAAAATAAAACAATGTTGTACCAACGAAAGAGAACTGTCCAAATCTTACTTTTATGTAAATAATATATCTGAATTGTTTTGCATATTGTGTCTAATGCCAAGAAATGATGAAGTAATTTCACTCTGTCACATAAGGCTGCTAAGCACTAAACTCATGTTCTTTGAGAGTATGTGGTATATATTTGAGGAGTAAGTGCGACAGAGAAAGATAACAAAATCGAAACAAGCAGATCAAGCAGAGAAGAAAGGGAGAGGAAATTCACAGTGTGCTAAAGGAAGGGTGAGGTTTGAAGAAAGACACACAGTAGGCTTTGTGAACTACTTGTTCAGATGGAACAAGGATGAGAAGAGAGGTTCAGAAGAGATGTTTCTGGGGGAGAAGTAGACATTCCAGAATGTATTCATGAGCTATTTAGCCATATTGTTTGAAAATATTGTTATTGCCATGAGAGAGAATTTGTATATTTGTGGTGTGCATGTGTGTGTGTGTGGATATGTATGTGTGTATATGCAAGAAAATGTGTAGAGGTCAGAAATTCACTTGTGAGATTTGTTCTTTTACTTGCACCATGTGGGTTCCAAGAATTGAACTCCCATTATCTTTCTTGGCAGCAAACACTTTTAGTTGTGAAGCCATTTTATCTCACTGACCCATCAGTTTAAAAATAAAGTGTGATTGTTCTATAAGTGGCTCAACAGGGTAGTATTGGCAAATCCATAAAAAACTTAAACACTGAATTTTCATTTAATGAGAAAATGGGATGATAAGTTTTCTGAAGCTCACTATAGAAAATACAGAGTTCTCAAATGAAAGAAATGAAAGAAAATTCTGTGAGCTAAATCATCATCTTGTATAAAGTAGTTGATAATGAATTCTGAAACATTACAAAGCAATGACTATATAGTATGCAGGTAGATATTTAGTGATAATATCTTTTATAGTTGAGGAATCTGGGGTTTATAAGAAAAATGGTCACTCACGATGGCAAAGAAAGTGCATTATGGAGGTCTGAATAGGAATGGAACCCATAGAGTCATGTGTTTGAATGCTTGGTCCATACCGAGTGTAACCAGTAAAATACATGGCCTTGTGCATTTTACAAATGTTTACAAACATTGTGGTTTTGTTGCAGGAAGTGTGTGACCAGGGGCTGCACTTTGGGTTTCAGAATCTTACTCCAGCTCTCTGGCTGCTACCTGCTGATCGGATGTAGAAACCTCAGCACATTTTCCAGCACCATGCCTGCCTCCATGCCACTGTACTTTCTGCTATGAGGACAATGGACTAAACCTCTGAACTGTAAGTCTGTCCCAATTCCATGTTTTCCTTTATAGTCGTTGCCATGGTCAAAGTGTCTTCTTCACTGCAAGTTAACAAGGCATCCTAGTTACATGCTTTAAAGTCTTATTGGAAATGTAAATCACTTTTCAGAGTTCTTTATTATTTATTGTACTTTTTATTAGTGTGAGTGTGCTGACCTGTCCACATGGATGTGTAACATATGTGAGCCTGAAGCCTGCAGAGGTCAGAAGAGGAATTCAGATCTCCCATGTGTACCATATGTGAGCCTAAAGCCTGCAGAGGTCAGAAGAGGAACTCAGATCTCCCGGAACAGCACACATGGATTGTTGTAAGTTGCCATGGGAGTACCAGGAATGGAACCAGAGTCCTCTGGAAGAGTAGCCAGTGCCACTGACAATCTCTACAATCCCATCACTGGATCCTTAACAAGGAAGAAAGGGTATTGCTTATGAATTCACACTCTATTAAAAAAAATCTATACTTCAACTCTTTACTTTCCTAACAACATAAATGAGTATTTGATCATCTCCCATTTATTTCATTTTTCTCCAAACTGAAAAGTTTCTATACTTTGATAAGCCTCTTGGCAGATGTAGCAATCCAAATCAGACAAAATCAAACCAAATTAGAAAAAAAGCCCGGGTTTAATGGATACAATACTCACAGATGAGTTTCCAGTCCCCCAGAGGGGAGACAGAAAAGAGACTGGAATACCACATGTCTGTTTTTTTTTTGGGGGGGGAGCAGTTTAAATTCCCTGTGGGAGTGGCGTTGTGTATCTCAAGAGAAGGCTCATTATTGGCATGCTTTTTGAGATGCAGCAGGGTTTGGAGAGAGATGGAGGAACGGGCTTGAGGTGGAACTTCCACCAGAACACTAACTACTTAGGGGAATATGAAAGGCGAAGACAGTCAGTATATTTAAGGCATCTAATTTAAATACATGCATTATTTGGAAAAATAGACATTATAGTGTTACACCTGATGACAGCTTATATTGGAGAGGATTTGGGGTAAAGGGAACACTCCTGCAGTGCTGGTGGGAATGCAAGCTGGTACAGCTGCTGTGGATGTCAGTATGGCAATTTCTCAGAAAATTAGTAAACAACCTACCTCAAGACCCAGTAATACCACTTTTGGGTATATATCCAAATGATGCTCAATTGTGCCACAAGGACATGTGTTCAAGTATGTTTATAGCAGCTTTGTTTGTCATAGCCAGAACCTGGAAACAATCTAAATGCCCTTTGATCGAAGAATGGATAAGGAAAATTTGGTACATTTACACAATGGAGTACTACATAACAGAAAATAATAATATCTTGAATTTTGCAGGCAAATGGATAGAGCTAGAAAACATCATTTTGAGTGAATTAACCCAGACCTAGAAAGACAATTACCACATGTACTCATACATGAGTGGATTTTAAACAGAAAACAAACAAACAAATAATAAGCCCACAAATCACAATCTCAGAGAACCTAGACAACACGAGGACACTAGGAGAGACATACATAGATCTAATCTACATGGAAAGTAGAAAAAGACAAGATGTCCTGAGTAAATGGGGAGCTTGAGGACCTTGGAGGAGGGTTGAAGGAGAGTGGAAAGAGAGGGAGGGGAGCAGAGAAAAATGTAGAGTTCAATAAAAATAAATAAATAAATAGATAAATAAATAAATAAATAAAACAGCATGGTACTGGCACAAAACCAGAGACTTTGATCAATGGACTCAAATTGAAACTCCAGATGTAAGTCCACATACCTATTTGACACCTGACTTTTTGATAAAGGAACAAGAAATATATACTGGAAAAAACCATATTCAATAAATGGTGGTGTTCAAACCAGATACCTATGCACAGAAGAATCCAAAGAGGTCCATACACATCACTCTGCACGTCTCACCTCCAAATGAACCAAACGCTTCACTCAACATTGAATCAGATATTCTGATAGAAGAGAAAGTGAGGAATAGCCTCATCAGCAGAGAAAATTCTTTCTGAACAGAACATTATTAGCATAGGCACTAAGAACAACAATTAATAAATGGCATCTCATCTCATCTCATGAAACTGAGAAACTCCTCTAGGACAAAGAATAGTAATTTGACAAAGCAGCACCCAGACTGTAGAGTTGGAGGCATTTTTTCAATGATCTTCCCTCCTTTCTGATCACTCTAATCTCTAATTAATGCCGAGTTGACACAAAACTAGCCAGGACAACTGATTCTTTGTCAGCTTGACATACAAACATATCACTGTTAAACCATAGCTTTACCTCTCTTGTTCATTTCAAGTATCAGACATTAACATCAACATCACAAGATAAAAAGTTGTACAATCTTCTCATTCTTTATAAATTCAAACACTTTAAAATTCAGTCTCTTTAAAAATCCAAATATGTTTTAAAACTTAAAATCTCTTTTAAAATTCAGTATATCAAGTGTGGGCTTCTAGAAAATAAAGAATAAGTTAAATACTTTCTTAATTCAAGAAGGAATAGCCAGGCACACAGTCACAACCTAAACAAAGCACAACCAAGCTCCAAAAGTGTAAATATCTTAATGTATAGTTATCCAGAATTCACTCACGATTCGTTGGTCTCCATTAAAGGGCTTTTGTCACTTCCATGGTTCTCTCCTCTGCAGCACGCAGACTGTCTTCTAGGCTCATGCTTGGCTCCACTTGGTACCCATTCCATTTTACAGGCATCTCCAAAATGCTTGAGGGAGGGTCTTTTTGCTGCAGCTAAGCTACACTTTCATCAGGCCCCTCTTGGCTTTCTTTGGGGACTCCTGACTTGTCACACAGTGACAAGCTTTAGCTCTTCTCAGACACCACTTCATGACCTCAAAACCAGTCCCACTCGGGTGACTCTTACACTACCCAAGTTCAGCTCCCAATAGGAGATACAACCTTGGCCACTTCTAGAGCACAGCTTCTTTGGGTTGACCTGGATGAAACACTTTGCAAAAGACTTTAGCTCAATGGCGCCAATTGCTCCTTAATTGCAGTTGATTCTTCAGCCTCAGCTGTCAGGGATCTTTGTCCCAGTAAAGCAAAGGTTTCTCTTTAGTGGTTCAAGTTTCCTTGAATCACAGCCAATTCCTTAGCCCTCCTATCCAGAAGCAAGGATTCTCAAATAGAATATCCCAGCAGAGTATCTGCTTCCTTCTGAAACATCAGAATCCAAGCCTCCAGCATCAGCACAGCACTCAGCATTGTCATCTCCCCAGCTCCTACAGAAAAGGATACTAAAATTGCAACGGTCAGTGGCTTTCTGGCCCAAAGTTCCAAAATCCTTCCCCAAGCCTCCCCAAAACATGATTGGTGGTTCTGTCTCAGCAATACCCCACAATCATAGTACTAAAAAGTCTTAGTTAGGGTTTTTATTGCTTCAGTGAAACCCATGACCAGAGAAAACATGAGGAGGAAAGGTAAATTTGGCTACTACTTCACACGCTAGTCCATCACTGAAAAAAAAAAAAAAAGTCAGGGTAGGAACTCAAACAGCAGGTTTCTTGTTGCAAGAGCTGACACAGAGGCCATGGGTTGGGGTTGGAGTGCTGTTTACTGGCTTGTTCCTCGAGGCTTGCTGACACTGCTTTCTTATAGAACCTAGGACCACTAGCCCAAGTATAGCACCATAAACAATGGGCTTCATCCTCCACCATCAATCTGTAATCAAGAAAATGCCCCACACCTGCATCTTATAAAAGCACTTGAGATTCCCCTCTTTTCAGAGTCTAACCTTTGAATTACAGTGGTGTCTTACAGCAAAATATCCTAGGACAATGGTGGGAGAAAGCTTGTGGGGGCAACAAATTAATGTCTGATTCTGCAATGAAACCCACACCAGACCCTTGCTTGAGTGGCTAAGAATCAGAGATGGGATAGCCCAACAGCTTAGTGTAAAACCAAATATTACTAAAATGATTCCATAGATCAATGCCTTGCTCAGCCATCACCAGAGAAACTTCCTCCTGCAGCAGATAGGAAAATACCCAGCAACTCCCAGCCAGACATTATGCAGAGTAAGAGCTTAATATGAGTATCACTTAATGGGATGTCTCCACCAAGTCCTTCCCCTGAGGGTTTAGGGAATCTTGCAGAAGAGAAGGTGGAAAGAGTTTAAGAGACAGAGGGGATAGAGGACAAGGGAACAAGGTTCTCGATATCAACATGATCAAAACTCCTGCGAACTCACAGAGACTGAGACAGTATGCACAGGTCTCCCTGAGTCTGCACCAAGTCCTCGATGTATATATTATAGCCTCTAGATTATTCTTTCACGGGATTCCCGAGGGTGCTAATGAGTGGGTTCCTGAGTTTTGTGCCATTTCCTTGTCATTTTTTCCTATTATGTGTTTTGTCACCCCCATGATGCAATAGTTTTTACTTTATCTTATTATATTTTATTCTGTCATGTATGTTTGTTTCTCTTTGAATCTTGTTCTTTTTGAATTAGAGACAGAAAGGGGAGTGGATATGGAATAGAGGGGATGTGGGAGTAAGTGGAAAGCTTGGAGGAAGGGGAAACTGTAATCAGGATATATTATGTGAGAAACCAACCTATTTTCAATAAAAGGAAAAAAGTAGAAAGCATATTCCATGTAATTTAATAGGCATTTAGAGTAAGAACTAGCATGAAAATCTTAATCCTACATAGAGATATAAAAGTTTCTGGGACCACGCAAATTTTGGGTAATTTCAACATTGTCATTTCAATAACTTTATTCTGGTTTATACCCTTAAATACACTTTGATTTGTTTCTTTGTTGCATTTTTTATTTATCATTGTCCAGTTGTAGCCTTTTGAAGAGAAACTCTAGATTTAATTCCTCTTGCCTATTAATATCTGTATATTGTTTTTGTTTATTCAAGTACTATCACCTTTTTAATGAAGTGAGTGAGGTGGGCTTTGTGAAGGTTTTTGTTTTAAATTGTGCAAACTGTACTGAAAACTCTAGTTTAAAAAGGAACACTGCAAACAGTTTGACCACAGGGCCAAACTCGAGAACATAACACTGCACGGATCTCCTCTTTAGTTCCACAAATGCAGTGGTTTTTACGAACTGGAACTGACTTCATAGCAATCCTTAATTTTCCTAATAAATTGAGGATTTTAACTACTCAATGTGTGACATCAGTGGAATATACTAGCTCACAGAGATTCGGATTAACACTCGTAGAAGATCGTGTTGTACTTGGGAAGGCATCATGGTACAGTGGATAAATGTCTAGACAAAGATGTGATCTGCTTTGACTGATCCCATCCTAATCCTTACCATCTGTGCAGTGTTATTGTGAGCCCTTTCTTGCAATACTAGCACAGGCTTGCTACTTCTGTGAGGGAGCTGGTGATTTTCAAGATCTTCAGAAAACAGTGGCATAAAACGCTGTATTTCTCTGTAAGGGAGGTCTTTAGTTGGAAGTGATATGAGTTAGTTTAGATGATATTTAAAAATATCTTTGACAGACTTTTCTTAAAAAATAATTCTAGTGATCAAATTCAGGCTCACTGTAATTGAAGGGACTCTAGCAGGCCACAGTATGGCAAACACAGCTCCGGTAGGCCTCATCCTCCCTTCCCCTGTCCCTCTTCCTTGTTAAAGCTGTTATATTACAAGGTCTATTCCCATATTTGGTTACTTCCTCTTTCTGAGGCTGACTACCAATGTCCAGTTATAAAAGTATTGAAGTCCAGCAATTAAAAGCCCCCATTTGGCCACCGTAACTAACAGGCCAAATCAAAATGAAAAACCCCATCCTCACATGGGGTTTCCCTCTTGTCTTTATACGCTTCCATTCTCCTGTGGGCCCACCACTGGGACTAATACCCCTCCACCTATCTCTTGTTTCTTTGACTCTCTCCCTCATCTTCTTTCCCTTTTATTGGTCTTTTCTCTCAGTCCTTTCTCCTGCGGTGGCAAAAGAATCTCCTTTGTGCTGAGAATTTGGTCTTGGGGTGTCTTGTGCTAATACAGGTCCTTTAAATAAGTATAATTTAGTCATTACCTATAGAACAAAAAAAAACAGCAAGTCACTGGATACAAAACAAATTGTGTTGGGTAGAGTCATCAGAAACGTACATTGTAGATAATTGCTAGGTGAGAACATTAAGATGGGGTGATCAGGTTCAGGAAAACAAGAAACAGCAGGGACATTCAGGGCTCAGAGAGGCAGCGTGGACCCATAATAAATGTTTTGTGTGCCCCAATTCTCTCACCCATTGGCTGTATCCTGGAAAACTGATTTAACGATGTGTTCTGCAGCTTCTTTGTGCAACAGGGGAAATGAGAGTACTAATTTTTTTAGCACAATACTGAAGAGAAAATGCGCTGCAATATGGAAGGGTTTAGAATCGTTCCAAAAGCACAGTGAACCACAGGGATTGTGTTCTTATGGGAAGCCCTAGGAAAGATCATCCAGGTGGGCAGCAAACAACACAGATTTTTTTGTCCCCTAATTTTTCTCGGGTCTGTCTCTTGTTATTTTTATTGCCCCCCTACTCGCTGCTCTATGACCTTTTTAGAAACTGTTTCACATCTGTGTGGAATTCTTCATGTGAAAATCCAAGCAGAGCTCCGACCTCCCTCACCGGATTAGTTGCTAAATGATTGCCAAGCACTTGGAAGACGCGCAGCTTTCAGAAAAGGTTGTTTGCTAATTCTCCTCATACTGAAAAGGGCCAGTTGATGACAGCCCCGGACTGACGTGTCTCTTCTCAGACAAATACTCAGGCCATAGTCACTGTGGAATTTCCAATTTGCAAGTGGCCAGAGGGCACACTGAGACATTCATGGTGAAACAGCCCATCCTGCACCTGGCATAAGATTAGGGACTGCATAAGGAAAATGTTATTTCCGGCATTCAGTTCTCAATTTTTCCCCCATTCTCTCAGTGGGTTTTGCATAGCAATCTTCCTGTCATAGGTAAGGAGATCAAATGTTGAAAGACAATCTTACCTGAGAAAAACCCATTAGAATGAGATTATGGAAATAAATAGGTATCTTTAGTGGTTTAGCAAGGTCTGCAGATGACATCATTTCCACAAATTTTACTGCATTTAAACCTCTAGCAAAGATACTTACAGGTCCCAGAGGCATCTTCAGCGAATGTACAGGATGCAATGGAAAAGGAAGGAGTTTTCATGGAATTGTGAATTGTACAGGAGTACCATCTAGAGATACATATTCATAAGTCATTAACAAATTCCAGATCAGTTCATGATTATTCATCATTAGAAGCACACTTACTCAAATTTACATGAATTATTCATTGGCTTTGTTTATGAACATCTTTAACTGATTAATGGCAAATCTTGATGAATATTCCTGAATTGTTAAGCCTAAAGCATAGACCATACTGAATGAAGTCATGCATAGCTCCTCAGGAGTGTAGGATGAATAGCTGATACAGGAAGAGAAGTAAGTTCAATGTCATTTTGCAAATATGTCTGGTTTAGAAATCTGAGGGCTTAACATTTTATTAGTATCATACTGGCAATCAACATCCAACTCTTAAAGCTCTTGGCTATAGAGTCAGAAAAGGTGATGTAAGGCACAGCCAGGAAGCATGGCTCAGGCGCCTCTGTGGAATTTCTCTGGCCAAAATTCCTGAAACCAGTCTCAGACCATGACTAGGTGGACTTTGCCTTTAAATTGCTTCTTCAAATAAAGTATCTCATTGTAATTTGATACCAAGCAATGTCTGCAGTCCCTCCAAACAAACTTAAGTTTTCATGAGTGTTGAAGTTTCTTAATGAGGAATCAGAATGAAAATGGATCAATGAAGAGCATTTGAAAAATTGAGAAAAAAGGATTTAAAAATATCTATATTTTTATTTGAAAGGTTAAAACAATAGAAGTATGGTGCATGTAGTTGCGAGTTAATTTTCATATATATGTTTCATTTCCACACTGCGATGTATTTTCTGGAATACCAAGGTATTTATAGGAAAGCAATACGTCCTGTGAGAAAGGTGGATGACAGTGCTTTCTTCTTATTGTTTGCGACAACACTAAAATACTGGAGACCAAAGTGCTTTGTCATGCGGGCTAGAGTCAGAGCTCACTGCTAAGTTATTCAACTTGACCATTGAGTAAGAAGGAGCCAGAGAAGGAAAGCCAATCCTATGGGAAATCTGGACAAAGGGAAAAATGTAGACTACAAATGAGGTATGTAATAGACAGAGTGAAAATACAAAACATGGAATCTATGAAGACATAATGAACCCCAGCTTACCATTGTTTGGCTTTTGTGTTCTGCAAGGTAACCACGAAGGGTTAAATCAGAAGACCCAAGGAACACAGTCACTTCAGTATCGTGCCTGCCTGCCTGCCTTCCTTCCTTCCTTCCTTCCTTCCTTCCTTCCTTCCTTCCTTCCTTCCCTCCTTCCTTCCTTCCTTCCTTCCTTCCTGCCTTCCTTCCTTCCTTCCTTCCCTCCTTCCTTCCTTCCCTCCCTCCCTCCTTCCTTCCTTCCTTCCTTCCTTCCTTCCTTCCTTCCTTCCTTCCTTCCTTCCTTCCTTCCCTCCCTCCCGCCCGCCCGCCCTCCTTCCTTCCTTCCTTCCTTCCTTCCTTCCTTCCTTCCTTCCTTCCTTCCCTCCCTCCCTCCTTCCTTCCTTCCTTCCTGCCTTCCTTCCTTCCTTCCTTCCTTCCCTCCCTCCTTCCTTCCTTCCTTTCTTCCCTCCCTCCCTCCCTCCCTCCTTCCTTCTCTTCCTTCCTTCCTTCCTTCCTTCCTTCCTTCCTTCCTTCCTTCCTTCTCTTCCTCCTTCTCCTCCTATTCCTCCTCCTCCTTCCTTCCTTCCTTCCTTCCTTCCTTCCTTCCTTCCCTCCCTCCTTCCTTCCTTCCTTCCTTCCTTCCTTCCTTCTCTTCCTTCCTTCCTTCCTTCCTTCCTTCCTTCCTTCCTTCCTTCCTTCCTTCTCTTCCTCCTTCTCCTCCTATTCCTCCTCCTCCTTCCTTCCTTCCTTCCTTCCTTCCTTCCTTTCTTTCTTTCTTCCTTTCTTTCTCTCTCCTCAATTTTGGTGTATGGCTTAAACTTTCTAAACTGTTTTGGCAGTATCGGAAACACAAGCGTAATTTTAGAGGGCAGTGGCACAACCTTGCCATATGTGCTGTCTTTATTTTTGCTACCTTAGTTTTTTCTATATCAGATTGTAAATTTGATCATCTCTATGGAGGTTTGAATACACTGAATCAGTTTATGAGATTGTTGGAGAGAAAAAGATACAGCAGACCTGGCCATGGAGGAGTTTCTTACTTGATGAGATCCAGTGTATTCAGGGCCTGTGTGAGATTATTTCATGACTGTACATTGTCTATCCCTATCCCCATGTTTTTCAAATAAATATAGATTTATTACTTATTTAGTCACTGCATAACAATTGTTTCAGAAGCAGAGGATTAAAAAAGAGTTGGCAGTTTTTATTGTATATTATGAGCACAGTCAAGTTTGTCAATCAGAGAACCAAACAGATAAGAAAAGCCTTCCTTAGCCCATGTAGCTTGGTGTCCAGATTCCAGTCAATATAATCAAGTTCAGTTCAGCTCACTGCACTGCTGGCCCACAGAAGACAGCAAGCTACTGAGACTGCAGGTGTGTGGCTCTCAAAACAGGAATGTCAAAAGAAACCCGATTCACAATTTCAAGCAATACATTATTTATGTTTGATTTTGACTATCACTGTTTAGATAGAATTCAAAAATGAAGATGAGGGTTTGGTAAACTATAGTTAAATAAATGAATAAACATAGTAGGAAATAAGCCATTTTTTAAGTTAGTAACTGGTGATTCAGACAAGTATGATTTGTGCCAAATACACACGGTATAAATATTTCATCCCTTATGCTTCAAGTGCCACAGTTACAGTTATATTCACTGAATAATGATGTGGGATTTCCCTCTGCATATTGTGAATACCATTGGTTAATATAGAAACTGGCTTGGCTTGATAGGGTAGAGTAGAGTTAGGTGGGGAAAACTAAACTGAATGCTGGGAGAAAAGAGGCAGAGTCAGGGAAAAGCCATGGAGCTGCCTCCAGAGACAGACATGCTGAAACTTTGCCTGTAAGCCACAGCCTCGTGGAGATATACAGATTAATGGAAATGAGTTAAATTAAGATATAAGAGTTAGCCAGAAATATGCTTAAGATACTGGCCAAACAGTATTGCAACTAATATAGTTTCTGTGTGGTTATTTCAGGACTAAGCAGCTGGGAACAAACAAGTGGCCCTACTACAACAGAAGATAATTACATCTGCATCTGTAAATATGCCCTAAACAACACTAGTATGTTGCACAAACTTTATTTCATTTTATTGTTTATACTTTATATTATTTTAACTTTTATATACAAATACATTTTAATTATCACTTATGAACAATAATGTATGCATAAGGCATTGAAGAAAATATTATAAGTAAATATACACATAGAAAAAATATATATTTACAGATAGGAGTATTAGTAAGAAATATTGTCTCTTACTAGTATAACAAGTATATGTTCATTTTTATAGCACACGAAATGATGAGAAGAGATTCTCATGTATTTTCAATATACATTCTGCCATAATGCTGAATATCATTATTTATTTTCAATAGTCTTTTAATAACACACTATCACATATATAGACAAGATATGCTTTGTAGATAGAGATGCATTCTATTTATTACTCAGGGGAGAAAAATCAATGAATATGGTGGAGCAGAAATAACCATCACATGGTGACTGCTTTTGTCTCTCAGTTTTAATCTAGCAATCTCTAGTCTTTCGGTGCTCTGGCCTACATACACCAGAATGTTTAAGAACCTTACTGACTAGAAATTGTCTGTGCATTTAAAGTTTTGTAAGAAACTTAGCATGACTGAAAAGAACAGGGTATATGCACAAAAAAGATCAGCCTGGTGGTGGTGGCACATGCCTTTAATCCCAGCACTGCAGAGGCAGAGGCAGGTAAATCTCAAGGCTAGCCTTAAGCCTGGCCTACATAGTGAACTTCAGGGCATGCAGAGCTGCCCAGATAAACCCTGTCTTGAAAATCAAAGAAAAACAAACAAACCAAAAGGTATCAAGAAACTGATTTTAAAGGAAACTTCACAGAACATCACTCTTGTGACTTGAAGATTCTAGTTGCTCAAGAGCACAGGGTTCGAGGATATAGAACTTAGAGGAGAGCAGGAAAGGGGATTTGGTGCAATCTTGAAAACACAAAGTTTCAATTTCAAAAAATTTAAATGAAATAATCCATGTTAGTAGTGTCCTTATTCAGTCAGCATAAGGTAAATTGCAAATGTTGAATTCAGCAAATTAACTCTATCTGTTTTCTTCTCTATTTTTTTCAGAGAAAGAATTCCAGTGCAGCTACTTGGAATGAATACATTTCCATAACTCAGAAGCCACATGAAGGATGCTTGGCTCAAATTTCAAATCTTCCTCTGTCATTTTGTTCTATAACTTTTCTTGAAAATAGTGTATCTGAACACTCCTGCACATAAGAACTGAAATGACAAGAGCAATTTCCTATAACAATGTGTCCCTCAATCAATATAAGAAAAGCAAGAGGAGAACAAAGGGAAAATAAAACAAGATACATTTTACATGCAGGTGTGATGGGTATTGAAGCATTCACAAACTGTGGGTTTCCACTCAGTGACTTACTCCTTGCCCATAGAAATAGTATAGCAATGCAACAGGGTGCTGGAAATATTACCCGTCTCAGCAGACCTCAATAAATATGTTGTTGTGAAATGAATACATGCAGTTCTTTGGATCAAAACAAGATTTTTTTCTTTTTTTTTTTTTTTTCTTTTTTTTTTTTTTTTTTGGTACTGGTGAGAATAGACAAGGAAACCAAACAGAAGTAGATATTTTCAGTGCAGTGATAAATATCTTGTCCCCATAATGAAGCCATTTTCTTTCTGTGGCAAGGTTAATGGGGCTTATTTTTCAATCTGACTTTCCTGATTTGTTATTTTGTAGCAAGCTTCTGTCCTCTTCACATTTAGACTGAGGCAATTTAACGGGTAGGAGTTGGATTTACTTGATGGTATCATGTGTCTAGTGCTTCATTTCATTTCAGGATTGTCTCTTCAGGTGGAAACATTTTGCCTTCACCCACTTAGACAAATTGAAGTAGGAAGGTTAAGAGGCTGCAGAACAGGCAAGTGTAGAATGAAGTGTCAAAATAAATTGTGGCAGGATAATTAAGCCACAGTCATCCGGTTCATGGTCATGATCATTTATTTGGCACATAATTGCTTTTTTCAAAGATGATGTATCAAAGAAAGCGGGAATGCTGAAAACTTCTGTTAATTGTACCTAGAGAAAATTGTGATAGGGTTTGGAAAAACACTTTTATCTACAAATGTTTCCTGGCATTTTTTTTTATAAAAATCCACGTGAACACATTATTTCCCTCTTGTTCCTTTCATGTACCATAGAAACCATTTTAAAATTTAAATTTCTTTCCTTTATGTTCTGCTTTATTTTTCTTTCAATTTGAAATATTCATCTCAGGGGTCTGGAGAGGTGGTTCAGAGTACTAGCTTCTATTGCAGAGGACCCAGGTTTGATTCCCACCCTACATGGCAGCCAACTATAACTCAAGTTCCAAGAGATCTGATACTCTCTTTTGCACCCCCACCAGGACCAGGCACAAATGTTAAAAAGTATATGAATACAACCATCCAAATCATTCACACAATAAAAATAAACATATTAAAAATAATGAAATTTAAATTGCTCATTTTAGGAATTAAATGAAAATGTCCACTATGTAATTGGACAAAAGCAGTAGAGGGCAGGGGTTAATATGCTTATCATAAGAGATATGTTGAGTAACCACAGTCAAATTTGCCATGGATTAATAAACTGTGTTAGTTGAAGGCGTTTAAAGTTTCTAAAATGACCAAACATGTATCTCCTTCTTTATGGTATAACTATAATCTTAAAAGTTCCCTTATTGCCTCAAGTCTTCATTGGATCCATGAAGGCCACACCAGAATAGGATGTTTCTGATTTACTGAATTGTTAAAAATGTCATAAAGATTTCTACAGAATAAAATATTATACATGATTTTTGTTCAAATTCTGAAGAAACAGATCTATAGCTGAAACTTATTCAGAATTGAAAATGGAGGGGAAAATTATGTCAGAGGGACTCAAGATTCCTTGGTAAAATAGTTAATTTCTGTGGATCTATATGACATTAAAGTGCATTTCAACAAGGAAGTCCAGGATTTATAAGAATAAGAAGAAAAATTAAAAGTATATGTATTAAAAGTATATAAAAATTTATCTTGGCTTTAAAAACCTTTAAAAAGCTAATAAAATGTCTAAAGTTAATTGAACTTTATTTTTTATTGAAAAGGACATTAAATGATATATAAGTGTTCCCCATCTCTCTTTCCCTTTCTTTTCACCACAGACTGAGCCCAGGCTAGCCTGGAATTCACTCTGTAATCCTGTATTGCCTCTGTCACAATGACTGTAAATGTTAACCACCATTCCAGGTTCTATAAAAATTCTTTTGATGCACGTTAAAGTATTTTTTTGTTTAGTTATGAGTGTGTATGTGGAAGGGCACTTCCTGGGTCCTAAAGAGGGCAGTGGATCCCCGGGAGCTGAAGTTACTTGTGGTTGTGATATGGGTGCTGGAATAAACTCTGTTCCTATGCAAGAGTGGTAAGAACTCTCAATGCTATGCCATTTGTCTGGACCCTGTTATAAACAGTCTTCATATGATAAATTGTAGATATTTGAAAATTAATTAATTAAAAGATGAATCCTTCATAATTTTATCATTCAAAAGTCAAGTGACTTCAATTTTACTTAGTCTTTTAATTTGTAATTAGTGGAGGAGATTTTTCTTCTATCAACTTGTATAAATAAAAGCCAATACCAAAGTTTTAAGTAAGTTGAGACAAACAGAATCCCAAAGAGAGCTGTTCTCTGATGCTACTTGTAGCATGAGGGCCTGCTTGTTGGGGTTTCTGTCCTGCCCAGTTCCCACAGCTGGCAAGTCCCAAAGAAATAACACAGAGAGTCTGCATTGGACATAAACTGATTGGTCATTAGCCCAGGCTTCTTATTAGCTCTTGTAGCTTATATTAACCCATTATTCTTATCTATGTTAGCCACATGGCTCAGTACCTTTTTCAGTGGGGCAGATCATATCCTGCTTCTTCGGTGGTGTGGGCAGGACTGCAGAAAGAGCTTCCTTTTCCCCAGAATACTTCTGTTCTCATTGCCCCACCTCTACTTCTTGTCTTGTTTTCCCACCTATACTTCCTGCCTGGCTATCAGCCAATCAGCGTTTATTTAAAATATAATTGACAGAATACTGACAATTCTCCCACACCAGGTACCATGAGAAAAAGCTTATGGTGAATGATTCAAATATCCTGAAAATGTATTTGGAGGTTTTGGTAACGGTTCAATGGGTCTTTAATTGAATGGTCAACTTAGGATCATATTGCCACCTGTGAAACTAACTTTTTTTACTAATTTGTTTATCCTTGAGAGAAGAAGGTGTTTTAATCCATATGATAGGTAGGTAGAGGAAGCGCACAGATAGCTTGGGAAAAGAGCAATTGAGGAAGAAGGAGCTGGAATTAAACTTGCAAGTGATAGCATGCTGCCCTTATTTCAGGAATCTCAAGAAGCACTGACTGTGGTAGCATATAGAGGACTAATGTGACTGCAGTGGGGAGGACAAGACCATGTGCTGCCTTGCTGTCCTCAACAAATCGTGGCTGTCTATGATGGGATGCTAAGTTTATGATGGGTTTTCAGGAATGCTTACAACCTGTTATATTTACATTCTACAAGATTCACACTGGCTACTCTGTTGAAAACTTGTTTTCAAAAAAAGAAAAGAAGATCAGGAATATTAAAAGCTTATAACAATAAGTTAGATAAGAACTGATTTTGACTATGAAGAAGTTGATCATTATTAAGGATGGAATCTTCATCAACTGAAGTAGTAAAGGTGGGTGGAAAACATGTTAAGATGATTTTTAAACATGATTACTTATTGTCCAAACTAAATGACAGTTATATGTAGAAACCTGAGGTTTACAAGAGAGGTACTACCCGAACGTACACATGTGAAATTTAGGAAAAAATGATACTTATTATAATAAGAATAAGTGAGATCATCAAGTGGTCACTACCAACAGAAGACAAGAATCTGAAAGCTTACCTCTGCAGTACTGCTATACTAAATCAGCATGCAGACAGTATTTATAGAAGGCACAGAACACATTGAGAATTGTGGTGGCTGAGCTGTGAGAAGAAAAGATTGGGATGTAGAAAACAAGTGGAAGTAAAGGGCAACTGGTCAACCTGATTTATGAATAATTGAGATATTTGCTGTATAAGCCAGAAAATATTTTAGTTTTTTAACCAAAGTTTAAACACTGATAAGTGCTTAATAATTCCTATGTTTACTGAAGTGCTATTAATAGGTAAAAATTAAACAGATTCTGAGAACTAGAATTCTATTTCACAGTGTAAACATCTTTGGTGCATAGATTGGATGTAAGGCTCAGCTAGAGTGCATTACAAAAGGACTAGTAGGAAAGAAGTCAGTAGTAACAGCTACAGATGATGCTTTTGAACTTTGTCCAAAAGGAAGGAAATGGAGGAAGAAATGTTATTAAGAGAAAAGTGTGTTCAAGAAGGAAAAATCTTCGTCTCTTTGCTAGTGAGATAAATGTAGCGGGGAATCTGACAAGTTAAGTTGATACTGAGCTAGACCAACGAGGAAGCATGGTCCGTACACTCACTGACAGGTAGACAAGACTCAGAATATGAATTTACAGTTAAGCGATACCATGTGAACATAATTTTTCACTATCAAATTTAAAGGTTAAATAATAATTGGGCAGTTATTTTTCTGCCACTGTCATGGTACCATGGACAGTGACTCACTCGCACCAACTGTTCAGCCACGTCTGGGAATTAATCTGGACGATTTATAAATACCACAGGTTTTAGAAAGGTCAGCTGCATAACAAGACTTTTAAAGTGCTAATTAAAATCAGATATTTGACTTGATTTCTATAATTCTAGAAAACATGTAGTATAATGGAATGAAAACTGAAATAGAAATAAAAGCAAATGTATTAATACGACACTAAATATAGAAAACGTGGGCACTTTAATCAACTAATTTAATATTTCTGGAGCTCGGAACATTCACTGGAAAATAATGATTGGAAAGAGAGGTAAATAAATTTATCAAAGCTATTCTCATGCCTTAACTTTAAATATGTTTGCTGTGCATTGACATAAGCATGCTGGTTATTTTGAGACCTGTACCAGTGACAGATTTTCAGTTTTCCCAGGTTCATCTCAAATGTAATAGAATGTCTCCTGCAAGCACTTGTCTTCATGTATTAGGTAACAGTATAACTATTATTCAAGTAAAGGAAGAGTCAAAGACAAATAACTGGGCAACATAGAATTTCAATATTTCATGATAAAAAGAGAGGCAGAATGACTGGCTGACGAAGTAAGTTATACCATAAGTACTCATGTTGTCTGTGGTTTTCCTCTGTCTATGTAGATATTGAATTATACTCCTATGCCTCCTCTACTCAAGTTCTCAAATGACTGCCAAAGCTTCATGTGTAGCAAAAACATCCAACAAAACATATTTTACTTTTACTTGTTACTGGCAAGAATATTAGTCTCTTCCAAAACTTCTCTGCAGATGTTTTTATTTATGTCTCTTGGTTCAGAGTTCTATAATGCTTTCTATATACATGGCAGCCATTTAGTGCAGAAATGGAAGTATCATCATCATGTCTTTTGCTGAATAAAATTGTGGCATTTAAACTCCAAAATGCATTATTATTTCTTTAGTATATTAAATGCCTAGGTAGAAAAGTTAAAAATGGCTCTCAATTCTATCTTCTCTTATTTAAAGGAAAATACAGGCTCCACTCAACCCTGCATACTCCCCCCCACCAACATTGACACTGACAGACATGTGTGAATACTTTCCCACGAGATATCATTTAGGAAATTAGCTACTTCATCATAGGAAGTCTCCCACCACTCCTTATTCATGGTTTTTCTAACATTTTAGAGGATTAACAACAGGTTATGGAAAGAATTATTATTCTAAAATAATAAGTAGAAATTAATTCTTTTAGTGTAGTGCTTATGATGTTGATCACAATAATCCATTGTTATCAATAATGGTACTCTCCCACAGTATTTAAGACTGAGTTGTCTGCAAATATTAATGAATAATACATAGAAAATCAAAGTCAATTCTATAAATAGTACTGCTACATTTTACCCTCATAAATAAATTTTTTTTATTTGTTAATTTTTTATGTTTTTAGTTACTCTAAATAATTATATATACTCTTTATTCTTATATTAATATATTCCATATGGTATATGCATGCTATTATACCAATTTTAAAATTTAAATATATTAAATGATTTCATTCATCCAAAAGCCTTCAGTAAACTTCAGATTTTAAATCTTACTAATTTTTTTGGTTTTTGTTTTCTGTTTGTTTTGAAACAGGGTTTCTCTGTATAGCGCTTGCTGCCCTAAAACTTGCACTGTATACTACTCTGGCCTCAGACTCACAGAGATCTTCCTGCCTCTATTACCTGGGTGTTGGGATTAAACCCACCCCAGCAAATCTTGCTCATTTCTAATGTGATGATAAGTTATGTCCAAAGCTACTAAGTTATCAAATATCAAAAATAATGCTTTCTAATTTTATTAAATTACAGGAACAATAATTTCTTATTTTAAATAAGACACTTGAAACCTTTACATTATTACATCCCTCCAATCCCAGTAGACTTAATACCAACATTTTTTTCTAATGTAAAAACTCTAAATCTATGATTTAGAAATTACAAAGAACTTAAGAAACTTCTCATCAAAAGAACAAATAATCCAATAAAAAATGGGGTACAGACCTAAACAGACAAATCTTAACAGAAGAACCTAAAATGGCTGAAAGACACTTAAGGAAATGCTCAACATTCTTAGACAGCAGAAAAATGCAAATCAAAGCATCTCTAAGATCCCATCTTACATCTGTAAGAATTGCCAGAATCAAAACCACTGATGACAACTTATGCTGGAGAGGATGGGGGGGGGGGGTAAAGGGAACACTTCTCCATTGCTGGCTGGAGTGCAAACTGGTACAAACTCTTTGGATATCAGTAGGGAAAGTTCTCTGAAAATTAATAAACAACCTACCTCAAAAACTAGCAATACCACTTTTGGATATATATCCAAAGGATGCTCAATCATACCAAAAGGACATGTGCTCAATTATGTTCATAGAAGCATTGTTTGTCATAGTCAGAACCTGGAAGCAACCTAAATGCCCCTTGACCAAAGAATGGATAAGAAAAAAATGTGGTACATTCATACAATGGAGTATTACAAAGAAGAAATAAAGTAATTACATCTTGAAATTTGTGGGCAAATAGATGGATGTAGAAAACATCATATTGAGTGAGGTAACCTAGACCCAGAAAGACAAATACAGTATGCACTCACTCATATTGGCTTTAGAAATGAATCAAAGAAAAAACAGACTACCATTCACAACCCCAGAGAACCTAGACTGCAAAGACGACCCTAAGAGAGACATACATGGATCTAGTCTACATGGAAAGTAGAAAAAGATAAGATCTTCAGAGAAAATTGAGAGCGTAGGCATTATGGGAGAGGTTAGAAGGAGAGGTGGGAGAAAGGGATAGGAACAGAGAAAAATATATAGCTCAATAAAACAATTAGAAAATAAAGTAAAATAAAAGAAATTATATTTTTTACAAAATAATAAAATTTCTATTTGTAGAAAAGTATATATTCTACTTTTTTCTACAAAAATCAGTAACACCAAGCCGGGCGGTGGTGGCACATGCCTTTAATCCCAGCACTCGGGAGGTAGAGGCAGGCGGATCTCTGTGAGTTCAAGACCAGCCTGGTCTACAAGGGCTAGCTCCAGGACAGGCTCTAAAGCTGCAGAGAAACCCTGTCTCGAAAAAACTAAAAAAAAAAAAAAAAAAAAAATCAGTAACACCAAAACATCACAATTTTTTAGAACTCTCTCTCTCCTCTCTCTCTCTCTCTCTCTCTCTCTCTCTCTCTCTCTCTCTCTCTCTCTCACACACACACACACACACACACACACACACAAATTACAACCACATAAAATTACTTTCTATACCCCTGAGCTAGTAAGCTAGTATTGGACGTTATTAACCTTACTTATGCAATAACCCATGAACAGACTTGTCACCAGATCTGCAACCTCAAATTGGAGATTGAGGACGAAGTCACTCTGAGTTTAATAGCCAACTCTGTACTTCACTTAGTCTAGTCACAAAAATATGATTAATATAGCAAATGTAGGCCTTTCCCCTCCGGGTATGACATAATTCTGTCTGTCTCTTTACAAATATATTCCATGTGTGATGTTGATCCGGTTTGCTACAGAGCACACCAGGAATGCATTACAGTCTCTGTTCAGGAGGAGGAAATAGTCAGACTTATTCAATCATGGAAAGTGTAGATTTATATTTCTAAATGCCATTTTAGAGGGGCCTCTGGTTTTTGCGCATGCAGTATTGTAATTGTCCTGTGAAGAAAACAAGAAATAGGAAAAGTAGTAATTTCTTGAGCCTTCCAAAGACAGTAATGTGGACCTGGAAAAAGGATCATCAAATATTGGTTTAAATTTCTGATGTGAAGTTATTGGTTTATTTCACTTTGAAATATTGAAAAGTTTTTTTCAGCACTGCAGGCTTTACGTTATGTTTCATTCCTCACGTTAAAGTCTGAAGTCAAGAGCAATGGCTTTGAGAACATGACAACAATCTTCCCAACACAGCAAGTTTAATTTTTTACAATTATGGAATACTAGAGAAAAGATGAAGAATGAAAATGTCCGAAGATCATTTAGAATGTAGGCATACATTAAATACTCATTAATGCATTGAATACATGCATATTATATTTATGAGAGACTATTGGTAAAGTCTGAGAATAAGGTCTAAACTGATGTTATTCCTGGCAAAAGAAGAAAATCTGTGCAAGAAATAAACTGTTAATGAGAAAATGTCAATTTGATGTTATATATTTATTTATATATGTATAACACATGTACTAATACTCAGTGAAAAGAAACCAGCAATAACTTATACTATAAGAACTACACTGGCATGGCTGTCATTCAACCAACACATCAATGTTTAGAATACTGTATCAATGCCTTTTAATATAAAGTGAAGAATTAGCTATCTCAGCAATCAATGTAGAGAAAAAATCCTAATTCCTCACCAGGAAAAGAGTCACTGATGGAAGTTGGCATTTTGCTTTCTTTTTTCTGATAAAGGAAAATTAATATGGAAAAGCAGAATAATTCTATCTAGGGTTATTCATTCTGAGAAAAATGATAGTGAAGGTTTGCAAACTGGAAGAGAAAAATCATGATCATTTGTGTTTTCTATGAAACGCACAAGAAAAAAAGCAGGACAAATTGTGCTAGCACTAAGATACTGCTTTTCCTTTTCTTCTTTTTCATTCTCTAAGTTACAGTATGAAGGTGTATAAACCTCTGAAAATATGGGTGTTGAAATTATTATAAAAGATGAAAATAAAGAATATGTAAGGTAATAATTATTAGTATAGAAAAATTATTAAATTATTAGTGTGAAATAAAATACTACAGAGATTGTTAAAACAAGCATAGGGTTTAAGAGCTCAGTGAAGTGCTTACCACACTAACATGAGGATCTGGGTTTGAATCTCCAGGAACAGCATTACAATCCAGATGTCAGTGCCTGTAATCCTAGAGCTGAGGAGGTAGAAACAGGAGGCTTCCTTGAGCACTCTGGCTAGTTAGTGCTGCCCAGTTGGCAAGCTGCAGATTCAGTGAACAATCATATCTCATAATATAAGGTAGAAAACAATAGAAAAAGACATATGACATCAACTTCTCTCCTACACATAGACATGCATCCTAATGCATATATGTACTCACATGGGCATGTACATATGTATATGCTACATACCAAAGAATTAAATCAAATGGTACATGAGAAAAAGAATAAAAATAACCAAAATATAAAAAACTTGTGATTGTTAAGTGGATCATCTAATTCACAAATTGGAAAATGTTAAAGGAGATACAGAAACAACATATTTGTTTGTGAAGGAAAATTAGCTTATTAAGCTGAAATACAATATTGTGCCACTGGGGAAAAAATCTTCATTGTATTATCTATAGAAAAATGTCATTAATACACATTTGCATAAAATACAGTTTCAGGATAAGGAAGCTTTCTTTTTTTTTCAGAACAACGTGCATTAAAAATAAGAGAGAGAGCAAGGCATATGGAAAAGAAGTCCAACTGGCAGACTTCTTCATGTGTTTACATGGGCATTAGAGTTTCCTAGAAAAGCATCAAGAATAGAATTAGTTCTATCGAAGTGAGATTCACTAGACTTCCTGACACAATCTTTTCTGTATAGTCTAGCGATGAAAGATGTTCTCACTGGAGAGACTGAGACAGCAGTTGCTCAGTCAGTGAAGCTGGGTGCCTCTGCAGTCCCAGTGTCTATCTGAAGGCCTAGGGGAATCCTGAGGCCACTGGTCAGTCTGCAGTGCGAAGCCCGAGAAGCTTGGTTCTCACATCATTAGAGGGCGACAACTGCAGAGAGAATATTCGCTGCAGGGTAATGGACTTGTCAGTGAGATGCAGAGGCAAATGGGTAAACATCAAAGACTTTCCACTGGTGACCTTCCCATATCCAGAACAACAGAAGACGCCATCCACCCTTAGGGTGAACATTCCAAATTCAGTTAGCAGAGTCAGAAGAAGAAGCCTTCACAGCTGTGCCAAAAGGTTTGTCTCTTAGTTGAGAACCAGGAGGTATCATATTCAGACTCACAGAGATGTTTTTCTTATATAGCCCCCTTAAATACCATATATGTATTGAATGTGACCAGTTTTCTCCTATAAGTCTCCATACCAATGTCTACTCTCCTATACTTTATGAAAATTTCTCCTTAAATGCTGTTTCCAGACATGCTATAGTTGTTGCATTCGTGAACTCTAAACTGCTGTGGCTATATGCACAGATTTGTATAAAGTCAAGCAGTCAGAATCTAACATGGGGCAGAGATGGGCTCACAATGTTCTGCCCTTAGCTAGGGAGCTGATGGCAGTGAGTGGCTTCAGGATAAGGGACAATAATTCTCCTGTGCATAACTACACACCTTTGTGTATATGGGTAGTACTAACTGGACTCAGTGTAATATAAAAAAAGAAAAACTATAGAAAATGGAGTTGGAAAGGGGATATGTTGAAGGAGTTATCTGGGGCAAGTTGGAGTGGAGAAATAAGGATATTTATGCCCCAAATATATTATAAATATGTATTAAGTTCTCAAATAATAAAACACCATAAAGAGATCTCTTTTCAAACACAGGATCATATACTATACAAAAATAAAGAAGTATTAACTTTATGTTTTACTTACAGAATCTGGAAATGGAGAGTCAATGGTATTATTGAGAAAATATCTTGATAGGATCTGACTAATTCCAAACAAGTTCTTTCCTTAATTGCCCAGTTCCTCTTTGTTTACTTTGCTTGGACACAGATAAATTACTTGTGAATAAGATGTTCAGTGATGTCATCAGTAAAACATGTGGCTCTATTTGTTCAGAGAAAATTACTGACAATCAACATTGGATGTGGCATAAACATTAGAGAAGAAATGAGTATTTGATTAGATATTTAATTACTTTTGATCAATCAGAAGACACTTGGATGTTATTGATGGCACTGCTGACTCTGATACTACTTGAGGGGTACTTGCTTATGACTCCAATGTGTTTTCCATTTATAATTTTGCAATGAAAGAGGTATGGCTTTAAGGGACCTGCACAAACAGATCAATGAACTGCAAGTCTTCAACAAGCTTGTATAGTACTTGTTTCAAAATATGTTTCCAGGGCCAAGCTTTTAGTATTTCATTAGCTGTCTGTTTAGGCTAAGATTTGCTTTCCTTTTTAACTGGTTTACCTTATAACTTCTATGCGGACTGAATGTCATTATTCAACTCAGAGGGATACACTGGTCACTCTTCTCCTCCTCCTTCTCCTATTCCTTCTCCTATCCTCTTCCTTCTTCTTATCCTACTCCTTCTCCTCAACCAGAATTCTTCTTCTTCTCCTTCTTCTTCTTCTTCTTCTTCTTCTTCTTCTTCTTCTTCTTCTTCTTCTTCTTCTTCTTCTTCTTCTTCTTCTTCTTCTTCTTCTTCTTCTTCTTCTTCTTCTTCTTCTTCTTCTCCCTCTCCTTCTCCTTCTCCTTCTCCTTCTCCTTCTCCTTCTCCCTCCTCCTCCTCCTCCTCCTCCTCCTCCCTCCTCCTCCTCCTCCTCCTCCTCCTCCTCCTCCTCCTCCTCCTCCTCCTCCTTCTTCTTCTTCTTCTTCTTGTAGAATATTTTAAGATGTTACATTTGCTTGTGATGTGGAACATTTGTTTAATGATGCAAAGATGTCCTGCATTATTTTATGCTGCATTTGTTTAACTTCGTAAAGCTGTGTTACTTTACCTGTTTGAAACACCTGATTGCTCTAATACAGAGCTGAACATTGAATAGCAAGGCAGGAGAAAGGATAGGCATCACTGGCAGGCAGAAAGAATAAATAGGAGAAAACGGGAGATCAAGAAGGAAGGGAAGGATGTCAGGGACCAGGCACTAGCTATACAGCAATATACAGCAAGCCACTGAGTAAGAGGGAAAGTAAGATATACAGAAGTGAAAAGGAAAAAATGTTCACCGGCAAAAGTAGATAGGATAATTTAAATTAAGAAAAATCTGTCAAGAAATAAGCCAAACTAAGGCTGGGAATTCTTAAGTAATAATAAACCTCCATCTCTGATTTATTTGGAGTCTGGGTGGTGGGCCCCCCAAAAAGCCAAAATAAAGTAAAAAATGATCTACATATTCCTCTTTATGTTCCCCCTCCTCCTTCTCACCCTCCTCTTCCTCTTCTTCTTTCCACATTGCTCAAATTGAACAATTCCTCAAAGGTACTCTTCTTCCTACAGAAGTTCGTAATGTCAGTTATGAATTCCTTTAAGCATTTACCTTGATGAAATGGTGAGAGAAACACTGCATTTAGTATTTTACACCATAACCATTATGCAATTTGACAAATGCAAATGCTTAAACATGTTTAGTTATAAGAAAACTTGCATTTATGCTAACTGCAGATATTTACCTCTCCTTCCACTCCTCCACATCCAATCACCCAACTAACTCATCCTCAACTCTGTAGCAGACCATCTGTCACAGTGTCCCTTCATTCCCTGTCTCTGATCACAGAGATCTCTCCCCCACTCATCATTGTACCCCAGACACTAACCGCAGAAGGCATTCTCGGGAAACTGGGAGACCACTCAGGCCAAGGAAGCAGGTGAGCTAACTGCACATCTTCATTTTTCCTCTCACTGTTAAGTTCACTCACCTGTCATCCCAATTCTGTAGCAGAGAAACTGTTGTTGCCTACCTCACCTCTCTACTACTATCTTCAATAGTTCAGGGAGATTTCCTCTCCAGTGTTCCCCACCACTCATCCCAGCCCCCAACTCTTGTAACAGGCAATTCCTGGGAAACCTCCAGACAAACCTGTCAGAGAAGCAAAAAAGGCAGCACAACAGGAAGGCAAACCATACATTTTCACTTTCTTTCCTTTCCTCCAAATTCAATCTGTCAGTTCCGTCCCCAGCTCTGTAGAGGACGACCTTCTGTGGCCTTTCCTCATTCTCTACATCTATTCCAGGGAACTAAGCAGACCCTAGTGGAACACCTTGCTTCCTCGATTCTGTGGACTCCATTAGTCCCCCAATCCCAACCCATTCATACATGTCAGCTGCCAATACCTAGAAATACATTTTAAAAGGAACAGTCAGTGGCAACATAGAATAGAATATAAGAAGAATTCCCAACTAGGCAATAAAAAACCACCACATCCTCCTAAGAACCAGAGAGAACAACAGAAATCAAGAAACAAAACCCCATCTAAGAAGACAAGACAAGATATCAGTATCTAGAATTACAAAAGCTCCAAATTTAGATGGTCTACTCCAGCATAAAATCACAGTAGCAATGAGGACAATATATCTTCATTAGAATTAAAAAACCCTACTACATTAGACCCTGAGAATTGCAATGTCACAGAAACACAAGAAAAGACCTTAAAAATAGTGTTTATGAAATTCAATAATGACTCTTAAAGAGAAAGTGAAGAAATAAAGAAATCTATAAAAGCACAGCCAGGGAACAGAAATGAATAAGGCAGTTTGAGCCTGAAAGCAGATGTAGAATCGATAAAGAAGTTTCAAAAGGAGGGATATCTGAAAGCGGAAACATTAGGAACTCAAACAAGAAACTCAGAGGCAAGCCATACATGAGACGGAAGTAAGAGTCCCAGACACAATGGACATATAGAAGAAATAGATACCACAACCAAAGATAATATTAAATCTAAAAAAAATCCTGCTATAAAACATAGAGAAAATTTGAAAAACCATGAAAATACCAAGTTTAAGAATAACAGAAACACAGTAGTAAAAAGAAGCCCAGACCAAAAGCACAGAAAATATTTTTAATAAAACCATGGAAGAAAATTCCCCTAACCTAAAAAAGAAGGTACATATCAAAGTACAAAAATCATACAGAACACCAAATAGACTGTGCCATAAAAGAAATTCCCCTCAGCACATGATAATCCAAACACTATATGTACAAAACAAATAAAAATATAAAAGCGTCAAAAGAAAAAGCTCAAGTAACATATGGCCTCCTAGCAACAAACATATAAGCACATAATTGTTAGTGTAATATTTGACTTGTCAATGGATACTCTAAAAGCCAGAAGTGATTGGAAAGATGTTCTACAGACTCTAAGAGATCACAGATGCCACATCAGATTACTATACCCAGCAAAACCTGAGGCTGGGGTTTCAAAAAGCTAAGGAATGGGCTGGATCTAGCCGTCAAAGCCACGGCTTTAATCCTACCAATACTGCTTAGCAAATTAAAGACTTATGTGGTTTTTATAAATGATTCTATTTATTTATTTATGTATTTATTTTTGACTGGAAACATGATGCCATACAAGGAGTTATAGAATTGGGAACCCAGACTACCTGGGCATACTTGGAGATCTAATAAAGTTGTAAAAATCAAAAATGATGCAAGTGTAGTTTGTCTATTGAATAGTTGGTGTGGGTTTGAAGTGAGATTAGAAACAACATAGGCTCTTTGTTTCTGGTAGAATTTTTGATATAATGTAAATCATTACATTGTACTCTGAAATATTTTCAAGATATATATCTTTTGAAACTGTATGTTTGACTTTGACAACATTTCATCCTTAATCTTCTATTTTACCCATACATCAATGCTTAAAATTACTTAGATATATTTTAATGTATTAAATTAGCAAAAGTTAAAAACGTCTTTAGATAATGCTGACAAAAACGTTAGCAAGAACCACTAAATTTTTCCATTCAGTGTAATAATAGTCAATACCTGGCCCTGCTAAAGGAATTTGTAAAATAATTTTCTTCTAAAAAATTATGTATCTCTCTAGGAAGAGAAACCAAAATATATTTTAGTTCATATTTCACTATAGTCCTTTTTCCACACATCTGATAATTTCCTAATAACTACCAATAGCTACCACCCCAGCATCATTCTCAGTGACAATAGTAATTGTATTATCCTTTCTTCTAAGTAAGAATATCAAGATCAAATCCAGAATTCTCCCCTAATTTTACTTATCTCACACTACCCAGTAAACTTTTCTAGTTCCTGGATATTTATTGAGATGTGAAAAATTGGGGCAACCCTAAAGAAGAATCCACACAAATTTATTTAAAACTTTTTCATCTTCAACTTTCACTTTCTGTTACCTTGAATATTAAATTACTCTGCTTTTCACTTTTTATGGATGAATTTCCTCTTCTTTCAAAGAAAAAAATTAAAAAGGCCTGATCTTAAAGGAATTTCAGAGGAATTACTTTATATAGTTTATGTAACAAAATTTTCATGGTACCTATCAAACATTAAGTGTTCAAAGATAACACCTGCAATCAGCATCAGTGGAAGCAGTGATGCCATTTCCTCATCAACACTGGAATTACTATCGTCAGCATCATTTTCATAATCATCATTTTGATTTACACCTACTCATCCTTCCTCTTTCTTAACTTGACTCTTCAGCCCATGAGTCTTAGTAGAGATGATACATTTCTAATTATCCAAGATTATTACTTTTCAAGAGTAAATTTTAAATTAAAAAACTGTTCATATTTCCCTTTAGCCTAAAATATAAACTCAGCAATACTCTAGGGGATATACAAGTTCTAAGTTAACATGAAGTGCCCCTAATGGCTCAAACATCTTACCCTAATTTCTGCTGTCTGCTGCCAACTAATATGCATTCATTTGTGACTTATTCATAAGTCACATTCTCTATTCTTTCGTGTTTAAGCCATATGTTCAAGTAGCCCAAAAGGTGAACTTAAATTTGTTAAAGAGAAAAGAACAACCCTTGCATGGTATTGACAATACCTCATGTAGGCCATGAAAACAAATTTTAGTGACCTTTATATGACCTCTTCTCAAGTTCTTGAAGAAGGCACTACCCTTATTGCAATCGGTCTTACTCAGTCATTGATGGGGGTGTTAACTATTAACAACTCAGAGAAAAACTCTACAAGTAGTAGATTAGAGGTTTAACTCAAATAAGCTACATACCATTCTGGATACATAAACAGCCTGTTTTTCTTGTCTTCAGGTTAGTCCAGGTGTTCTCTCTCCCGCTTACCACTTCCCTTGTACTGTAACCCTAGGCCTCAATAAAAACCTTTCATATATGGTCTCTTCCTACCTGCTGCCAGTCATTATTATGGATATAAAGTGAGCTGAGCTGACTTTAGCCATCTGGAGTGTGACTTCTGAGACTATCAACTCCCAGGAATGCCTAGAGCTGTAATCATTAGGACAGCTTGAGTGGAGACTATGGTATGGGAAGGACTGAGGTTGGAAGCTGAAACAAGGGGGTGGAACTGCAGTCTCTAGGCTCTGGGAGAGTATCGGGAATCCAATAAGGGCTGGGAGGTGAGGGTACAGACTTTGCAGAGTTAGAACATTGACTGCTTTTGCAGGGCCTCTGACACTGCAGGGCCAGAGAAACGGTCTTCTGAGCAAGCAGCTACAGGTGTCTGGCTTTGGAAGACTCACCTCGAGTTCTCAGCCCTAAATCTATAATTCTGGGTTGACAAACATTAGCTCCTATTACCCGAGAGCTCAGGGCAGCATTGCTTCAAAACCTCACTCCTTGTCTATGTGTCTTTTGTGATATAGCAGGTGCATTTCCAGACAACCATTTGTAATGGTCAGTTGTCAAAACACTTATGATTTACTAGTTAGGTATAGTGCCCTTCAAACTGAAACTGATGAGGAGCTCATTCCAAGATTTAGCCAACAGAAGTAGAAATCTCTATGTATAGTTAGTGGGAAATTGACTTGAGTTACAAAAACAAAATCACATTTCAAAATGTAAACTGTTTTATTGGATGGTACAACTGTCTTGGGAAAGGTCGCTTATCCTCTGCTTAAAGCACATATGTTATATTTTTCATTATTTTTTTTCTTAAATAGAACATTAGCCATTTCAATAGACTTGTGGATTGGTGATTACTAAATCAGAACCAGCATGAATTATAAATCAGAACCTACATGAAATATTGAAAACTAACTTACCTGTGGCATCTGGGTAAGAGGTGGGAAGGTCAATAAAGTTTTAAGTCATGTCTGTCCCTCAGTGAGCTCAGTGGTAGGCCTGCTTGCAGAGCAATGTGTTAGCCAAGAAGAAGGTAGAGCTAATTGGCCAAGCAGTGTTTTAAATAGTATAAACTCTCTGTGATTATTTTGGGGCTGAGCTGCCGGGTGGCTGGGAAACAAACAAGCGGCCTCCTTACAACAATAGAGAAAATATCCCCCATAAGATTGGTCCGTAGACAAACCTGTGGTACATTTTCTTGATTAATGATTGATGTTGGAGTGCCCAGCTGACTGAGGGTGGTCCTACCCCTGGCCTTGTGGTCCTGGATGTTATAAGAAGGTAGGCTTAGCACGTCAGGTGATGCAAGTCAGTAAACAGGACTCCTCCACAGCCTCTTCTTCAGTTCCTGTCTCCAGATTCCTGCCCAGTTTGATTTCCTGTTCTGAGTTCTCTCAGTTAAGGACAATGAGCTGAGAGTTTCAAGATGAATAAACCTCTTCTTACCAAAATTGCTTTTGGTCACTGTGTTCTGTCACAGTAGTAGAAGATCCAAGACAATGCTGCAAATTATTCAGATGAGCAAATGGTGTGAATATTGTTTGTTTTTATTCCTGTAAAGTTCCCTTCTATGGCTGACTCTGAACCTATGCTTTTCATTGCAAGTATCCATTATAATTTGAATGAAAAATAAACTTGGAATTAAAACATAGAGATTGTGTAATAGCAAGATGCCATCCAAATGTGCCAAGCTGAGCAAGTCTTAGGAGTTTCTCTGACAAGCAGTAATCAAAATAAATATCCATGTATTAATAAAAAGTCTTGACAACACCAACTTAAAGAAAGAGGGCTTATTTTGACTCACAATTTGGGGAGACACAGACCATCATGGGGGGGCTCACAGCAGTAGAAGTTTGAATGATTGGTAATATTGTGTGCACAGCAGGTACTAGAAAGAGAAAAATGCTGGTGTTCCACCTACTTTTTCTTTTTTTATTATTACTTAAAAATTCCCATTCCCTCCCCTTCTCTCAGTCCCCTCCCTCTCCCTACACAGACCCTCCCACTCCACCCCTCCAACCCTAAGGGAGCGCCATGCACCACACGCTGTGGAAAGTCCACAGCCCTCCCTACTACATCTACGTTGAGCAAGGTTTACATCCAAAGAGAATAGGTCCCACGAAGCCCGGGTATGCAGTAGAGGCACATTCCAGTGTCACTATCAGTGGCCCCTTAGTCTGCCCCAACTGTCAACCCCCTTTACAGGTCTTGGTTGTTCCCATGCTCGTTCACTCCCAGTCCTGTTGGCATTGGTGAGCTCCCATTAGCTCAAGCAAACTGTCTCAGTGGCTGAACCCCTCATGGTCTTGAATTCCTTGCTCATATTCTCACTCCTTCCACTCTTCAACTGGATCTTGGGAGCTCAGTCCAGTGCTCCGATATGGGTCTCTGCCTCTGTTTCCATCAGTTGCTGGATGAAGGTTCTATGGTGATATTTAAGATAATCATCAGTCTGACTACAGGGCAAGGCCAGTTCAGACACCCTCTCCTCTATTGCTTAGGGTCTTAGCTGGGGTCATCCCTGTGGGGTCTTGGGCATATTTTAGAGCCAAGTTTCTTGCTAACCCCATAATGGCTCCCTTAATCAAGATATCTCTTTCCTTGCTCTCATATCTGTTCTTCCTCCTTCTCAACAATCCCATTCCCTCAAGTTCTCCTCAACCCCCTTTCTCCCATTCCTACTACCCCCTGCTCCCCTGCTCTCAAATTTTTGTCTGAATTAGTGTTGCAGTGTTATCTACATTCAAAATGTCTTCATCCCTCATTCAAATTACTCTAGACAGACCCCCATTGCCCTAGCTCCAACTTCACACATTGCTCACAGACCTGATTTAAATTTTTAAAAATTTGGCCTCCTAAAATATGTTTGTGCAACTAGCATGAACCAGGAAGCTGCCATTTTAAAACCATGTGTTTTTTTTTCTGCTAATGTTGAATCAGAAAGACCATTTTAAAGGGCCATGGCACCTCTGTTCACTGCCAACAAACAGAGGCCATCCAAAAAAACAAAATGCCAGCTACCAAGAAACCATGCTTAACTCTGTTTTTTTTTTTTTTCATCTAGAATTCCTTTCCAAGATTTCTCAGGTTTTATGTGGATTTAACTGACACACATTGGCATGCCAATTTGTTGGCAGAGACTGCTTGTTTGTTCCCAGTTGCCCAGACCCAAAATGATCACACAGAAACTGTATTAATTAAATCAGAAGAAGCTCTTGTTTTTTGTCTACTAGCTCTTTCCTTGCCAGCAAGACCATTCTTTCACTGGCATTAGTGACTACTTCAGGATTCCAGTGAACACTGAAGACCAGCTAAGACTTTCAGTCTGGTGGATTGAACAACTTCTTGATTCACGAAATTTCTGTTCATAGGTAGTCATTGCTAAATTAGATGGACTGCAGCTTAGAAATCATTCTAGTAATCCTCCCTCCATCTGCATCTATCTATCTATCTACACAAACACACACACACACACACACACACACACACACACACACACACACACCATTTTTGGTCTAGTTTAGAAATCTGAGAAATACTACATTCTACAAAATAAGTAAATAAATTCACTCCACTACTATTGTTGGTGACTGTGATGTACTGTGTCAACAAGATCTTAGTCCCTAGTAGAAATGGAGCAAGGTGTCCATGTATTGTATTTGCACCACAGAAGCGTCCAGTACTGAGTATCAATCTCCTTCTGCCAGTGTTCATTAGTCTGGAAAGGTAGCAGTGAGAATGTGAAATTCTCCTGATCTGCACTTTCAGTGATTACTTTAAAATGATTTGCTTCCTGGTGTGTGAATTGGCAGACTTCTGCTCTGGTAGTATTTGTCTAAACAAGAAAAAATTAAATTCCAAATCCAAACAGCAAGATAAAGCAAGTAATTTTTAAAAGAACAAATACCGTTACATTAGAACCAGAAAAAAAATGTTGCTTTTTAAAAGAAAAATAATATTAATTCAGCCATGTTAATCAAAAAATAAACAATCACATAAAATGTCAACATCAGCAATAGAAGTTAAACTCTCATAGAGCAATGTTAAAAAGATAAAAAGGAAGTTCTATGAATAATTTATTTTAATAAACTAATAACAGATTAATAGGGAAAAACCTCAATACTATCTAATCGAAATTGTTTCAAAAGGAAATAAATGACCTGGAAAGTGAAATCACAAGCCTAGTAAATATTTTTAATTCATGTTTTACAGTCCTAAAAACTCTAAGATATGTGTTCGGAAAGTACTACTGGCAAATTCCAATAAAGTTTTGAAGATGAAATGGTGGTTACAGGAAAACCTTGCAGTGAACAGAATATGGAAGAAACTTCCTGAATCTTCTAGTAAAGTCATTATTAAATTGAAAGCTAAAACTTGACATAGATATTTAAAAGAAGAAGGGAAGAAAGAAAGAAAAAGAAAGAAAGAAAGAAAGAAAGAAAGAAAAGGGAGAAGGAAGGAAGGAAGAAAAAGAAAGAAGGAGTGAAGAATGAATAAAGAAAGAAACAAATAAAGAGAAGGAAGGAAGACAGGCAGGAAAGAAAGCTACAGCAAAATATCCCTCATATATAAGGGTACATAAATGTTTATGCACATAAATATTCATGCCATAAATAGTAAATTAAACTACAAATAGAAAGATATGATAAAGATAATATTTACAAGAAATTCTTCCTGTCATAGAAATGTGAGGAAAGTTCAGCTTCAATGTTCAATTCATCTTGAGAAATGTTATTTTCTACAGGAGAAAACTCATGCATCATTTTAATAGACAGAGCAAAGACAAAACTACAGCATTTAAATATTCCTGTTCCCTCTCTTTCTCTCCATCTGTATGTCTCTCTCGCTCAATTTAGGAAATATTAGAAATTTTCTCAGCTTCATAGCACCTAGGACACTCTGACAACTAATGTGCTGTGTGTAATGTTGGGGCTGATTTTTCTCTTCCAGATGGCAGAAAGGACAAGGGCATATTGTCCTCCTACTCCAAATAAGGATTGTGTTGAATATCACCATCAATTTAACTAAGGAAAAGTAAGAGTTTTACATTTTCAAAATTAAGATATAAATGTGACTTTGGTTATAGTTAGCATATATATTTATGAAAACTACTACAGAAACCTTTAGAAAAATTATACTGGAAATATTGTGAAAAAGAAGATCCAATAAATTATTATACAGTAAAACTGAAGTTCATTTATATTCACGCACTTGGCTCAAATGTCTTATAGAATGTAATGTCAGACCGAAAATTGTGAAAATACTAGAAGGAATCATTAGAGAACCTCTTTTTAGCAACTTTGAATTAAAGATTAAAACATCAGTTATCATAGATATTAAACATTTTTAATTTTTGAGAAGTCATTGCAAAGATACTGAAAAGACTTCAGATATGGACCCCTGATCCCCACTGTTACCCTCCACCAGCAGAGGACTTCATGGTATTTCATATATTGAGATAGAATGTCGGATACATAAAGAGAAAATGAGGAATAATAAAACAGGATGGATAAAATGGGATAGAGAATGAGATGGCAGGGCAGAGGAGGGAGTATAGGGAGGGATAACTTATACTAAAATCATTTGGAAAAGCCATAAAGAAATGCACTACTGAAGAAGCCTCCTAAAATAAAATACACATATAAAAATGAGTTTAAATTGAATTATCATATAATAAGGAACAATAATCCTAAATACCATGAATTATCACCTAAAAAGCCCAGTGCCAAGAATAGTTGACTTTGAGTTGTTGATCAGAAGGGTTCCCAAAGATATCCAAACATTACAGGTTATTTCCATTGTTCTTGCTTGCCATTCAACCCTTGATTGTAAGACCTATTGCTGACATTTCAGTCACAGAGCATGGATAGTTCAAGCTTGTAGTCCCCCTGAACCTTTATCCCTATTGGCTAGCTTTCACAGTGCTGGAAGGTGCTGTGTACACTACTGAAGGAAGAAAGTAATAATTAACCTTACCCACTGTGAATATTGAGCTACAACTAGCAGGGCAGCAAGATATGCTCATGGTGTATCACTGGCAAAATATCATAGCAGTAACCACCACTATTTGATTGGATGTGAGGTCCACCTCACAGAAATGAGCCCATTCTTGGTATCGTTATCAGGGAACTCATGGCTACATGTCATAGGCTCAACAGAAGAACCTAATGCTAGTATTCAGCTAAATGAACACAGTATTAAACCAGCTAATAATTATTTATTGCTATATCTACAAATTAGTCTATTGCTCAGCTCTCATTATAGATTTTATCAGTAGATATTGATTTAACACAAGGACGTACTCTCCCTAAGGCCAAGAGATCATCATAGAAAACAGGAAGTACACATTGAACAATGCTTGATAACTACAGAGGAAGGAGATAATTACAAAAATAAAAAACCCTGCTTTCTTCACACCCAAGAAAACTGAACTTAATAATCCCAGCAGTTGTTTCAGAATGCATCATATCTGCCAAAGATCAGACTGGACAAAGGCAAAGTTAAAAGGGGGAGATGATGAGGAAGTACCTCCCCGAGCTGAGGAGTTACTGGTAACTGATTGATGGTGACTAGAAAAAGGAATGATGTTTTTCCTCAATGTATGCTCTGTCACATGGTGCATCAGTTTTCTTTCCTAATAAACAACAAGATGTCATAATTATTTTGGCTTTTGATAAAAATTGTTTCCATCATATATAATACTGTTCTCTTGTATCTGCTACAAAAGGCACTCTGAATTAAGGTACCAGGGAAATAATGACTGTAATTTGCTTTGGCTAACCTCTGATTATTTCTTCTGAAGGAAGCACTGCTTGGTCTAACTAGATAAACAAGTATTTTCTCCAAGCTATTAGTTTACAGTCTTGACTTCTTACACATGTCACCAGAAAAGCTGGAACTCAGAGAGAAGTCCAGCACCATTATTTCACTACAGATACTGCAGCTTAGGTCTGAGACAAAGCCAAAATTCCAGCATTTTTTTCAGAGTTTACAAAGTGATTCTGCTGCCATTTGAAAGGTGCCAAAGCTATTTTTTTTACTCTTTTGACCTTTATGTGGACATGATTGAACACAATATTGATTGACGTGAATGTCAACGGATTCCTCCCACCTGCTAAAAGAGCAATGAATAAGCCATGAAAGGGTGTGGGTATCTATGATACACAAAAGAAAAAAAAAAACATGCAGAACTATCTTTACTATCGCCATTATGTACAGCTATTTTGCAAATCGAATATCCCCCTTTGGATTATATGGAACCTTGACTTAGAAGGTTATCTCTGATAGGAGAGATGCTTAGTTGCACAGGGTTAACAGGCAGTAGACATATTCAACATTTCTGAGAAAAAATAAGTTTATATGCTGTGTACATGTATCAGTACCAAGATTGGCCCAATATAAACCTCAGAAATATTAACAAATAAAGTTTGAAAGTAAAAAAAAAATAGAATTGACACTAAACAAAACATATAATTCTCTCATTGTATTAAACTAAATCTTGAATCCAATGTAAATTAGGAATTTCACCTTTTACATATTTGAGTATTAATCTTATGAATAAATTAGTCATTGATTTGAAATATGTGGAAATATGTGGCTATGTCAGCTTTTCTTTTGCGAATTTGAAACGGACTGGTGTTATCTGAAAGGAAGGAGGCTTAACAGACAAAATGCCTCCATACGATCCAGCTGAAGGGCATTTCTTAATCAGTGAGTAATGGGAGAGTGGTGGTCATTGTGGGTGGTGCCATCCCAGGGACTGGTGAGCCTGTGCTCTAAAACAAAACAAGCTGAACAGACCATGCTGAGCAAGCCAGTGAGCAGCACTCCTCCACGGACTCCTCATCAGCTCCTGTTTCTCAGTTCCTGCCCTGTGTGAGTTCCTGACCTGATTTGCTTCAATCATGACTACTGGAAATGTAAGCCTAATAAACGATTTCCTCCTCAACTTGCTTTGGGCGGTTCATCAGAGCAAAAGTAATCCCAGCTAAGATAGTGGCATTGAGATCTGGTCATCAAGAATGACATGGCTATGTAGTCTATCTTCTTAATATGTTAATATCTTTTCCGCTACCATTTTTAGCATATGTCAAATTAGTCTATCTTTTGATTGGACTGTGTTAGGATGTTTGAATTTTAAAGTTTACCTTTTGAATTTCTGATTTGAGTCTAATAAGCAATCATTCTATAGGTTTTTTTTCTTAGAGACATGAATTTCAAAAAAATTGTGAAATAATAAACAGATTTCTGATATTTGCTACTAAACAGTTATACGGAAAATGTTCACAATATTGATGAATATAAAATAAAAGTTTGATCCACAGAGTAAAATGAATAAATATTCTATATTCTGCAGAATCAAAAAGTCAGAAAATGTTTAATATTTAATGTAAAAAGTAAAAAAGGATCTACTTTATTAGTTTTCACTTATATTTAATAAATAGAAAATTAAATCTACCCCAAGAAATTGCATAAATTCCCTCCGCTCCCACAATACCAGCTGTGGGCACCCTCTGGACTTCACACCAGAGCTTGTTGGAAAGGCACTATGCTGAGGATAACAATACTTTTACCATCGGACACAGAGAAATGAAGCTGGAGCTGAGTTAGGAGCACTGTCCCTCCTGGGGTGTGTTCCTAGTGCCAGATGATTCTATGTTAGCTACCGGTGCAGAAAAGTCATCAGTGGTCTTACCTAACTGGGAATCTCACAAGCCACAAGAACAATCTGTTAGGTGAGCTGTGTCTTCTAGGATAACAGAGGCATGGCTCTTGTGGGGTTGACAAATCACTTTCTACTTGGATTTGAGGCCTGCACTACTGGAGGGGACTTGTGCTTGATTCCATAAGCCTGCTCAAAATCCCGCGGTTACGGCTCTTGACAGACCATCTAGATAAACTGCTTTTTCCTACTGCTCTTGTTTGTTTTGTTGCTGTTGTTTTGGTTTATTACTTTATTTTTTAGTTTTGAGCTCTGACCGTTTGGCACTGGACAATCGATTAGTGTGCTCTTCTATGGAGAAGATAACAGCTTCTGCACCCAGCCTCCCTCAGATGTCTATCGTTCTTTCGTTAGGGTTGAGGGCCTGTAGGCTTTCCCTGTCCATGTTGGCATGGCCCTTGGTATCATCCTTCTTCAGTTGACATTTGTCTTAAAAATATGACTACTATCATTTTGCTAAATTATTATGTCATCAAAACACCTATATATTTATGCTTAAGGCCATAGAGTAGTGTTGTATCCAGTCTTCATATGAGAAGTTCCTTACTGCAGCAGGTAGTAGTGAATGTAGAATGTATACTTGATTGGGGAGCTGATAATGATACTATGTGGTAGCCTTGGGCTCAGCCCTGCATGGGGCAGAAGATCACCCTCTCCCGCTCTCAGGAAACATCTAAGGGAGAGGGAAGTCAGGACATAAGCACCATTGCATGTGCCCTTTAAGCCCCACCATCCCCAGGTGCACTGATGAATTTTGGGAGAGGAACATAATTGTCTTCAGTTGAATAAAACAGAGATGGGTGGGGTTGAAAAATGCTAAAATCATTATATAAATGTTCTAAACTATCAAGAATAACGGTGTCTTAAAATTTTCAATAATTTTTATAAATTATTATAAGTTAATGCCCAAAATTTATACCTATATATTTAGGATTGTATAAAAACTTTTTTTGGAAAAAAAAGACTATATAGTGGAGAAAGTTAAAACTGATATATATATATATATATATATATATATATTTAAGTCAAACGGACTAATAAAAATAGTAGGCACACTAATGCAGACAAAGTACTCCTAATTTCTGTAGTGTTGAATTTTTATTGTATTAACTTTTAACCTTGATCTTCTGATGCCTCATTGATTTCCTTAGCTCTAAACATCAGCTATCGTAAACAACTTCTATACCTCCTCAATCTTTGTACACCTTTATTTTATGATACCACCTTGACTGATATGGGACAATCTGCAAAAATGCCACATAATATGACCAGAGAAAAATCACAGTCTTTTGACTGGTGTTACATAGTTATGATATATTTCCTGTTCCCAGCCAATCATACGGGTTTCTATATTCTATATTTTATAACTTTTCTTTCAAAGGTCTTTTCTGGGCCCACAACATGGCTCAGTGTACTAAGGCTATTGAGGAAAAGGTGTTGCTGGAACCCACATGGTAAAAGATAGAGTTGAATCCCCAGTGCTTTCCTTTGAACTCTACCTAGGCTTGATGGCATTTTTGTACACACACACACACACACACACACACACACACACACACAAAAAACACACACATGCGTCACAAAACTAAAAAACAAACACATAAACAGATAAACAAACAAACAAGACATAATCTGGAAAGGTACTTTCTATCCCAGCTTCAGTAACAGCCGTCTGTCTGTCTGTCATCTATCTACCATCTATCTGCCATCTATCTGCCATCTATCTACCATCTATCTATCTATCTATCTATCTATCTATCTATCTATCTATCTATCATCTATCTATATATCATCTATCATCTATCTATCTATCATCTATCTATATATCATCTATCTATCATCTATCTATCTATCATCTATCTATCTATCTATAATCACCTATCTATCATCTATCACCTATCATCTATCTATCTATCTATCTATCTACCTACCTACCTTGCAGAAGAAAACTTGCCCACTTTCCCATCTCCCACCCACCAACCTTCAAACCATGTCTTCCAAAGGCTATCTTACACCTTTGCCAGATATAAATCATACAAGCTCCTGCCTGCTCAGCCTGTCCTCTTCTGCACTAGGCCTTCTGGGTCCCTTTCTTTAGAAGATTCCAGCTGTGCCATCCTTTCATGCATATGTTTGAACATTAACTTTTTACTAGATCATTTTCCTAAGTGTCTAGCTACTCATCCAGCCCCTAACCAAGTGACATATTTCCCTTTTTTCTGTCTTCTGTGTTTATCTTTTGTATTTCCTTCTGGAGCTCTGTGCAAGGTCACAGTCCCTGTCTTCAGTCATCTATCTCACATTGTCTATAAATCACATCTTTCTATTGAAAGTAAATTCTGAAGTCACCAGTATTTCTAAATTATGATGAATCCAATACTCAGTCCTTTGAACTTGTCATGCATGGTATATAGCAGTATTTGACTCTAAATTATTACTCTTTCTGCTTAAATTTATGTTAGTGTATTCTGAATGGGATGATTAAGTCTTCTCATAATTTATGTTAAAATTTCAATTCTTAGTATAAAGGCAAGTAGGACTTTGCAGGGAGAGGGTTAGTTTAAAATGAGATCTTAGAGTGTTGCTCCCTAGTAAAATTAATGTCCTGATATGAATCAAAAGAGAGCAGAACTCTCTCTCAAGTCGGTAAGCCAAAACATGTCAACTGCAAGCCACAGAAACTGGACTTCACTGGGTTATAATTCAGTTGGCTCTTCAGCATTGGACTTCCCTGCATTCAGAACTGTGAGAATTAAATACATGTAATTTTGAGTACTCAATGATATCTTGTTGTAGCAATCTGAAGTGACTAAGATCATACAGTTCTTACTCTATTCTCCCTTTCTCCCTTCTTCCTTGCTTTACTCCCTCCTTCTCCCTTTCCTCCTTCTCTGTCTCTATCTGATCTCCTTTTGTCATCCGGGTTATCACTTTTACCGTATTCTAACAAATTCCTTCCTATGTACTTGTTCTCTCCAATGCTTTGCCAGTGACTCAGTTCCTTCCTACCTATTTCCCACAGGCTCAGCCTTGTTCCCAGCTACTCCCCTGTCTGCACTCACCATCTCCTTGGTCTTATCAGGAGGCCTAGCTTTAAGTTTTGTCTGTGTACACACGGCAGCAAGTGAGCATTTCCTGCTCAAATTTGTCTCCCAAAAGACAAATTCAATCATTTAACTGTTCATCCACATCAGTACCTGCAAGTGTTGGGCTCAAAATCCTCTTTTGCAGTGTAAGCTCCTAATCTACTCATCTCTTCTCAGTTTGTGACCTCAAAATATTGACTCACTGCGTGCAGCTACATTTCCAGTCTGCCTGCCACTTATTCCCACCCTTTCCAGTGCTTCCACTCTCTCAAAATAACCATCCTTCCTTTATATTTGTAGTAAAATTTGCAAAGATAGCCTTCCTTCTGACAGGAGTCATCAACATGTCTGTCACCCAGCTCATTGTCCTCCTTACTTCTGTCCTACCCTAAGTAATCACAGTGTCTCTTAAGCTCATCTACGACAAGACCATTCTTTCCCAAGCATTTCGCTGATGACAAATAGAATTTTTATGATCACCACAGGGCACTATGTGATCTGGCCCTCTGGGACCTTCTGACTCCAGCCATGTATCATTAACACCGTTAACATTCTCAGGTCTGCAGTCAGGCTGCCCCATTTGTCATTTCTAGAACATATTAGTCATGCTCTTGCTTCAGGGAATTGGATAGGATGTGCCCTTTCCCTAAGTATACTGAGAACCAACTTTAAGAACCCTAAAGTTTAGCAAGATACAAGCCTACTCAATGATGTCATTCTTGACTTGACTCTCATGCCCAGGGTCTCTGCTCTTACCTGCCATGCACTGCGCCCCCGTGTCTGCACTCTATGCATGATTACCCAGTTCCTGAGCTTCAGGCAAGGGGCAGGAGGTTAAAATTCACAGACACACACAGACAGAGAGACAGTGACACAGGTCATCCTTGAATTCCCCAAGAATGCCCCCTTTATTGTGTTCAGGGGCAAATTATATAGAGATAGCCACACCCCAGCCAAACCCACCAGAAACCACTCTCCTGCCATCAGGAACTCCTGAAGGTCTTGTGCTCAGAGCAGCTGTAGGTACTCAGATCAGGGGATTACAAGAAATTCAAGATCTGGGGTCTCATTGCTCCCAACACTTACCTGCTGTGCTCATTATTTGTGAAGGTTTTCATCAAGCCCCAACATGGCAACCATGGCTCTTGCAGGCCTGGCTGCTCCCCCATTCCCTCTGCTTTGCTAACCTGTTACATTACAGTCCTAAAGCTGGCTGTTCTGTTCCTTTATTTCTCCAGTTCCTCCCTCTGAGTCTGACCATTTAGTTCTAGCTATCAAAGTACGGAAGCCCAGAAATCAGAACCTCCTTTTTAGCTACCCTGATGTGCATACCCAATCAAAACCAACCAAATCATCCTAACACAGGGTTTCTTTTTTTTCCCTTTATAAACTGCCATTTGCCTATGCCTCATATACTTAAGTATATGAGATGCTTGTCTTGAGCTGCCTTTTTTACAACATTGAAACCAGGACAACAAATCACTCCTCAGAACAGCAGCTGAAATGTGTTTGAGATGGCATGTCCCAGGAGGACACTAGGCATCACGTGAAGAGATAGCCTGTGCAAAGATGATATTAAGAAACATCTCCATCTACAGAAGGAAGTAAACTACAGGATACAGCAATGGTGCTAAAGATACTTTAGCCATGTTATGAGAATGGATGATATCAGATACTCAAAGATAGCAATGCTTGGAGGTGTTCATTGGACAAGGTAAAGAGAAAGCCCCCTCCCCCAAAAAAGGCACTGGATAGAGAGCATAAAAGAAGACTATGGAACCTTGGGTATGACAAAAATGCAAGCACCTAGAACTGCCCAGGATAGAAACAGCTGGGGATAACTGGGCTGCCCATGCATGCTTAAGCATTGCTGGGGCATAAATGATGATGATAAAATGATGGCTTGCCCATGGGCTCTATTTGTTTCCTCTCGATCCAGAGGCAGTCCTTAGTCGCGGCCCTGCTTGTTGTCTTTGTGGTTCATTTCGTCTTTTCCCTTTTCTGCTATTTCCCGACATTGTCTCTTAGTCCCTGCCCTTTGTCTCTCAGAGGCAAATAAATCTTCTTTGTGCTGAAAACTTAGTCTTTGGAGTCTTGTGCCTATACCAGTCCTTGTAAGCTATCTATGGAAACTCTGTTTTCTAACATAAAACACAATTTGGTTTTTAATCTTTAACATTTGTTTACTAAATTAGAGAAGAAGCAGGTAAAGTCTGAGAATTTATTTATTTATTTAGGTTTTTAATCCTAAATTTCTAGAATTATAGTTAGCAGATATAATCTTTGAGAATATTTCATATCAATAAATTATCATATAACTTCTGCTATTTACATAGAACTTCAAAATGTACAGTGTTTATAACATATTGCACTACTGGCTCTCACAACAGATCTGTGAGGCAACTGATATTCTCATACTTCAGTGAGTCCTCAAGGTCAGTATTCCACCTGAAATTTCCTAATTTAACTAAAAATGTAGAAATAAATTAGTAATAATGGGGTAAGGTTGAGTTTGCACCTTATGCTTAATATCCAACTAGATGATAATCTTATTTCTTGTTGTATGATGGAAGCGGGTCTTCTATCAATCTGTTGATTTCATTGGTTAACTAATAAAGAAAACTGCTTGGCCTAATAGGTTAGAAAATAGGTGGGCGGAGTAGACAGAATAGGAAGAAGGAAGTGAGGTAGATGGCTCAGACAATTGCCCTGCCTCTACAACGAGATGTGATGGAGCCAGCCACCAGGACAGACATGCTGAATCTTTCTTGGTAAGACAACACTTTGTGGTGTTACACAGATTATTCGATATGGGTTAGTCAAGATGTGAGTAAAAGGCTGAAAATAATGGGCCAGGCAGTGTTTAAAAGAATACAGTCTGTGTGTTGTTATTTTGGGTGTAAAGCTAGCTGGTGGCCAGGAGCCGGGTGGGATGAAAAGTAGGCCTGCCCGCAGCCCACACTACAGTTGTACTTAGTAAATTTAGATTTTAATGAAGCATTGAAAATTTCACGTATCACAGAGAAGTCGTAATATGAGTAGCCAAAAAATTATATATCTGATGAAGTAGTGTGTATGTCATCACTGTTAGGATAGTTCTTTAATCTAGGTTGTTTTTATACCTTTTCCATTAAACCTGTATCAATGACAAAAACAGGTATTGTGAGATTTCTCAAGTCAGTAACTTATAGCACAGTCTGAATGCTCTTAGAAGTTGATGGTTTTCACTGTGTTTTTGTTGGACACTTAGGAAAAGCGACATGAGTGAAGAAAAGGCTGAGGCCAACTGAGCAGGTGTTATCTCCTATATGTGATGAAGGGCACTAAAAGACAGGCAAAAAATAATAATAAAATCCCAAACAACCTAATCTCCCACCAGCAAAACAGCTGACTGCATTGTGCTTTGCTCTTTGCGGCCCGTTAGTTTTTCCCCACGCTGCCTTTTCACCAGAGCCATTTAGCTCTGTGGTAGCCATAATGTTTCTGTCGTTATGGTCTTTTCTGTGCAATATGTAGCCAGATTTTTTTTTTAATTTGACATTTACATTGTCAATCATGGCCATAGAATTTCCCACCAACGTACTGTGCTGTGTTAAGCCAAGCATGATTCGTGATACAGGTAAATCTAGAAGAAACTGAAGCAATTTGCAGTGTTTCTTTGCTTAGTCCCTTAGCTGAATCAATAAAGAATTTTTATATTTTAAAAACATTCGGTTCACTGGCACAATCTCCTGTCCTAATTTTGAAAGGAGATCTAAACTGGGGCTGACGTCTTGTCAATTTTTATTGTATTTCAAATGGCATTCGTTATATGTCTAAAGATAATTATTTTTCACAATCCTTGGGATTTTTGTCCAATTTTACCTCAGACTTAGGAACTATGAAGCACTTCTCAGAATGCTGTCCAAATAATATTATTGTCTGCTACTATATTTGGATGTTCAATGGCTGTTCTTAAGAACAGTGTCTTATAAAAAGCCTATAGTTCTGGTAGAAGTTGAATCCTTATATGAGCCAATAACAATGAAACCATTGCCCAGAAGAACATAATGAAAAGTCCCTGAAAGACAGAAGGAGCATGAAACTCAGTCATGATGACACAACATCACAATCACTTGTTAAATTACAAAATGCTACTGGAATACATAAAAGGTTAGGTCTTTTGGGGAGAATGGGGAGAGCTCCAGAAAGTCAGCTAGTCTGGAAACCATCTACTGGGACTATTTCTCATCATAACCAGAATAAGATCCTTCCATTTATAAGACTAGACTTTTCTTGACTACAATCCATAAAGATAGCATTCTATATTATGTATTTCTTTGAAAGCACATTTAGTAATTTCTTGCTGACTTGGGAAGATTGCTATGTAACCAAGTGCCTGAGTTTGTCCTCAGAGCATAGGGGCTAGAACTGTATCTCTCTTTTCCTCCTACTGTGCCCTGCTTCTAGACTGGCTGAGAAGAGGCACTGAACAGATTCCAGCAAGCTGTTTGTGGACTGACATGCAACCAAGTTAAGTACCTGGTTAAACTATTAATGCAGGCTCTTAGCTTATTGCTAAGCCAGGATAGACTTTGCCATAAGGAATACATAACAAAAGGGGAAACCCGAAATGGCCTGTTTTAGCTTTCTCCCACATTTCCTTCGGCCTCAGTCTCATCTATGGATTGCTCAGCTATGATCCATTTCTTATTTGGCAATGTTTCTATTAAGAATTCTATGGAAATAATGATTGTTGTCTTGTGATTTTCTTTCAGATAATAGGAATATATTTTGCTCTCTTAGAGAAAACAGGTATAATAAATAAATCAACAATCACTGCTTGAGTAGCCAAGACTGTATTATAGATGAACAAGAAAATCAGGAGTAAATCTTGAAAGAGATATGAAATCCAGCTGACGTGGATACGCACAGGCCAGCTGGGTGGCTGCCTCAACTAAGGTTTCTACTGCTGTGTACCTTAAAGCTCCATGATCCAAAACATCTCAAGGAAGAAAATATTTATTTTGGCTTATTCTCTGTCTATAACAGAGTTCATCCTTGAGGGAATCAGGGCAGAAACTCAAACAGGGCAAAACCTGGAGACAAGAGCTTATGCAAGACTATGGATGAGTGCTGTTTACTGACTTGCAATCTATGGATGCCTCAGCCTGCTTTCTTATAGCATAAAGGACCACTAGCCCAGGGGTTAGCACTACCAACAGTGAGATCACATCCTTCATCAAACAAGAAAATGCACCATAGACCTGACTCCAGGTATGTCTCAGGAAGGCAGAATCTCAGCTGAGGTTCCTAGGGATAAAGTTGTTTAGATTCCAGAATTATTAGTACTAGGTTTAGGTATTTGGTGAGATGTGGAGCCAGGAACTCAGCGCACACAACCCTCCTTTAGATGAGACATGGGTAGCATAACATAGCATAGTTATGAGCATGTTGAAATTGGATTTGGGTGCTGGTTTAGATTATACTAACTATATTTCCACAAAACAACAAATTCTTCACATGGATTTCTCACATAGAAACAATAATAATGTTCCATATCAGCACAGTAATATATGTAAGATGTTTATAACATTGAGACTATTTATTTATAACTTGCTATAACTAAAATGTCAATCATTATCATACTTGGCAGATTCTTCCAGGCAGTTCCAAGGATCAGAAACTTCAGAGTAGAAACGGTAAAGGTCCGAGGCCTGAGTAATTGGAGGTCATGGAGAGCGGACGATGGAGGCAGAGTGGCTAGAAACTGAGCCCCTTCTGTGTTGATGTGGGCAGTGCATGTGGCTTCTGTGGTGGTTTGAATAGGAGTAGTCCACATAGACTTGCATCTGGATGCTTGGTCATAGGGAGGGGCACTATTCAGGGGTATGACCTTATTAGAGCAGGTATGGCCTAGGAGAGCAGTCTGCTTCTGCTGTCTGTGGATCAAGATGTAGAACTCTCAGCCACTTCTCTTGTCCCATTTCTGCCTGCCTGCCACCATGTTTCCCACCATGACAATAATGGGCTTCACCTCTGAAACAGGAAGTCAGTCCCAGTTCAATGTTTGCTGTCATAAGCATTTCTACAGCCATGGTATCTCTTCACAGCAAGAGAATCCTAAGCGGCTTCCCATAGTTGACCCTGAATGTGAGTTTGACGTGGAAAGGACAAGATTGGTGAACTGGAAGTTTTCTAAAAAGTCAATACTTTGGCTGTTACTGATATGGGAGTCGGGTTTTAATTCCTGATCAACTGCTGATAAACTTGATATTGGCTTCTTAAATTAGTTGTAGATATGTGATTGTTAGACATTACCTGCCCATTGTTCAATTATATGTATGTTTTTTTTTCTCACAAGCTGATTTTATTTCTACTACATATTTTATCAGATGATTTATTTGTGCATATGTATAATGTGAAGAAATTAATAAATATAGGAAGGAATCTGGCACTCCATATTTTATGGAATACAGAAAATAATTCATTTCGACCAATTTAATATTTTATTTAAAGTTGAATTTTATCCTTCTGAAAATCCCACACTAACACATTTTTAAGACATCAGTTCTCACAGGAATACAAACAGAATATGAGTGTCCCACCCTCTGGGACCAGAATGAAGTGTTTCCCCTCAGAGGTATAAAGTTGTATATCCATCCAACTGCATTATGGGTGGTGTTTCCTTCTTTGTAAGCATCTGTTAGAGGTTGCTTGCTAGACAGGATATTGAGTCGGAATTGTGTTCTTGTGCGACAATAACCACAGTCAAGTCCTGCAAATGTTCATTTAGTGATAGTGTCTGCACTAAACTCAATACCACCTTGTTATCACTTGTCAGGCAAATCAAAGGCACATAGCGCATATTGAAGGCCAGATATTATCTACGTGTATCAGCCATGCAGGAGTTGTCCCCAAGGTGCCATTTAAAATAAGAATCACAAAAGCTGCCTTGGATAAGAAGAGAGGTCTAGCACATATGTTCTAGGAATAGGAGATTGTGAAATGCTACACACAATGATTTCCTTGTTTGCAATTTTAATGTTAGCTTATTGAAAATAAAACCAAGCGACACATACAGTATTTATAATAGTACAGAATGCATTTAAAATTAGTTTTTGACCACATGGACTTGTTGAGGGCAATGATTTTCCAGTTTATTCTGATAATTGCATTTCAAGGAATCTCAATTGTTATTTTATCTCCCTTCTATTGTGTTTAAAATTAAGATTACCTTAAAATTTAAAAATACCTTCCATAATTTTCCCTGGATGTAGTGAAGTCCTTAAAAACCATGCTTTATGTTTCCTGAAACATCATTTTCACTACTGTTGTTATCATACTTCAATACCTTCCTCTACTCCCATTCCACTCTTTCTCTGTCTCTTCCCAGAACAGATTAGCTCTAGAAACCATTTGACAAGAACTGAAAAGTTAAAAGGTTACAGCCTTAATAATCCACTTCAAAATTTACATAGCTAATTGAACAAGTATCCTTGGCCATTGACTTTACACTAGAAAAATTTTTATTTAAAGTATTAATTTGAGAGTAAATAGGTGAGAAAGTACATTGTTATCAAGGAAATAAATTTAACTCAGTAGTACGCATCAAGCATGTATATGCATTTGTGTGTTTCTGTGAATGTTCATGTGTGTGTTTGTATTTGTCTCTGTATGTCTAAATATGTACATTTATGTATGCATGGGTGTGGGTATCTGTGCATCTCAGAATGGAAGCATAAGAGAACAATGGTCCCCATTATCATGTTCTAAAAGTTGGAATCATCACCTTCTTTGAACATACAACCTTGATTTATATAAATCAATTTCAAAAGATAAAAATTATTATGCTTTAAAACCTCTTAGTCTTCCAGTGCCAATATTTCTATTATTTTGCATCAAGTCTGTCTTTCCCTGTCATTTTTTGTTGATGGGTCAAGATTCCTTGAAGAAAAACTGAGGTCACAATAGTCAGACATTTATTTTCTCAGCCTAATTGGAATCTTGGCTTAGATGCTGCTTTCATACCAAATTTGGAGGTCCATTTGACTGTAAAGTACTTTTTGTCACTAGTGAGTATAGCAGTGTGTAAGAGGGCAAATCATGGCTGAACAGTTTACAAAGGGGTCAGAGCCCAGAGTGTGAGGTGAGAAGATACACCTCAGACACCCTGAGCTCCAGAGCTGGGAAAAGTTCTGGGAATTCTTGAACAGTACACCTGCAGCTGCCAACCCATTTAGCTCTCTCTCTAACAATGTGCAAATCGACAAGATGTTTCCTATCAGTGATATGGAAGCCGTGGTGTGGACATGTGGAGACAATTGAGTGTCACTAGCACTGGACTATAATACACAATGCAGATGAGAATAGAAAGGGATCACGTGGAGAAAATTTTACATTTATCTTGAAATTCTAGAAAAATGTAGAATATATATATATATTCAAAACTGGATAGTTGGAGAATGACTTGATAAAAAAATCCTACTGAGGCACAGACTATAAAAATAGCAATAAAAAAGAACATTTATGGGGGGGGCTTCTAAGAGAGGAACTCTGAATTGAGGAAATACAATGAGCCCAGAATTAGTCCACAGAGAAGGATTTGTAGGAATAAAACTCATGAGCTCACCCTTCTCACAATATACCCTTCGGTATATTTATTTTCAATTAATATTTCCATATTTAATTGGTAATATTTCCAATTAGGCAAATATTACCATAAAACAAACAATAAGGTACTTGCTGGTGCTACATTCCAGGCCAGTCTCCCAGAATGACAGAAGAAAAGAGGGTTGTATTTCAAGGAACATGTAGAAGATACAATGCAGCAAGAGATTTACAACCCTGAAGGACATCAAATCAAAATTACAGGTAGGCAGCCCTGGTGGTTTTTGTTTTCCATAGAATAAAAGCAATTAATGTTCAGTATTCATGTATTCATTGAACAACTGTCTGTTAATATTTATATGCAACATTTTTCTCTTATATACAGTGTTCTAAGAGTTGGAATTCAGTTCTTTTTAGCTTGTTTTTGAAAGAAGAGGAGTTTATGAAGATAAAAAATAAGTTTGAAAAAGAGAGAGAGAGAGAGAAAGACATAGAGGAGACAAAGACAGAGTCAAGAGGATGAAACTGTACACCAAGGGTGAATTCAGCCTTCCCCAGAAAGTCTTAACTGAGTTCACAAGAGACAGATAGAGTGGAGGAAAAGAAACAGCAATCATGTAATATCCACTAAAGAGTATAAAGGCACTGGGACAAAATAATTGGATGTGACTTGAGCTAGAAGTCTTCTTAGATACAATTGCCGATGGCAGTATCTTAGAGAAGGTGTCGGTCGGTGAGCTTGGGTCTGAAACACGAAACACCAGTCTGAACCCTAGTACCTGGTCCACCTTCCATTTATTGTGTTCACTGACCTTAGTGTTTATCATATTAAAATTTCTCAGCAGTTGCAGAATTGAAACCACAGCCCATGACAGAAATTGACAAGTAGAAAAACAAATGTCTATTCATTCAACAAATAATGCTGATTGCCATATGGCACTAAGTTGTAGGCTTGGGAAATACTCAGTGTACTTCTCTGTCTCAGTAAAGGCCTGACTCTGGAACAAGGAACAATATGGTACATGTTCTAAGTATAAATGAATAGAGGAAGGAACAATCAGTAAAGGAGACTGTCTGGAAGATAAAAGGACAGACTGGAGTGTGCTGTAATAGAATCTAAAAGAAGGCAGCTTTAAAGGGCAATTGTCACTTACCACACACACAGAGAAAATTGTCTCTAAGTCATGTAATCCAAGCCCTGGGAAGTGAACTTGACAACACAGAGGTAACTGTTGACCTTAATAAAAGCAATCTTGGGGAAGTGATTGTGACCAGAGATCAACTGAAGTGAGTCAAAAATAGAACAGAAAGTGAGGCAGTAGAAAGGACAACCTTTAATGAGAGAAAGCTATGAAATAGAGAAGCAATCACAGACCGCAGACAAAAAAGATTTGTTTTCTTTTTTCCTCACTAAGATTTCCTTTTTCGTCAAGCATTATTAGAGTTCATTTAGCTCTTAGTAAGGGTGATCACATCTAAAGACTTACTGATCGTTGGGAAGGAAACATGCACAAGGAGAAGACCCAGTGTTTGGGAACATGAGAGTTAGTGCCAGAAGAGCCCTAACATGTAGTTTAGCATTGATACCTTGATAGAACTATTATTTCCCCCACTTAAACAGTCAATGTGGTGATTAAAACGTGTGGGAAGTTGGGTATTCCTGTGTAATGTATCTCTTGACCCTATTGTTTTGTGACAAATTAGCTCTTTAGTGTTTTGAGCAGGTTTGAAGAGGTAGAAGTAGGTGTAAAATCATCCCGCAGTGGAGTGGGAGAATTAGAATGCAAGGGAATGACTGACAAGCAGCACCGCAAGCCTATTAGGAGCTGTCGCTGTAATTTTAGAACAGAAGCAGCTCTTCCTATTGTGGAAGCTTCTGCAGCAATGCTCAGATGCTCAGGTGGGGCACAGAGAACCAAGACAATTGGCACGAGAAAGAGACTGAGGACACAATGAAGAAAGAGAATGCAGCAGCAGCAGCAGCAGCAGCAGCAGCAGCAGCTGTTCTTCTTGGCATGATTATCTTCACAACTCTCAAATCTTAGGACGTAGAGAGGGTTAGCAGTATAGAGGAGGTGGGCCCTAACCACTCAGAAACACCAGGACATGGGTAGTCCTCCGCAAAATAGGCCATCACAATTAATAATACACTTTAGCAAGATCAGGTTGTAGACAGGCTGTGGAGCATTTTCTTAAATAGTGATTGCTGAGGGAGGGCCCAGATTATTGCGCTAGTGCCATCGCTGGGGGTCCTAGGTCCTATAAGAAAGCAGACTGAGCAAGCCAGTAGGCAGCACTCCTTCATGTCCTCTGCATAAGCTCCTGTCTGCCACCAAGACTGACCTCTTGTTAGCTTGATATGCAATACTTTTTAAGGCACAATGTTTCCCTTTTTAATTCTTTATCCTTAGACCTCAGATTAATAAATACCACCAATATAAAAGATTTTATAAACAAATTTTTCTCGTTCTTTACCAATTCAAAGACTTTAAAAACTTAATCTATAAAAATATAAAGTCTTTTTTAAAATTCAAAATCTCTTTTAAAAATTCAAAATCTCTCAACCGTGGGTTCCCATAAAATCAAAAGTAAGCTTAATACTTTCTTATTTCAAGAGGGAAGAACCAGGGCACAGTCCCAATCTGAATAAAGCAAAACCATACCACAACAGTGTAAATAATTCAAAGTCCAGTATCTGAGATTCACTTATGATCTCTGGGCTCCTCCATGATGTCTTTTGTTTGGTTCTGTCCTCTCCAGTATACACAGCTTGTCTTCTAAGCTTGTTCAGGCTCTACTCTATACCTTCTGATGCCCTTGGCGACTATTTCATGTTTCTGGCATCTTCAATGTCCTGGAGTCTTCTGCTGCAATAAGGCTGCACTTCCATCAATAGTCTCTCATAGGTTCTTTTCATGATGTCAAGCCTCAAATTAACTCCATGATCCCTTCAGTCCTGCAGTTTCAGTGGCTATGAAGGATGCTCCTTCCCCAGTGGCCTCTGTTGCGCTCTCACAGTGCCAAGCTTCAGCTGCTTTTCATGCCTTCACAACTAGACCCAGCTGGGTGGCTCTTCTAAGCTTGGCTGCCAACAGGAGGTACAACCTTGGCCACTTCTGGAACACAGCTCCTGTGCCTGACCCTGAGGAAACACTTCCCAGAAGACTTTACCTTAAAGATGCTGGTATCTTCCTTTCCACAGCTTATTCTTCAGGCCTAGCTGGCTAGCATCCACGGTCCCAGGAAAGCAAAGGTTTTACTTTAGTGCTTCAAGTCTCTTCTTTTATCCTTCTTTTATCTCTCTCCCTCCCTCCCTCCCTCCCTCCCTCCCTCCCTCCCTCCCTCCCTCCCTCTCTCTCTCTCTCTCTCTCTCTCTCTCTCTCTCTCTCTCTCTCTCTCTCTCTCTCTCTCTCTCTCTCTCTCTCCTATCTATTAATCTTTGGATTTTCAAGACAGAGTTTCTCTATATAATAACTTTGACTATCCTGGAACTCTCTTTGCAGACTAACCTGATCTTGAGCTCACTGAGATTCTGCCTGCCTCTGCCTCCAACTGCTAGGATTAAAGAAGTGCACTACCACCACAAACCTAGGATTTCTCTATATAGCCCTGACTGTACTCGAGCTCCAGGCTGGCCTTGAACTCAAAGAGCTCCCCAAGTCTCTGCTTCCCAAGTGCAAAGATTAAAGGGTACGACCCCTGCCCTCAGGTTTCTTTTTTTTATTTTTTTATTTTTTTGGTTTTTTTTTTTTTATATTTAAAAATTTTCATCTCGCCGGGCGGCGGTGGCGCATGCCTTTAATCCCAGCACTCGGGAGGCAGAGGCAGGCGGATCTCTGTGAGTTCAAGACCAGCCTGGTCTACAAGAGCTAGTTCCAGGACAGGCTCCAAAGCTACAGAGAAACCCTGTCTCGAAAAACCAAAAAAAAAAAAAAATTTCCATCTCCTCCCCTCCACCCATACTCCCCTTCCCTCTCCAGGCCAAGGAGCCATCAGGGTTCCCTACTCTATGTTAAGACCAAGGTCCTCCCAACTCCCCCCAGGTCCAGGAAACCAAGCTGAAAAGGCTCCGACAGAGCCCGTCCATGCAGAAGAATCACCATTGTCCTTGGCTTCTCAGTCAGCCCCCACCGTCGGCCACATTCAGAGAGTCTGGTTTGGTCGCATGTTCCATCAGTCCCATTCCAACTGGAGTTGGTGATCTCCCGTTAGTTCTGTCCCACCATCTCCATGGGTGAACACACCCCTCACGGTCCTGACTTTCTTTCTCATGTTCTCTCTCCTTCTGCTCCTCATCAGGACCTTGGGAGCTCAGTCCGGTGCTCCAATGTGGGGCTCAGTCATTTTCTTCATCTATAGCCAGGTGGAGGTTCTATGGTGATATGCAAGAAATTCATCAGTGTGGCTATAGGAACTGGCCTTTTCGGGCTCCCTCTCCTCAGCTGCCCAAGGAACTAGCTGGGGGCTGACTCCAGCTCAACCTGAGCAGACACCACAGATTGTTCATACGAATCGCCCAGTTGATTACTTGCTTCCCTGTGAAACCAGGCAGGCCTCCATTTTTCCACTGCTCTCAACATTCTTATTTTCTGAGCTTCTACAGAATGCTCTACTGAGATCTTAATATTCAGTGGTTTTTCTAGCCCAAAGTTTCAAAATCTACCCACAATCCTCAAAAAAAAAAAAAAAAAAAAAAAAAAAAAAGGTGATCAGGGTCAGGTATCAGGTTGATCACAGCAATATCACACTTCCTGGCACTAACTTCTGTCTGTGTCAGTGTTGTTCTCTTTCTGTGAAGAGACACCATGTCTGCAGCAACACTTATAAAATAAATATTTACTTGGGGCTTACAGTTTCAAAGGTTTTGTCCATTATTATTGCGGTAAGGATCATGGTGGAAGGCAGGCAGACATGATGCTGGTAAAGTAGCTGACAGCTCCACATCACGAGCCACAGGCAGCAGGGAGAGTCACTGACAGAGACTTGGGTTTTTGAAACCTCCCTCAAACCCAAGCCCCAGAGACACACTTCCCCCAGCAGGGTCACACATACTCTAGCAAAGCCAGACTTCCCAATCCTTCTCAATTAATGCTACTCCCTGGAGACTAAGCACTCAAATATATGACCCTATGTGGCCTATAGTTATCTAAGCTACCACATGTGTATAAGCAATTTTTAATATTGTTGGGGATGAATGTACATATTCAACGGTTTCCCAAATGTACATAGCTAAGGCAGATAAGCAGCTAGATTTCTAAGAAAATTATACTTGCTTTACCTGTTTTCTACTAAGTCTAAAAATCAGATCCACACAGATAGTGAGTTTAAACAATGCATATTCATCATCTTTCAGTTAGTGTGGGTCGGGATCCAGCTTTCTGGTTGAGATTCCACAACATTACCACTGACATGAAGGACTCTAAAAAAGAAATCCCACACTAGCTCAGAATTGAGTATAGTAAAAGGTTATTTATTAGGGGTAGACTCACAGATGACAGTCCTCTGCTGGAACGGGGAATGTGAGTGTAGGAGGAAGATGAGAAGAGCAGTCAAGAGCATATAATAATAATCTCCAAAGGTTTTTATTTTGTCTAAGGGGCAGATTTTTTTGAAAGTGGAGGGGAAAAAAACTGTCTTAATTCCTCTCCGGATGCTATCAAGAGACACCATGGCCAAGGCATTTATGAAAGAAAATCTTTGTTTGGAATGCTTGCTTACAGTTTCAGCCCATGATCGCCATTGTGGGTAGCATCACACAAGTTAGGCAGGTGGTGCCAGACCTGGTCTGGGCTTGGAAAACCTCAAATACCACCCACCTTCTAATCCCTCCCCCAAAACAGTCCTGCAACTGGGAAACAAGAACTCAAATATATGATCCTATTGGGGCATTCTCATTCAAACCGCCCTGGAAAGTAATTGAAACATTTTCTGTGAAACACTGCAGATATCTATCCTTGAGAACCAACGTAGCATGATTAGGGAATTCAATCTAACTAAATCAATAGTGGAAAACTTTAGTTTACATATGAACGAAGTTCAGATATTTCCAGTGAATGTTTCATGTTTACTATATCATAAAATTATAAAAATTCAAATACAAATAAGAAGTAAGATCTCTTTGTGTAAGTGGATTTTTAATTATTCAAGAAAATAGCAAGCAGTGACATCTGAATCTGGCATGTTTCCATCATGTGCTCAAGTCTTGAGCTCTGATCAATGGCTCTACTTGTATTGCAAGCTTTAAGAGGTGCGTTTTTTTTGGAAGGGCTTCAGGTCATGAAGTGGTCAGCGCTCAAAGCTGATAGTGGGGATCTAGATTCTTTCATATTGCTGTGGCCACATGACAGCCCCCTGCTGTGCCATATACTTCTGCTGTGATATACCGCCTTCCCAGCTGAGCCTGGAGTGCACCTCTCAGAAGCCATGATCCCTACATAAACTATTTTTTCATGCGTTGATTTATTTAGGATTCCTTATACTAACAGAAAGCCTACTAATTTATATCAATAATCAAAGATTGTTTATCTTAGTGGGAATGACCATATGTTTGCCTTTAAAAAAATCAGTGTAGCAGTTCAGAGAATTTCACAAAGACTTTGAAGACTCACTGTGCAAATAGGTTGCAGAGAGAAATGAAAACAGAGCAGAATCGCTGACCTGCCCAGGTGTTCTAGGGCTCCACTCCCATAATTTCTCTAGATTTCTAGCATCAATATTAAGAGACATTTTTCTTCCCAAGTAAAACAATTGCTGTAGTAAATTAAATATCCCCATATCATGGCTTTGTAGAAAATTCTTAAGTATTCAAAAATAGACTCACACAGGTAACAAATACAGAGCTTTTCTTTAGAAGTAATGTAGTTAAGCAACACATAAAATATTCTGCAATTTTTAAAGTCGTCTCTCCATGAATTTGGCTTCTTTCTTCCCCTACTTCTAAAAGTACCATGGTTATGACTATGTGTCTCAATATATAGTCCAAAATATGTATTTTTATCAATGTGCTTTCATGATAGTACCATGCTGGTTATCTTCTTTCTCAATTTCACACAAACTAGAGTTACCTTGGAAGAGTGGAATTGCTCTGTAAGGCCTCTGTTTTGAGTGTTTCATGCCTCCCTCACCTCTGGTTTAACTCCTTGGCTTGATAAATTACATCTTCAGAAAACACCAACCATACAGAATCCACGAAATTTAAACATTCTTTGATTTTGCAAGTCTTGGAGGTGATTTATTTATTAATATTCTACACTTACCAATTATGCCAACTGGATATGAAGTCGTGGGCTGAAAATTATTTCCCATTGATATGTGCTTTTTGTATAGCTTTCAACTATGCAGAGCTTGTGATTTTTCTTGTCCATTAGCTCTCTAGAAATTTGCCTTATTTCTAGAAAAGGTTAATTTTCATTCTATATATGTTACTCAGAAAATTCAAAGTACAGGCAAGGTTTTCTCCCCAGGATTTATCCTATGTCCTCCTGGTTATGCAAGCCTACTATTATACCACTGAACTGCATACACCAAGACATATTCGTACTTTGTATTTTCAAACCAGGTCTCAGGGCATCATCGTGGTTAGACTTGAATGAACTCTGTAGCCAAGACCTCAACATTTATAGTCCTCTATACACAGGCAGCCCACCAAGACCATCAACTGGAAGAATTAGCTTTATAGACTTTACTAGTAAGCCCACAGATGTTTTTCATTTGATGACTTATGTTCTTTACCTTTGAAGATTTCTCTTTTGTTTTTGCCTCTTCCCTGCTCTTAATTTTCTACTTTGAAAACGTACGCTGGAGCTAGAGCAGTGACTTAGTGCATAAATGCACGGGCTGAGATTCTGGAGGACCCAGGTTGGAGTCCTAGAACCTGCATTACAGCTCACATCGGCCTGCCCTCTCCTGGCCACTATAGGAATTGCATGCGTGTGGTATACACAGGTAGGCAAAACGCCCATCCAGATAAAATAAAAATAATAAATCTTATTTTAAAAGAAAAAGTATAAGAAGCTGTATTTGGACTTAGTGAGTTTTACAGAATTTCTGTGAAGGAGAAAACATTTCTCTGGGATTTTGGACTGCTTTTGAGGAACGGGACTTGGATATTTTGAAAGTGGTGGGGAAAGATATGTGCAGTACGTTTGAGGTGGCACGTAAAAGCCAAGGCAACAAACAGACCGAAAAATTTGAAGAGTGTAAAAACTTATTTTTTTATATAAAAGGGTATTTAGTAGGATATTACTAAAGATGACGCTTTGGAACAAATATTAGTTTATACTCAGATGTAGTTCAAGCTAAAAAAAAAAGTAGTTTTACTATTATAAAATAGCATGTGAAAATGGGATAGTAAGTGTTCTGAATCAGGTGAATGTTGTGATTGAAAGTATTTGGGCAGCATATATCTGTATATGATGCGAATGTGTCTGCAGGGGAGCATGCGACTGTATATGATGTGAACGTGTCTACAAGAGAGTGCATGTCTGTATATGATAAAGTTGAGGAGGGAAGACAGTAAGCAATGGTGCAAGAAAGATCAAAGCAAACAGAGGCTTTATGCTTTTTATTCTCTGTTTTCTGACAACTCTAGTCTCTTCAGTCTTGGTTCCCAACATAGTTTTGACATTCTGCTTATGTTAGAGGTTGGCCTCTAAGGTCCTTTTCCTTCTTACCCTGCAAATGCTACGTTCATTTTAATTCTTCCTCAACTCCCAAGTTCCTTCATTCCTTGCCTTACAGTCCCAGCCAAAGCAGAATTACCTTTCCCTATTGAATGAAAATCTCTTATTTCCATTTTCAGGATATCTATTATTAAAACCCTCATCTGGATTTATTGTTATTTATTCTGAACCAATTTCCTATGAAGTCCCAAAGATAGGCATTCTGTTTTATTCACTCTTTGGGTAAAAATATCTCGGCAAAACTGATAGTGCGCAGTAAGGACAAAGTAGATGTTGTATAAGCCAATGTCTTAGTGACCTCCCAAATGATTTAAACAGAGTGAAAGACACAGCATGTAATTGGATTTTACTGTACCATTTGGGCAAGCTAAGGCTTAATCATTGCATTCCAAATATAGTGTGCATTTTGAGCTGTTGAATAAGTGTTTATCAAGCTTAATGCTATAAAGTAAATTCCAATTATCCACATGAGAAGTATACTCTCTGTAAAACCGAGGAATCATAAATCAACCAGAAAGCATTTATAGTAACTTGATTTCCTGAGGCATGAGTTTGCATATAATCAGGTTTCAATTAAGAAGGAAAGAACAGAAGGAGCCATTACATAAATATCAATGCTTCAATATTTACCTTACCACAGATAATTTATAGGTTGAAAGGGCAAAATAGCAATCAACTCTATAAAATTGACTGACAGAAATTTAAATATGTGTGAGGAATAACAAAACACTCATGGAGCTTATAAGTAATAAAATAAATAGAATGCAATATAGGAACGTATAAGTAAATTCTTAGAGATTATAAATTGATTTAGTTCTTACATTTATAGTATCTGTGTGTGTGTGTGTGTCTGCCTATCTGTCTGTCTGTGGTCTCTGTGTATCTGTGTGTTTACACACGAGGGACCAAGGTAAGAGAACACCCGTGTGAACTGGTACTCTGATTTAGTTCTTACACACACACACACGTGTGTGTGTGTGTTCACACGTGAGTGACCAGAAGTGAGAGAACACCTGTGTGAGCTGGTACTCTGATTTAGTTCATATATATATATATATATATATATATATATATATATGTGTGTGTGTGTGTGTGTGTGTGTGTGTGTGTGTGTATAGTGTGTGTGTGAGAGAGAGAGAGGGAGGGAGAGAAAGAGAGAGAGAGAGAGAGAGAGAGAGAGAGAGAGAGAGAGAGAGAGAGAGAGAGAGAACACCCGTGTGAGCTGGCACTTTCTTTTCAGGGTTCAAGCACAAGTTGTCTTGTCAATCTTGGCTGCAGAAACATTGACTTTCTAAGACACCTTCTTGACGGATACCTTGAAAATTTTAACTTAGTTCTTTAAAACATTAGTAGTGCCAAATTTCACATTTCAAATATCACTCATATAAATGACTATGTATCTCACATACATGAATTAGGAAACTTATAAAGCACTCCTCAGTGGAACTCTGAAACACAGCTTGCTCCAATATTGAGTAGACTTAAAAGTTGAGTGAACAGCCACACAGTGGGACACCCCACTCTATAGGACCTCACAGTGGGACAGAACTCCAAACCCCTCCCCTAACTCCCATTGCTTTTCTAGCCAGCCACCAGAGATTATCCTGTAGCTAGGCTCTTCCCAAACCAAAGCCCATGCACTAAACATCCCAAGCTACTAACCATACCCCATCTAAGAGCTGAGAGCTTGCAATAATACGGAGGGGACCAACATAAACCAAGGGTATTCTGGATATGGAAAATCTGGGTAAATGAACAGGAACTACAGAGACAAGTATAAGCAACAAAATACAAGAGATAGAAGAAAGAACCTCAGGTGCTTAAGATACTATAGTGGAAATACTCATTTGTCAAAGGAAACATTAAATCTAACAAATTCTTAACACAAAAGATCAAGGAAATTATAAAATTGAAAAAAGAAAGCATCTTCAGTAAATGTAGCAAATGGTTCTAGCATAACTGGATGTCAAAATGTAGAAGAATGAAAATAGATCCATATCTATTGCCATGCACAAAACTCAAGACCAAATAGACAAAAGACCTCAATATAAATCTGACCACACTGAACATGATAGAAGACAAAGTGGGAAATAGTCTTCAATCCATGGGCACAGGAGACCACTTCCTAAATATAACCCCAGTAGCACAGACACTGAGAGCACTAATAAATAAATGGGACCTTCTGAACCTGAGAAGCTTCTGTAAAGCAAAGGGCACAGTCAATAAGACAAAAAGGCAGCCTATTGAATGGGAAAAGATGTTTACCAACCCCACATCAGACAAAGTACTGATCTCCAAAATACATAAAGAACTCAAGAAATTAGACATTAAAATTCTAAATAATCCAATTTAAAAATGGGGTACAAAATTCTGTATTCTCAACAGAAGAATCTCAAATAGCCAAATGATATTTAAGGAAATGTTCAATATGTTTAGTTATCAGGAAAAGGCAAATCAAAACAACTTTGAGATACCATCTTATGCCTGTCAGAATGGCTAAGATAAAAAACAATAATGATAGCTATGCTGGAGAGAATGTAGAGTAAGGGGAACACTCATCCATCGCTGCTGGAAATACTTTGGAAATCAGTATGGTGGTTTCTCAGAAAACTGGGAATCAACTTACTTCAGGATCCAGCAATACCACTCTTGGACACATACAGAAAAGATGCTCAATCATAGTACAAAAGCATTTGCTCAACTATGTTAAATATCACCATAGATCCTTCATCCGGCAACTGACAGAAACAGAGGCAGAGACCCACATTGGAGCACTGGACTGAGCTCCCAAAGTCCAGTTGAGTGGAAGGAATGAGAATATGAGCAAAGAGGTCAAGACCATGTTGGCTTCACCCACTGAAACAGTTTACCTGAGCTAATTGGAGCTCACCAACTCCAGCCAGACTGGGAAGAAACAAGCATAGGACCAAACTAGTCCCTCTGAATATGTTTGACAGTCGCATGGCTGGGGCAGACTGAGAGGCCACTGACAGTGGTACTGGGATTCATCCCCACTGCTTTTACTGGCTTTTTGGGATCCTATTCTCTTTGGATGTATACTTTGCTCACCCTAGATATAGTAGTGAGGGCCTTTGACCTTCCACAAGGCAATGTACCTTATCATCTCTCAGGATTGAATGGGGATGAGATGGGAGGGTGCATGGAGGAAATGCGAGGAGAGGATGGAGTGGGAACTTGGTGACAAAGACTTAAATAGCCCCAGGGACTCAACAGCTGAAATGGAAAAATAATTAATGGTCATTGAAGAGAAATTACAGAGGGACATGTAGATAGGGTGAATCCAAATCTGAATTGTATTCCATTTGTACTGCCTTCCAGAATATCCCATACAGTAATTTTAATGCAGAGGGAAGAGATTATCTTAGAATGGATCTTATTTCCATGTAAACTAAGTAAAACACTTAAAAAAATTTTACACTTATGTGGAAAAAAAAATCTCTGAATTAATTATAAAAGGAAAATTGAGCCTTCATCAACTAGAAGGTATAGACCCAGCAGAGATTATAGTGCTTTTTAATACTGATGAAATTATAAAAATATGGAAAAACAATGAACCATGGCAAAGAACTTGTGCTAATTTTTGGGAGAAATTAATAGTAATTATCCCCAAGGTGATAGAATTAACCTTATAAAGAGAACTACTTGGATTCTTCACCAAATTATACATGACAAACCAAGAACTGGAAGCTGTACTTTCTACACTGATCCAAAGAAAGGAGGAAAGGCAGGTTACACATCAGAAGAATTATGTAAAGTAGAACAAAGCCCTTTAAATTCTGTCCAAAATGCAGAGTTATATCTATTCTTGTGGTATTAAGGGATTTTAAAGAACCACTCAATATAGTTACTGATTTGCTATATGCAGAAAGAGTTGTCTTGAATATCAAAACCCCTAAATTTATGCCAGATGTTAAAGAATTTACTTCATTATTCATTAAGGTTCATGACATGATCAAGAAAAGAATTTGTTCCATATAAATAATACATATCCTATGGATCTTCCAGGTTCACTATTTCAAGGTAATGCAGAAATTGATTGATTATTGATTGGAAGAGCCCTGAAAGCCTCCGAATTTCATAAGAAACATCATTTCAATAGCAAAGGTTTAAAGAAAGGTTTTCTATTACATGACAACAAGTTAAGGAGATTAGAAAGAGATGTCCTACTTGCTCTTTCCATAATCAAATACTGTTACCTGCAGGGAGTAACCCAAATGGTACTCAAAGGAATAACATTTGGCAGATAGATATGTTCCACTTTGTAGAATTTGGAAAACTAAATATGTACACCATACTATTAACACTTATTCAGGTTTTTAATGGGCATGCCCTGAGCTCAGAAAAGGTGGATTCTGTAATCAAGCATTTATTAGTAGTTATGACCATCATGGGTATATCTGCACAAATAGAAACAGAAAAAGGTCCAGCATATGCTTCTAAGAAAATGAAACAGTTTTTACTTATTATAATATAAAGAGTAATGCAGGTATACTAAACAATCCTACAGTTATAGAAAGATCAAACTGAGCTATAAAAGATATGCTAAACAAACAGAAAGGGATGGAAAGTACCCCCAGAAAGAGATCTCATAATTCTTTATTAACTATGAATTATTTTGAGACAGTTTCTCTGTATAGCAGTCCTAACGTTCTTGGAACTAGCTCTTGTAGATCAGACTGGCCTCAAACTCATGAAGGCCTACCTGTCTCTGCCTCCCAAGTGCTGGGATTAAAGACATGCAGCAAAACTACCCAGCAACCTTGAATTTTCTAACGCTAATGAGAAAGGAACAACAGTAGCAGAGAGACATTGGATAAAAGAAAAAAACTTCTGAATTAAATCAGCCGGTGTATTTTCAGAATGTGTTTACCTCACAATGGAAACCAGGAGATGTGCTACATTAAAGAATGGGTTTTTTTTTCTTGTTTCCACAGGAGAAGAAAAGCTACGGATACCATGAAAATTAATAAAGATTTATTTTGAAAAAATAAACCTCTTGAGAAAGAGAAATGACAGCTCATACTCAGAGGTGACAATCATACAAGTGTTAAGAAAACATCATAATGGTTGGGACAGGGTTCTGTTCTTGTCTTTACAAGAAAATGCTCATCTTCAAAAGTCAAGCAACCCGGGAAATTTGGATGCCTAAAGAAGAAAGAATAACAATCTAGAAAGGATTCCACTCTGTATGCTGGGAATACAATTGGTTAATAAAGGACTGCTTTGGGCCTGTGCAGAGGTAGGCAGAGAAATCTAAGCTTAATGCTGGGAGAAAGGAGGCAGAGTGAAGAGAAGCCATGTATCCCCACCAGAGACAGATGCTGGAACTTTAGCAATTAAGCCACAGCCACATAATGATATATAGATTAATAGAAATTGGTTAAATTAATATGTAAGAGTTAGCTAATAAGATCCTAGAGCTAATGGGCCAAGCAGTGATTTAAATAATACAGTTTCTGTGTGATTATTTTGTTTCTAGGTGGTTGGAACAACAACTAAAATCCACTTAAAACCTGAGAGAGTTTGAAAAGGAATTCTAGACACAAAAATACAGATTTTAACACAGCTTCTTGCTATTTGCTGGCAGTGTGCCTCAGCTCCTTTAAGAGAGATTTTCCTAACTTAGCAGCAACAGAAAAATAGCCACACTGTTTTGAAATGCCAGTTTTCTGGGCCGTGCTGCCAGCATGACCCCTGGCTCTTTCAGGAGACTGAGCATTTGAATGGGGTTTGTTAGCAATGTGCTATAGTTTGCTTGTTGGCAACATGGACCAGCTTTGTGCCTAGAGATAGGGCACTGTGCATTGCTCTTGGAGAAACTAGGCTGAGTGGGGCAAGAAGGAAGTTCTGTATTTCCCCTAGCAATGGTGCAGCTTAAGTTTTTAAGAAGCACTTAGCATTTTAAGAAGTGCTCCTAGACAGTAAAGAATTACAGATACACAGTAAAACAGAATCAGAAGAAAAGATCTCTAAATGGGTCATAGTGTTGAATAAATATATGTAGGCATGGTCGAGAGAAGAAAAAGAATACAGAAAAAAAATAAAACAAAGTCTTTAAAGAGGCAGAGTACAGACAGTAATAGGATATGTAGCAAAGTTACATTATCCACTCATCAGTTGTAGGCTGTTTTGAAATTCTGACTAGACAGCTTATGCCACTAAGCAAAGCTCCCTATGAGAGAAATAGGCTACAACTTGTTGAGTTGTTAGCTAACCAGGTCCCATATGGCCCACAAATATCACAGCTTCTTGCTAAGGCTATTGGTTACTCTCCACAACCTGATGATAAGGCCCTTGAGCTAAAAAGACCACTTACTTATGTCATTGAAAATAAAGAAATAAAGCTTGTGCTCATCTAGAACCTTTATCCCTACTGAATAGCATTCATGGTCCAAAGGTACTTGGGATGCTCTTGGATGAAAAAAGCAATTATCATCAATGCCATTCACCTACAAATTCTGTGACCTAAAACAGCGACCTCCCTGGAATATATACTAGAGCAAGAGTGGCAGAATTATTCTGAGAATAATCACCATTTTTTGTTATATTTAATGCTCTCACCATGATATAGAGCCCATATATGACCCTGCTAAATTGGGTAAGAACTTGAGACTAGATAACTTACGGGTCCTAGTGAAAAACCTGCTAATTATGCTGTTATAAAAGAACATAGCTATAAAATGACTCTTAAGGATATATTGTTATACCCATAGTTCAAAACATGTCTCATTTCTTACCAGAGAATCTTCTTCTTACAGTAAATGATAATTACCACAGAGACCCATAATTAGACAATATGTAGAGAATTAGAATCTTTGGAGCACTCAGGACTAAATGGAACAACTTTTTCAAATCCCACCCATCAAGGCTTGGAGATCTATGGGGAAAGGAGAGAAGTATTCTAAGAGCCAGAGGCGATGGATGTTTCCAAGTATGCTTGCTAGTTTTGTGCAAGCTTGTTTTAGTCATCTGAGTGGTTAGACCCTCAACTGAAAAAATGCCTCCATAAGACTGACCTGTAGAAATTCTTCTTAATTAGTTTATGAAGATATGGAAGGGCCCAGCCCATTGTGGGTGGGACCCTCTGGGATGGTAGTCTTGGGTTCTACAAAAAGGAAGACTGAGGCAGCCATGAGGAACAAACCAGTAAGCAATATGCCTTCAGGGTCTCAGTATCAGTTCCTGTCCGCAAGTTCCTGCCCAGTTTGAGCTCTTGCCTTTGCTTTCTCAGCAGACTATAATTCAGGATATGTAACCCAAATAAACTCCTTTCTGCCGAGGTTGCTCTTGGTCCTGGTGTTTCAACAAAGCAATAGGAAACCTGACTAAGACACCAAGGAAAGAGGATCCTCCCAACATTATAGGACTGATGCACATTTGAACTCCCAGAATGGGATCACATGCAGAAGGCCTATACAGGTTCAAACCAGACAATATTCCATCACTGAGAAGGGTAAGTTGATGCTGTTTTCTACCTCGAATAATCAAAATAAAATGCTTGCAATTAATAGCTTATGGGAAGTGGAAAATGGATTTTTTTTTAATAAAACGCCATTGGGTATATCAACTACACTCAAGTGCAGACCACATGACAAGGAGAAATTAGCAAGCAGAAAATGAACAACATGTTTTGAGTGGGCTTTTTTAAGTTTTGATAATTTTTGCATAACTTGGTTTTATTTTTTTTAAGTGAACCTGAAGTTGGATGAGTAGGGAAGAGCAAAGAATTTGGGAGACGTTAAGAGAGGGAAAATAATATGATCAAAATATAATTTGAAATTTTTAAATGAAATAAGTTAATTTTACAAAGAATGTGATTGGAATTTTTTTATTTTTTTTTATAAAAATTTCCCCCTCCTCCCCACCTCCTCCCCGCCTCCTCCCCACCTCCCATTTCCCTCCCTCTCCCCCACTCCCTTCTCCCTTCCTCTCCAGTCCAAAGAGCAGTAAGGGTTCCCTGCCCTGTGGGAAGTCCAGGTCTAGGAAGGTGAGCATCCAAACAGGCTAGCCCTCCTCCCCCCCCCCCCCGCAAAGCCAGTATATGTAGTAGGATCAAAATCCAATGCCATTGTCCTTGGCTTCTCAGCAGCCCTCATTGTCCGCCATGTTCAGGGAGTCCGGTTTTATCCCGTGCTTTTTCAATCCCAGTCGAGCTTGCCTTGGTGAGCTCCGATTAGATCAGCCCCACCATCTCTGTGGGTGGGTGCACCCCTCCTGGACCTGACTTCCTTGTTCATGTTCTCCCTCCTTCTGGTCCTCATTTGGACCTTGGGAGCTCAGTCCGGTGCTCCAATGTGGGGCTCTGTCTCTATCTCCATCCATCGCCAGATGAAGGTTCTATGGTGATACGCAAGATTTTCATCAGTATGGCTATAGGATCTGGCCATTTCAACCTAGATGCCCTTCAGTGGAAGAATGGATGAAGAAAGTGTGGAATATATACATATTAGAGTACTACTCAGCGATAAAAAACAATGACATCTTGAATTTTGCATGCAAATGGATGGAAATAAAAAACACTATTCTGAGTGAGGTAACCCAGACCCAAAAAGATGAACATGGGATGTACTCACTCATAATTGGTTTCTAGCAATAAATAAAGGACATGGAGCCTATAATTCGTGATCCTAGAGAAGATAAATGGGAAGGTGATGGGAATTTTGATGGGGTTTATTCTGAACACATAGATGACCTTTGATAATTCAGCCACGATATTTTCAGTGTCAGTTCTCTCAGTACAGGATTCCAGAAGTTCTCTTTATTCAGCAAGTTTATCAAGCTTTGTAAAATAAAGTTTTATAGTTTTTTGTCGTGGTCTTCTAAATTTTACTGGGGTCTGTTATAACAATCTCGCTTCATTTTTAATTTTAATTGGGTTTTCCCTTTCTTTTTGTTACTTTGGTTAAAGGTTCACCAACCTTGTCACCTATTTTGAAGAAGCAATTCTTTGATAGACTCTGTGTACTTTGCTTTAGTTTCTGCCTCATTAATCTCTCCCAGTCTTTTTTATTTCTTGTCATCTATGCTTTATTGTTCAGAAGACATAAAGTACATCATTAATTTTCTAATTTGAGGTCTTCCTTTCTGCAAGTTCTTACAGCTATAAATTTTCTTCTTAGGACAACTGTAGCTGTAGTCCAGCATGCCCGATGGGGAATGATGCCATTCACATCTGTTTTTAGGCTATTTTAATCTTCCTTTCTGATTTCTCCAGTGACCCAATGTTTATTACAAGGTGCATTATTAAAATCTCTGCTGTAATTCCATTACATAATGCCTGCTTTTTTTGATTTTATTTCAGCTCATTCTTCTAGTACATAGACTCTTGAATATGTCTCAGATGTATTGAAAGTATTTATTTATCATGCTCCTTGATTTCATCAAAATTTACAAATGTCTGAAGTATTGTTATCTCCACTCTGTCTTCTGCCCCTGAAGTTTATTTTTTGCATTGTCTTATCTGCTGTTGGGGCTCTCTAATACATTTTATTGACTTTCTTCTTTAATTTTTATAATTGTCTAGTAGTTATTTCTCAGTGTTTCCATCATTCACTGAATTTTCTTCTCTAATTTGCTACCTGGGTTGACTGGGGAGAGACTTTTGTCAAGGTTTGAAATATATTTCTTAAGTTCACTCACTGTTTGATTGAGTTTTCTATGTAGCCATTGATTATTTTAAAAGTAGGACTCTAAATTCTTTCTCAGACATTTAGCTTTCTCTGTGTTTTGGCTTACCATAAAAGGGAGACGAAGGATAAGAATGGGTGGTAGTGTGTTGTTTCTTTGTTGTTCTTTCTTTGTGTTTCTTTGTTTTGTTTAATATGTCTATTGGAATAGATGTGTGTTCTAAGTGTTTACAGCTCCTCCCCAGCTGCCTTTCCTATTTTATTTGATTGCTTGTGTATGCTTTTATATCATTTACTAGAAATTGTGTTTTCTGGCACTTTTTAGAGAGGGGATGCACTGGTGATAACCTGACTTATTCAATGTCAATCTAGAATTTTCTTATCTGTGGAAAACTATTTGCATTTCACTTGTACCCCTGTTACTTCAGAGAGAATGGTGCCAGAGTACTATTTTGAAGATGCAATTCTTAGATTCTTTTTTCTTTACAAAAGCAAAGGGAGTAATTAGTATTTAAGTAACAAAATGAAGAAGAAGTGGAGAAAGGAATAATAGTAGATAGCATTTGAGAAATAGGTTTTTGAGTTGTAGAAAACTATTTTAGATATAAACACATAGGAAAATATTTCAAATTTTATCTTAGTTTTGTATGTATGGATTCTTTCTTTACATGCATTAAACATGTAGTCATGTAATCTGTGAACTAGTTGTGTGTCAGGTACCCACAGGGGCCAGAGGAAATTGGATCTCCTGGAACTGGCATTATAGCTGTAAATGGCCAGAGTGCTACAAATCCTAGTCTCTGGAAAGGCAGCCAACTCTTAACTACAAGTACATTCCTTAGCCCCTGCAGAAAATGCCATTGTAGTTTTAGATCATGGCAGTGACACAGAGGTCATTCTGTTGAGGTAGAAATAACAATTAGTGTACAACAGTGCAAGTAGATATAAAACATAACAAGCAGACAGAAAAATCAATTAAAACATTAGAAGAAGGGGAAAATAAAAGCAGGTGCCAGAAGACATAAAAACTACAAGTCTTCCCAATCACCCCAAATATAATGTAAACATAATCATACATGCAATCCAAGCACAAATACAAGAAAAAAGGACAAATACCTTATGTCCTTATTCATAAGTGGCTTTTAGACATAAAGCAAAAAAAAGCCTACAATTCACAATCCCAGAGAACCTAGACAACAATGAGGTCCCTAAGAGAGAGACGTATATGGATCTAAACTACATGGGAAGTAGAAAAAGACAAGATCTCCTGAGTAAATTAGGAGCATGGGGACCATGGGAGAGGGTAGAAGGGAAGGGGAGAAGAAGGGAGGGAAGCAGAGAAAAAATTGTATCTCAATAAAATCAATAAAAAATAAAATAAAATAATAAAGTACAAATGTACTGCCATGCAGAAATAATATCCCATGCACCTCCAGATGATCTGTAATTTTAACTTGGATTTTGTTTATAAATTCTCTAAAATATGACTGCCAACTCACAAGGTTAGTGCATATTTTCATCTCCCATACCTATTCATAATTATTTCCATGTTTTATCTGTGTAGCTACTTTTGTGGATGCAATACACAATCTTCACATCCAAGAACTAAGAGAGTTTATTATGACTTCTACCATGAGTGACCACATGCAAAGAACACAGATTCAGGTAGTTTGACTGACATATCACATTATAAAAGTCATTGCGGGAACTTTTTATTCATAGGTCAATGACAGTAATGAATCAATGGATGTATCAAACACATTGATGAGGGCCATGGATAACAGCCAAGCCATGAGAACTCTTGTTTGATGAAGATTTAAGTAATGCAATTTTTAGCTTTTTGTTTGGGGAAAGTTGATGATCGATTACAAAGATATCCCACAGGTTCTACCTAAAAGCCAAAGGGATGTTAGATCAGATGCAGAGGTGGGTGATAAATGACTGTTAAGGGCACCAAACAGAGCCCAAGATAAATTTGGCTTTCAATCTATAACTTTCCAACTCACTGAAATAGGGAACTGCCAGTTGATCAATTAGGGTGCAGAATCTTCAATGTAGATATGAATTTTTCAGGAAATCTCAGTTCACACCTCTCTGCTAAGCATTATGTTTTGTGCACATGAAAGCAATGAGATGGTTCAGTGTTAGGATGTGATTAAATTAAAAATAGGTGGGCAGAAATTTAGACTTCAAGAGAGGGAAATACTTGGTAAAGTTATTTAGAAAAGTCCCTGAATTATACTGTTATCAACTACCAAAATTCAAGTCTGAGTTCTCTTTCTTCCCACCCTCGAGACTTGACATACAATTTTCATTTAGAAATGATAGAATCATTAAGCCCAAAGAATAATTCATAACCTATGGAATAAGAAGACAAGGAAAATAGGCTTCCTAATTAATGAAATTATCATCTGTGCATGTCATTACAGTCTTTCACTAGACTGACTGGCTTCCTTCCTGTGTCTATAATCACTTACACTCCATGGAAAAGTGATGCTTGGAGTATTTGACGTGATTCACTCTTTTTAACTCCCTTTTCCCATTAAATTTATTTTTGAGCTATAACTTCACATGGAGTAGCTAGTTCTAACTTTAGAAAATATTGGTTTCTAACATCTAAATAATTGTGACTTATATTGTGATGAATAATTTCATTTATCTTATTATTTTGGTATTAGATCAGATTATAGGTTTGGAAAACAAATGGTGGCATTATAGAGGAAATTAGATAATAACGATACCATTTCAAGTTTTTTTCTCAATAAAATTACCCTTTCACTATATGCCAAATATTATTAATGATAGGGGTAAAGACAAGAGATGAAATTTGTGAGAAATGTGGTTCTACAAATTTTTATGTCCATAACTCAATGCTATTCGATTTTACAGTCCAAAAGAAAATGGGACTCCAATAGGAGTCATTTTGTAATACAGCCTATCTACCTCCTATTAGGAAAATATGAGCGTTATTTACTATTTTTCCAATCCTGTCTGCGATGGTTAGTCTTGATTATCAATCTGATGGGATTTAGGATTACCATGACAACAAGCTTTGGGCATGTCTTGGTGGATTTACTAGATTAGATTAATTGAAGTGAGAAAATTGATCCTAAATATGGGTGGCAGCATTCCATGGCCTGGAGTCCTGGACTAAATAAAATGAAGAAAGGGAAATGAGTAATTCCGTTCAGCAGTGTCTGTTCCTGGCAGCAGATACAGTGAGAGCAGCTGCAATAAGCCCCAAGTGCCGTGACTTCCCCAACACAATAGATTGTATCCTAATGTGTAAGCCAGTACAAACCCCGATTTCCTTATATTGCTTTGCTCAAATATTTGCCAACAATAAGGCTAGTAAGTAATACACTAACTGATTGTACCGAGGTATACTGTGAAGAGTCTTTAATTGGAGCATACATTCATAAGATTGTGTCTTTTAGGCCAGAAGTCTTCTCTAATTCTTCAATAATATTTTCTCTGTATGTTCTATGTTTGAATAAACATATTTTTAAATATGGATATATGTAGAAAACTCAGCCTGTCTTAAAATTCTTTGTCCAGTACCTATAGCTCTATGACCAATTGACAAAACACAATGGATTCTGCTGCTATTGCAAAGGGTAGGTTCTGAGCAGTAAATACTGTCAAGCCCAAATCTTTGAATATCCTGAAAATAACTCAATAGAGTTAAAATCATTCTGAGGTAGGGAGAAGTCTGAGTGTGTGCCACTGGTCTTCCCACAGTCAACTATGCCTTATGGAGAGATTTCATCTTTGACAATTTTGAGTGTATCAAGTTGCTCGCTGTAAATTGTGGTTTATTAGGGTGGTTAGGTTTGAAGTAGCAGTGAATTCAACTGTATTTAAAAAGCAGACATTCATCAGGATGTGTTGTGCTGTGAAGGAAAATAAAAACAGCTACAACAGATTGATCATTGTATCTAGAGATTGATAACTTAATAATTTCAGTATCAATAACATCCCCCAAACCTGATTGTTTGAAACCATTGACTGTCTCACCTCTTATTTAATAAGATTTTATTTATGTTATGTGAACTTTGTAAATAAAGAAGAGGTGTCTTTGAAATGGTGTTCCTTTATGATGAGCTAACACCTTTGTTTTTGTCAGTCCATAACTAGAATTGTTTAAATCTAAATCTTACTGAATAATAAAAGGATTCTTTTGTGAGGGTAGAAAAACATCTGAAATTTTGCAGATATAGAGTAGGGGTCTGGGTAAGCAAGCAGTAATAACAAAAGCAGTAATCTCAAAACAAATCCAAAAACACATTTAAAAAATCCACTTATGATCCAGTAGGCTTCATCCTAGAGATGCAGGGATGGTTCAACGTACTAAAATCTATCAATGTAATCTACCATGTAAACAAAGTGAAATAAAAAACATCCACAAGACCATCTCATTAGATGCTAAAAAAAAAATCCTTTGACAAATCCAATACCCCCTCATGATAAATATTTGGAAAGATCAGGTATACAAGAAACATACCTAAGCATAATAAAGGCAGTGTACACTAAGCTGCCAACCAACACCAGATTAAATGGAGAAAAATTCTAAGGGATTCCAAGAGAATCAGAAACAAGACAAGGCTGTCCACTCCCTCCATATCTATTCAATATAGTGCTTAAGGTTCTAGCTAGACAAATAAGATTACAAGGGAGATCAAGGAGATACAAATCAGAAAGAAAGAAGTCAAAGGATTGCTATTTGCAGATGACATGATAGTGTACATAAGTGTGTTGCAAGGAGAGCCTGGCCACTTATTCATCCTGGCTGCCTGGCTAGCTTAGCCCTGAAATAACCACACAGAAACTGTATTAATTAAATCACTGCTTGTCCCATTAGCTCTAGTTTCTTATTGGCTAATTCTTACATTTTAATTTAACCCATTTCTATTAATCTGTGTATCGCCATGTGGCAGTGTCTTGCCAGGTAAACGTCCCAGTGTCTGTCTCTGGTGGATCCATGGCGGCTCTCTCTCTCTCTCTCTCTCTCTCTCTCTCTCTCTCTCTCTCTCTCTCTCTCTCTCTCTCTCTCTCTCTCTCTCCCATCTTACGTAACCTGAAAAATTCTACCAGGAAACACTTACAGCTGATAAACACATTCAGCAATGTGGTAAGATAAAATATTAATTAAAAATAGTAATCCTTGTATCTAGAAATGATAAACAAGCTGAGAAAAATCAGAGAAGCATTCCCTTTACAATAACCATATATAATATAAAATATCTTGGAGTAATTCTAACAAAATAAGTGAAAGACCTGTATGACAAAAACTTTAAGTGTTGGAAGAAAGAAATTGAAGAAGGTATTAGAAAATGGAATGATCTCCCATGCTCTTAGATAGGTTGGGTAAACACATCTTACCAAAAAAAAAACAATCTATAGATTCAATGCAATCTTCATAAGAATTACAGCATAAATCCTCAAAGACCTCAAAAGAACAATATTCAATTTCATATGAAAAAAACTAAAAAATTACAGGATAGCTAAAATAATCCTGTACAATAAAGGAACTCTGGGGGCATCATAATCCCTGACTTCAAGCTCTACAATAGAGCTATAGTAATAGAAACACCCTGATAATGTCATAAAACCAAACATGTGTACCAAGAAATCAAATTGAAGACACTGACATTAATCCACCCACTTACAAAGTTTTGATTTTCGACAATGAAGGCAACACTGTACAATGGAGAAAAGAAAGCATCTTGAATAAATAATGCTGGCATAACAGGATGTCAATATGAAGAAGGATGCACATAGATCTATATCTATCACGTTGCACAAAACTGAAATCCTAGTGGATCAAAGACCTCAACATAAAACCAATCACACTGAACATCACAGAAAAGAAAGTGGGAAGTAACCATGAGCACAATGCCACAGGGGAGCACTTCATAAATATGACACCAGTAACACAGACACTGAGAGGACCTCTTGAACTTGAGAAGCTTCTGTAAGGAAAAAACAAGTTCAATAAGACAAAATGGCAGCCTAAAGAATGGGAAAAGATCTTAACCAACCCCACATCTGACAGAGAACTGATATCCAAAATATAGAAAGAACTCAAGAAATTAGACATCTGTTGGGAGGAAGGCTGCTTGATTGTTCAGGCCGCTTGGCCCTGAATTAATTAATTAATACATAATACATAATAATAATAATTTAATTAATACAGGAACTGTATTAATTAAATTACTCTTTGGCCCATTAGCTCTAGCTTTTTATTTGCTAATTCTTACATCTTAATTTAACCCATCTCCATTAATCTCTGTATCACCACACGGCTGTAGCTTACTGGGTGAAGTTCCCAGTGTCTGTCTCCTGAGGGGGCTACATGCCTTCTCTCTGACTCTGCCTTTATTTCTCCCAGCATTCAGTTTAGTATTCCCCTCCTACCTAAGATCTGCCTTATCAACAGGCCAAGGCAGTTTCTTTATTCATTAGCTAATAAAAGCAGCACATAGAAAGAAGGACCTCCCACATCAGACATCAAAAACCAAATAATCAAATTAAAATGGGGTACAGCAATAAAGAGAATTCTCAACAGAGAAATCTCAAATAGCTGAAAGGCACTTAAGGAATTGTTCAATGTCCTATCCTTCAGGAAAATACAAATCCAAACAACTCTGAGATACCATCTTATAACTGTCAGAATGGCCAAGATCAAAAATATTGATTCTAGTTTAGCCTTGAGAGGCTGTGGAGTAGGGGAGCGTTCTTCCACTACTGGTGCGAGTGCAAACTTGTACAGCTACTTTGGAAATTAGTATGTCAGTTTCTCAGAAAAAAATGGGAATCAATCTACCTCAAGACCCATCTTGGGCATATACCCAAAGGATACACAATCATACCACAAGGATATTTGCTCAGCTATGTTAATAGCAACATTATTCATAAAACCCAGAACCTGGAAGAAACCTAGTTGCCCCTCAACCAAAGAATGGATAATGAAAACGTGATACATTTACACAATGAAACAGAAAAAAAATCAAATCTTGAAATTTGCAGGCAAATGAATGAAACTAGGAAAAAAAAAACATCCTGAATTTAAGTAGCCTAGATTCAGAAATACAAATACAGTATGTACTTACTGACAAGTGAATACTAGATGTAAAACCAAGGATCAACAGGCTACAATCCACAACTGCAGAAAAGCTATGTAAAATGGAGGATGGTAAGAAGGATATACATGGAGAGCCCAAAGAAAGGGAAATAGTTAAGATCTCCTGGGTAAAATTGTAGTTGGTATGTAAATGGAATAAAATTTACCATAAAAATTTATAATAGGTGAAATAAATTAAGATCACTCTAGTATTTTATCAAACTCTAAAACTAATTTTTGTCATTGTTTTAATTCAATTTCCTCCTCATTTTTGCCCAGATTTTAATATGTCCTTTTGTTTTGTTCCATTTTTACATTTTCTTTTTAGTCATAAGCCAGTTTGATAACTATTACTTTCATGTTTGTATTTTAGGCATGATGGATCTGTGATAGTAGCCTTGACAAACCTCTTCCTAAGAGATGAAAAGCAGAAACAAAACAAAACAAAAACAACTAAAAGACAAAAATATGTGTTTTAGATACATACAAATAAGAACATTAAAGCTCAAAGATAGGCCAACAAGTAGACCAACAAATAGAAACAATATGTAAAGAAATATGTGAAATCAACAATTAATGTAGACACAGACTAGCAAGAAACAAAGAATTAATAATACAATTATAAATTCAGAGTGTACCCTTGAGAATCAAGGTGAGACATTTGCTTCTCACAGACACAGAGTATAATCTTCATATGGAATGGGATCAAATGAACGTAGAAAAGATTGACTGGTAAGTCTGACAGTGCAGATAGGCTAATATAATACCCTTTTATGAAGAAAGCTTAGTAAGTAAGAACATGCTACTACTAATTAATTAATAGAAGTCAGAAAACTCTGGTTTTGTCTGAGGAGTGTGAATTTCACCAGATTTCTTCTCCTCTTCTACATGGTTTTAAAAGAAACCTTAATAATAGTTTCTTTAACATAGAGTCTTTTTCTTCTCTTGGGGATTTCTGGAGAAGGTAGAGGAAGAGTAAAACAGTAGGAGTATTGTCAGAGAAGGACAGACAGGAAGAAAGAATGGAGAAATATTCAGTCCTTCAGAATCCATCATCACTGTAGAACAACCTCTAAATTAATTTTTTCCAAGACAAGGTTTATTGTGTAGCCCTGGCTGTCCTGGAACTCTCTGTTTACCAGGCTGGCCTCAAACTGAGAGATCCACCTGCCTCTACCTTCTAAGTGCTGAGATTAAAGGTGTGCCCACTATTGCCCTGCTCTCAAACTTCTTATTTAACTTCCTTTTCTTGAATATTTCTTAAAAATTTTCTAGAATTTTCGGAACTTAATTTTCTTAAATTGATAATTTCTATTAGATGCTTTCATATTCTGATTAAGTTACTTACTTATCATCTTTAGTTTTATTGCCTATTATTTTTACTTTAACATATCTCTAAAATTTAGAAATATCAAACATTCCCCATTTTCCAAGTGCTTATAACTTGAATTAATTTAAATTATCAAAACCATCTAGAAATATATGGCAAATTTTTCCTTTGAATTTCCTTTTCTTTGTTAATATGTTTTCTTTCCTGGACATTGCAATCTTCCATGAGTGCTGGTGGGGTTTGATTTTTGACTCAGATTTCTTTGGACTCCATGGGAGTAGTTCCCTCCCAATCTTGTCACAATTTATCCTGTACATATGTGGGGACATGAATGTGCTCACGACTGACTGATCAAATATATGCCTTTTTTCCTAGCAGAGAAAATAAGATTAACTCCAACAAGGAAACACAGATTGTTTTCCTGGGCATCCCTGTGAGGCTGTGGATGTTCTATGGAGTTCTCTCTGGTATTTCTACTGTGATGGGATGGAGGAAAAGTGACTCATATCAGTATCTGTATGATTGAGGACACCTAGGCTTTCAAAGTTAAAAAGAGCAAGGCTGAAATAACAAGGAGAAATGAGGCAGATGAAAGTCCATCAAACTAGATAGATCTTGGAGGAATGGCAAAAGAATAAAGCTACAGACTACAGAAGGTTTTGATAAATACTCTAATGAAACAGGTAAGAAGATACCCAACAGTCTAAACTGATGAACCACTGATCAAACTGAAGGGCAGATCTGGGCCACAGAAAGAACTCTCGCATCATTAATCCCAAGAGGAAACGTTGATAATCAAACCCAGTGGGTACCTAGTTCCAACATGCATAATTTCCTCTGGTGAGAGTGAATCATCTTTGAGGTCCCATACCCTATTTCCAAAATAGCAATTCAAAACACAGATCTAATTTCACAGAAAGCAAGAGTTAACTTATTCCAAGAAATAACCAGTGACTGTAGACTGGAAGCAAATATTCAAATTGATACAAATTACATCTTCCTCCATGGAAGTGGCTTAAATATGTCTTTATATTCACAATGGGAAAAAAGAAGACATAAGTCAATAGATGTGCCAAATATATTGGTGCAGATTGTAGGTAGGTAGGTTGCAGAAAAGCATGGATATCTCTGCTATTATTTTAGAAGCTATTTAATGTATTCTTAGCTCCTGATTTGTAGAAGCTAATACTATCCTAAGAATACAATAAAACGTTTACCTGGAATTAACAGAAGATCATAGATCAGATATAGAAGTAGGTGATAATCAGGTAGTAAGAACACTAAAAATAGCTCAAAATAATTTTAGTCTCCACATGCAACTTTCCAACTTCTCATAAAGTTCTTGTCAGACAGTTTGCAGAATTTTAAATATCTGTGATGTTTTCAGGAAACTTGCATTCCTATGTTTATACATTCACACTGCTTATAGTGTTTCTTTTCTTGTAAACCTTAGAACTGTTATTTTTATTCCCTTTTTCTTTTACTTTGTATTTATCCTTCACAAGTTTCATACACATATACAATATACCTTGTTCTTAAACAGGCTTAATCAAATCCCCTTCCCATCTTTTCCTGGACTACCCATCACATATCTCTTTCAAGTTCATTCCCTGTTTATATAATCTTTATCTACATATTGTTTTAACCATAAACTCAAATTAGTGCTGCCCATAAACATGAGTATGAGGTTCTCCACCAGTGCAAAGACAATGTACTTTGCCAGTGGCCACACCCCTCAACAATAATAACTCTTCTCCCCCAGAAGCCATCAGTTGCTGGTACCTTCTCAGCTGTGGGAAGAATCTGTGAATCCCTAAACCAACGAGGCTGGAGTTTTTGACTGTCTTCATTTTTGCAGGCATGTTGTAAGTAACCATGGTTGTGAATTCATGTGTCCATCAGCCATCTCATGCCAGGTTGACAGCATTTCACCCCACTCCTCCCCATCTTCTTCATAATAAAATATTTAGAGTTCTATGACAAGTACTTTTGGATCTAAAAGTGGCCTTATGTTGACAGCCTTTTGTGATCAAATAGCTGGAGGATGTTACGAATAGAATTATCATTTCTCTTTACATGTAAATATTGAATTCTTCAGTATTCTGCCAATTTTTCCAATAAATTTCAACACTACATGTTTTCATTGTGGGCTTTTGATGGAGGGGAGGAGGCACTTGTCCAGAAAGGTTTAAGTCTCTAGTGTCTCAAGAAAATTACAAACAATAAAAAATACCAACCCACTGATATTAGTTTATGGTATCATCATAAGTCAGTATGTTTTCAAAGTGTACATATATAGATTTAAAAATAGGTCTTTGTCATGTTAGAAAGTGAAACAGACAAGGCAAATGACTTACATACTAAGTGTCAAGCCCAGCATGTGGCTCAATTGATATGTTCTCAAATGAGTTCCTAAGAGAAGATCAAATTAGGTACTTTATATAAAAACAAAAGTATTATACAGTGCAATCATTTTCTAGGCTTATCTATATACAGTCTAACAAAATGATTTTCTCTAGACAAAGAAAACAGTGCTGTTGTATTTTCTGACTTAGTTCTCTGTGTTAAAAATTAAATAGTTATGTATGTTATCTGTCTAGGTTCTGAGTCTCCATAAATTTATATTCAAACTCAATACCCATACTTTACATGATCTATCCTTTTTGTCAGGATACAAAAAATCCTATTCTTAATGGTCCACACTTTCTATCTGGAGAACACAGATGAACGTGTTGCTCTACAAAACATTCCCTGAAGACTTTCTAAGAGAGAAACTTAACCCTTGAAAAATCTCTGCAACATTAACAGCAATACAAATAGCTGTTGCATTTTGACTGTAAATATTTAGTCTTTGCAATACATTTTGTTGAATTGCCTTTATGTCTTATTTATTTATATTATAGACATATGGTTTTTTTTGCTTTATAGACTAGGATAGTTGTGAGCAGACACACAATATTCTTTCTATCTTTTTTTTTTTTTTGGTTTTTCGAGACAGGGTTTCTCTGTGGCTTTGGTGCCTGTCCTGGAACTAGCTCTTGTAGACCAGGCTGGCCTCGAACTCACAGAGATCCGCCTGCCTCTGCCTCCCGAGTGCTGGGATTAAAGGCGTGTGCCACCACCGCCCGGCTTCTTTCTATCTTTTTTAAAGTCCATATCCCTGAAATGGAGTGGACCGTCTGCAGTATGAAGTCAAGGCTCTGTCTTTTGTTGCTTGGTCTTTCTTCCTTTCCAGGTTTCAAGGAGGCTCATACCACAGTCCTAGTCCAGCCTTGAGGAAGTAGAAATAGTCAATCAATAGCTTACTTATTCATTTCAGAGGTTCTTTGGAAAATTATAATCTTTACATTTTTATGTTATTTCCTGGGTAAGAACCATGTATCAGAGTGACAACCACCTACTAGGGCAAGTGAAAAACATAAGCTATGCTAGGAATGCCTAGCTATAAACAAGAAATTCTATGTCATCAGAAAGGACTGAGACTAAGAGAAACCCTGTAATGTCTGATGTAGCCATATTTACAGAACTCTCAGTCAAGACCTGAATGTTATAATGACACAAACAACATTGAGATATGGTTTTTCTTGCACCTGTGTCTGAATAAGAATTACTGGTTTTACTCTTATTCAATATGTGGTACCCATATAACATCAAATTTACCTACCAGTTTTAGAGTATTCTGCAATCAAGTAAGATTAGGGTTTCTCAACACGGCAATGCAATGAAATTTTGCTTGATGTATCAAAGTTGCTCTGAGAGCCCTAGCACTCAGATGAATCACTAACTACTAGCTTTGATCGTGTTTTTAATACAGGTAATGATGATTCTCTTCTAAATACAATTTACAGGTTTGCTAACAATTTCTTCTTATGCCTTGATCCTTCTATCTGAGATTAATCTCCTTTTGTCTAAAGTCTACACCTTACTGTTTACTCTAGGGAAGACTTGTTAGTGGCGGAATGCTTGTGTTCACGTCTATTTTCCCATATTCTGTACCAATTGATTTTAATTGCTTTGATTTTTGGCTATGGAATTAAGCAACATTTTAGTACATAAAATAAAATAAATGTTCCAAAGGACTGTGAAAGAGAGATTGGTTTTGTGGACAGAATAGAAAGAAATTGGTCTTTTAAAATTTCCCTTTATCCTTGAAAGAGTTTAGTTGATAGTTAATTCTACACTAGTAGTTTTGCCAGTGCATTGAAAATAGTATCCCTGGTTGAGAGCTGACTTTCATAGTAGCTGCTGTGAAGACATCCAGATAATTACCATTCCTTTTAGAGAGTCAGAGTCTTTTCTTTGGCTCTATGAAGTTTTCAGAAAACAAATATTACTCTGATTTGATGAAAATTTAAGACAGATTATATGGATTTTATTTTATAAGTTTTCTTATGCAGCATACTAAATAGAAACCAGATAGTATGTAAAATTAAAAATGAGACCTTGGGAAAGTGTCCTTGATTCCTTTGTCTCAACTACCATAATCCAGGTCAAAGGCACAGAAAATATTTTCAACAAATCATAGAAGATTTCCCTAAGCCGGGCAGTGGTGGCACATGCCTTTTATCCCAGCACTCAGGAGGCAGAGGCAGGCGGATCTCTGTGAGTTCGAGGCCAGCCTGGTTTACAAAAGCTAGTTCTAGGAAAGGCACCAAAGCTACAGAGAAACATTGTCTCAAAAAAAAAAAACCCCAAAAACCAGATTTCCCTAACTTAAAGAAGGAGATGCTTATTGAGGTACAATCAGCACACATCACACTAACTAGCTGAACCATAAGAGAATTTCCACATCATGCATAATATTCAAATTATTAAATTTACAGAAAAAGAGTGAATAATAAAAGCTACAATGGAAAATATCAAAAAACGTAGGAAGAGCAGAGGATTCGTGAGGAGTTGGAAGAAGGTAAACTATTATCAATATATTGTTAAAAAATATTGAATTTGTATTTTAATTTTTTTCTACTAATTTAAGACACTTTAATTCAGAATCAAACAGTCACTCGACACTGACATGGAAATTTGTATTTTAAAATGTATATTTCCCTCTCTCATACACACTATAAATATATATATACATACATATATGTATGTATGTATATATATATATATTTAGACATAGGAATATATCGGGAAAGATATGAAATAATTATCACTTTTTTCTTTATATTATTCATATTTATAATTGCTCATATATTGTTTTATTAATTTTTGTTTGCGCAGGACTAAATGGTCTGAACCGTGCCAAGTAGTTTAGAACCCAGAGCCATCCCCTGATGCTGTGCCCTGAGTCTTGGGATTTTAGAGTAAGTCATCTTGCCACGTGTGCTTACACAATGTTAAGCCTAACAGTTAATCAAAAAAGTAAAATAAAATAAAAATAAAGTAAAATTTAAGAAAAGTACTATTCTTACCACTCATTTGATATTTTTTTACATCAACAAAAGTTCTAGCGGAAAAAAGAAATCTTTAATGTCTTGTTAGTTTTCATAATAATGGCTTTGCCTAACACATAACCTGATTTGCAGTAGTCAAATTTTAAAGGCATCTCTTCATCCGGGGATATGGGGAGCTACTGGCTTGGCAAGATATTTCACAAGGTTGCAAATGTATTTTTAAGCAAGTAGAGATTGGTATGTAAACAGTTAATTTGTTATGTTTACGTTCATGATTTTTCAAGTTGTTGGTTTTCCACTTTCGTTTTTATTTTCCTTTTAACTACAAACATATTCTTCTGCTTTCCAATAGATGTCAGTATCAAAAAGGGAAACAGAAGAAGCCTTTTAATCCATCTTTCAGTGTAATGGAGACTTTAATCGTCTTTATTTCTTTTCTCATGCAAGGAGAACAGTTTTAAAAACACAAACCATGTACTGTTTGCAGTGGGAGCTGTTCACATACTTGTGTAAGCTGGTTATGCTGACTAAAGGGAGTGAATAGGTAAGGCGGATTTTCTGGAAAGCCCCTCTTTGCTATGCACGGCTCTACTTATTTTAACAAATAAATCAGTATAAGCAAATAGGATCACTTTACAATGTGTTGTGTGATGATAGAGACATGTGGTGTGGTGATTGTCACCATCACGCTAACCCACACATTCCTATGGTACATAGCTACATACACAGTCATGTGTGGGGCAACTCCATACTATAATGTCATGGGTTGCTACACGCATGTGTTGCCAAGTCCATAGATAAAAGTTTGTCTAAGAAAAATACACTGAATAATATGTTAGCTACGATCAAACTACTGTACATTAAATCTCCAAACTTTACTAGTTTTGTAGCTGTAAAGTTCATAACCCTTGCAAGGCACCTGCAAAACCCACCACCACTCCTTATTTTATGTCCGTGTGTGTCTGCACACACACATGCCACCCCGTGCCTGTGGAGGTCAATAGGCAACGTGACTTGGAGTTAGAGCTAGCTCTCTCCCACTGGGTTAGTCCCTGGGATTTGACTGAAGTTGTCAGCCTTCAGAGCAAATACCTTTACACTCTGAGCTCTCACCAACCCCTAAGTGCCCTTAATGCTACTAAAATGAGAAGCTTCAGACCAAACCTGCTGGACACTACCTATCCAAACATAAGTGGAGTCTTCTTCGCCCAGTTTCAGAAATATTCTGTTTCTAATTCCTTAGCACTGCCTGATTACCAGAGTGGCCCCTCCCAGTCTCCTGAACCTGGCACCACAGAACCTGGGCAGGTGGACTCTGACAGTGTCTATGAATCACTTCATGGAAAGATAAAGCCTATAAAATACTCTGAAAATCACGGTAGAAAAACCAGGATTTTAAATCAGTTCTGTTGGATCCAGATTACTTTTGCAGATGAAAGAAACCATCTGTTCTCTCCAAAAATCTTACAGACATCATTTTTAATGAGGTGCAGTTTATGCCACTGACACAATGCCAAAAATAAACAAAATAGCTTACCATTAGAGTTAACAAAGGGAAGGCTAGATCTAATCATTTCTTTTTCATGAACCCCTTTGCTTTGTATCTTACTTTCCTTAAATAAGTTTTTCCATTTATATACATAAGACAGAATACATAAAAGAAACAAACAAAAAATCCCCACCCACTAAACATTCTCGCCTTCGAGACAAGGATCCTCTTCTGATTTCAGTTCTACTGTTTTTGATTCAATAACTTGTAGTTAGTCTCATTATTTCCACTTCCTGGTGAAATTTATGATCATTATATTCTATCTCAATGTATTGCACGCGTTTCTAGCAGCATTACTCATGCGGGCCACTCGTAGAAATAGCGCAAATGCTTGTCGCTGAACGAAAGGACAAACAAAATAGAGAAGAATATGCAGCAGGTTTCATTATTCAGACTCAATAGGGAAGGAGGTGGTGACGCGTGTTACATGGAAAACTCTCGAAACTATAATAAAACTGAGTTAACAGGGGGAGGGTGTCGTGGGGTTCTACTTGCAAAAGGTAGAGTAACAACAGTCACAATACAGAAAACAAACGGTATTGCCAGGTTAGAAACCTGGGGGAATGGAGTCTGGCGTCTTGGTGGATGAAAGATTTCATTTCAGATTTAAAAGGCTTGGATATGGAGGTTGCAATAACAGCGTATTTATGTTTAATAGCATAGTGGTATGCTCTAACAACTGTTTGAAAGGGCAAATGATTTTCAGGCATTTTTATCATGGAGAAACTTGACAAATAACTGGAGAAGATACCTCTTTTGCCCAAATATCCAGTAAGTCAATTTAGTGTGATAGTGTGCATGTATGTAATTTACCATCTTCATATATTTGGGTTTTTTGCTTAATTTTGAGTTTAGAGAAAATAATTATTTCTCAGTTTCAAAACCCACACAATTGGAAGACGACCAAGTAGATGCGTTCACTAGCGCCCACTGTGCACTGTGATTCAGAAATACAAAAGCAAACAAAATGTATGTTTGAGCCTTGCCAGTTCCTATTTACTTTGGATCCCCTGTCAGAATATTCTGGAGCTTCTCTTTCCAACACAAACAGCCTTGATTCCATGGGGCTCTCAATAGGACGCTCTTACCCACAGCATTCTTCTGTAAACACCCTCCTTTGCTGCTGGCGGTTGTGGGTGCTGCTCAGTGTATGGAGATGCTAAATTCACACACTGTAGGTTTCCTTCGGATTCTTACACTTAACAAATATAAGACTTTCAGATAGCTCCCCTATCCCCCGTGAGGCCCAATTTCCTGAACTGTGAGATAGAGTTAATGGCTCCTCGAGAAATGCAATGGGTGATTTGGGGATCCATGGACTATTTGAGGAACTGACAGTATTCACTCCACAAATTCTATTAACCATTTTCCGACCGCACTGCAATGAAAGTAAATCAAACTATTCCTTGTAGCATTCAGCAGTTATACCCAAATGAAGATTTACATAAATAGATTCTTTTTACTCCTTCAACAAGCAACTGGGATTCCACAGTCCCTTCTTATTAAGCTCAAAAGATGGGAGAGCTGCTCCTGTGGAAGTCATTTCCCACAAGGTGGTGGATATTTCTAAGCACATTTTAAACCAAGCAGAAAACACCAGCAAGTTTTAATAAACTGCTTAAAAGTATTGTTAGAAATATTTCCTGTGAAAACAATATTCAAATTTAATTCTCATCACCCACAAATCTGAATGAGCTTAAAAGTATCCTATACCTTGTATCAAAGAGTTTATTATTTTTTTTTCAAATACTATGTACCACTTTGGGATAGAAATTCTAAAACGTTAAAAGAAATCCAAAGGGTGTATCACTCAGGAAAAAAAGAGAAAGGACTAACAGAATCACAGACTCGGAGAAAGAGGAGCTGAAAGGAAAAGAGACAAGGAGAAGGGAGGGAAGGAAAGAAAAGTAAGAAACAAAGGAGGCAAAGAAATAGGGGCACGAAGGAAAGGGGGTGGGAGGGAGGGAGGGCCCGATATTTAGATAAATTATTTGAGCTACAACAAAGCAATAAAGAATTGTTTTTATTTTATGAACACGTTTTCTCCTATTTAAGGCTAGAATTGAAAGTAAACTAGAAATTCATTGTTTAAAACTTGCTCTACAATATAACAAAAATATGTTTCTATAAGGCTAAAAAGTCATAAAATACATTTCTTTTGTATATATATTAAATATTTTTATGCGCTGTGCTCAGGCAGGGTATCATTTTTACTGTTATTATTCAATTCTTCCTTGTGTTTATATATTAATTTTAACTAATCTTACTAGTCTCTCTTTTAGAAAAATATGAGCTAATTGTATGATACATTTAAATTAGAAAGTCTAAGGTCATTGTTTTATGTATATTTATATTTAAATGAATGATATTGTCAGCAAACTCACTTGGCCTTGATTTTATTTGAATATTATGGAATTTTGGAAAAGATACCTACTACAACTGTTTCTTCTGTCAGTCAATAATGAACCCACAGACTCCTGAGTACTTTCAACATTTTCTACAACGTGCACTTGGATTACTTATTCTCTGTAGCAATTCTTTAGTGGATGATGTCAGCGAGGTGCAGTTCAGTGGCAAGCAATTCGACCTGCTAACCAGCATCCTAAGAAAGTGTTGCTGCTCATGAACGCCAGGAATGAATTATAAGGAAAAAAGAAAAGTGGAGTGCCTGAAATTTAATACAGCTAACTAGCTGTAAAGAGTTTTTGGCACTTTTTCTTTCTTTTAGGCTTGGAGACAAAGCCTGGTTCACTAAGGCTCTGAACTGAAGGTGAACAGTGCAAACTGTAATCTACAAAGCCCTTACCTCTTGTTTTCTATGAGAGTAAGGTTAATAGAATTTCATTACCATTGTGCATAAGAGACTTATTGAATTGGTCCAAAATCAAAAGTTAATTATGGAGGTTCCAAAAGTTCATGGTAGCCTTTTCCTTTTTGTCTAGTCTTCTATGTGTAGATCAGGCTCATGTGATTTTGGAAAATCTGCGCACTTAATTTTAAATCACTTCTTACGTGAGCTGTGCACTTTGCAGAATGGCGAGGGCCATGGTTCTATAGACCAGTGCAAAGCCCACGTGCATTTGACAGGTATATGAATACACCTCCCTCCTCTCTAACTCTTGGAACTGGCTCCCCTAAGTCAACTCTAAGGCTGGTTATTGTTTCAATAATATTCTGTTGTTCAGAGGCCACTGTGCAAAGCTTTCTTCATGAGTTCCAGAAAGCATTTGGCTCCAGACAACACAAAGGATCCTTGCAAGCATTTTTGGTCAGTTTTGATTGAATGCAGATTGTAGGATTGTTTGGCAAACCACATTATTCCTTCAACTGTTTCTTCAGTAGTAGCATATTACTTTCTAATGATAATCATTTGCATTTCCAGGACCCCATGGGTTCCTGATGTTTTGTAATGAGTTTATCCCCATCGTCCTTGTGCTTCCCTCTGGGTTGACAGGAGGCTTGCAGCTCCTGGTCTTCCCCATAGCCACGTTTACAAATGGCTGCAGGGAACAACCAGGGAGGAAAGCTCATATTAACCACCGGGTATGGCTTTGTAAAGTGTGACTTGCACAGCCCAACATTTCCCACGCTCGCAGAAGGAACAGATCCTAAAACATGGCCTCGATTTTATTCTGTCGCCATTCTAAGATTGTCTTTAATATGCATGCTAGGATGCTTACGCATTTTATATAATGCAAAAGGTAAACGGAAGGTTAGGCAGCTAGTCAGGATGTTTGGTCCCAAACAGCGCCCAGTTTTTCTTTTCATTGTCTGCCGCCTCCGCCCCCTCACGCTTCCTCTGGTCTTCTTCTGGTGGTGGTCCGCCAAGCCAAGCTCTCTGCAGATGTTTCTCCCACACAGTGGAAACATTCCCTGATGGCTCTGGGCACTTCCCGGTTTTGTTCATATGGGAAAAGGAAAAGTTGGAGAGAAAGAACGAATTTCTGGATTGGTCTAATTTCCTTTTGAGCCTTTTGAAAATGCTGAAATAGAAAAGAAAATTCTATTAGACCTCTTCACCTTTCCCACACTGCTAGCCGTGTAAACCATTTGCAAAACAATTTTCTTTTTAAGTGAGAAAAAAAAGTAAATAAGTAAATAAGTGAACTAATACAGTCCTCTAGATGTCCAAAGTAGCAATTTCATGTTAGACAAGTTTACATAATTGTATATACTTTTTGGACTTTTGAATAAATTGTTATGGATGTTACAGTTATTTGGGAAATCAAAGTGTATGGTATTTATCCTACTCAAAGTTTAAGCATTGGATCTTAAAATTGTCAACTATTTCTGTAAGAATTTAATTTTCCCTATTTGCACATTGTATGAGGTCATATTGTAGAAACACAGAAACTGCAACAGCAAAAGAGAACATCTTTTCCTTCTGTGCATCTCCTCTCTGGAGAGCCCTCTCCCTTTCTTTCTTGACCTGTGGATTTTAGACATTTTATTTTCTAAATAATAAAATTTCTTTTGTCACAATAGCTATAAAAACTATTCTCTCTTTGAAAATGTATCAGTATTTATGGTTAAAAATAAAGTTTATAAAAGTTAAATTTTCTCCATTTCTAGAAATTTCTATTTTTCCAGTTTCTCTGGGGACAGTTTTGAGGGGAAGGGAATTGGAAGAAAGGAAGTTGGAGGAAGGAAGTTGGAAGAAGGAAGTTGAGGGAAGGAAGTTGGAGGAAGGAAGTTGGGGGAAGGAAGTTGGATGAAAGAAGTTGAGGGAAGGAAGTTGAGGGAAGGAAGTTGGAGGAAGGAAGTTGGGGGAAGGAAGTTGGATGAAAGAAGTTGAGGGAAGGAAGTTGGATGAAGGAAGTTGAGAGAAGGAAGTTGGAGGAAGGAAGTTGGAGGAAGGAAGTTGGAGGAAGAGAGTTGAGGGAAAAAAGTTGGAAAAAGGAAGTTGGGGGAAGGAAGTTGGGGGAGAAAGCTGGGCTGAAGAAAGTTGGGGTGAAGAAAGTTGGGGGAAGGAAGTTAGAGAAAGAGCAAGAGAGACAGATTGTTGTCTGCTAGGGATTAGCTTTGCTTTAAAATGGCTCTGTGGTTTTCACCTCTTATGAAGCAGGAGGGAGGAGGCAGGAACAGGTTTGTTGGGTGTTGCTAATGTCATACTCCCATCTGCCTTGTTTTCATCAGGCAAAGGTCAAAGCTAAGGGCTTCTTAGGACTTCCCGTGATTCTTCCCTTTCGTCATCTGTGATGCTGCCCTCGTTGTCATTGCCTTCCACTGGTACCCAGTGTGAGTGTGGGAATACTTCTGATTCCTGTTAGGGAATGTGTTCTCCGGCCTACTGAGTGCAGTTACTTCATGAATGAAGCTCATGGCCTTGCTGGTGGCAGATAGGATGATCAGAAGTCTTCTGAGACGAACAAGCTTCAAAGCATGAACGATCAGGGCTGCCCCAGGCTTGAAAAGGAAAGGGCCATCTGCTCTGTCCGTGGGCAACTTATCACCACTGCTCTGTGCAGGATTTCTTCCCTGTGAGGTCATCTTCCAGCTTTGCACATCTACATAGACTTCTGTGGGCGTAATCAAGGATTTCGGTGCTCATCGGAGAGAATTTCTCTCACTCATGCTTTGTATAGTACCTCTTTCAATTTTGGATTAGCTAGTAATTAGTATCTTGAAATTTTGCTAATAGTGAGATAATTTCAGTTTTACCCCAGGTTATGGGTACAGTTTTAAGTAAAGAGAGCATCAATGTTTATTAATCTTCTCACATGTGAATTATATTGTAGCATTATATGAGGTACTGGGAAGATATTTCAAGAAAACAACCAGGTTTTTGCTCAGGAACACTGTGAATAACACAGAAAACACAAGTGAAACCCAAACCATGTTAGCTTTACAACACAGGAATAATTGTGCCTGCATGGCATGGAATCGCTTTGCTTGTTTGTTTTTGTTTTTGTGACAGGGTTTCTCTATGTAACAGTCCTAACTGTCCTAGAACTCACTTTGTAAACCAGGCTGGCCTTGAACTCACTGACATCTGCCTGGCTCTGCCTCCCAAATGCTGGGATTAAAGGTGTGTACCACCAATCCACAATGTGTGTGTGTGTGTGTGTGTGTGTGTGTGTGTATGTGTGTGTGTGTGTGTGTGAAATTGCAGTAAGAGAAAAAATTTACCTACATTTAGATTTTATTTGGTTAAAATTTGTTGTGAGGGAATCAACCACTTTCAAACCTGAAGATACTTTATTAATTGATATTGGTAATAACAATGATTTGAAAATGACTTAGGAAAATAGCTTTTATTTTATGAAAATTTCAAAGCCTCCCTTCCATTAGAGAACTGGACAAAACAAAATTATTAAATTGGCTGAATGTAAGGCAGGCAACAAATGCACAGAGACAATATACCCCTGTCAGCAGCAGCCCCGCACTTCCTTCTTCCCATTCCATCCAGAGCCTCTAGGGAATGCAGAATTGGAGTTGTAAATTTCAGTTTTCAAGATAGCCAAACTAAGTCCCTTTTTATAGATGAGCTTGGCCTCTCATATATCCTAGCAAAGAGAGTAACCATGGCAAATATTTCTGAAAAATTGTATTCATACTTCCAGTAAAATATTGTTTACCACTCATATTTAATGGTAAAATAAAATGTGAATGTTTCCTGATATAGTAAGTAATTTCCTTTTGTGTCCCAAGACCTTCCCTGCTTCTACATGGTGCTACTTACAACCATATGGAGCAGATGACCTGAATTTCCTGAGTTGTTTGTGAGGTCTGTGTTCTCAAGCTTTGCAAGGGCTGCATATGAACCGGGTTGATGTTTATTCATTTTTAATAGCAGAGGAAATGCTCATTGAGGAATTCTCTGAGCATTTTTGCTCTGCAAAAGAATAGAATAGCAATATAGCACTAGTAAATGAAAATGCAGTGGCTAAAAGGAGCACATGGAAAGAAATGCAGCAAACTTTCTATAAAACGTTCTTAGCCTAACCATGGTCTATAGAACAGTGTAAACGAGATGCAAGCAACAGATTTAGATACCCAGAGCACAGGAAGGTTGTCAGAGGTTAGGTTAGACTCAGTGTTCAGGTGGTGTGGTAGTAGATGACAAGAAAGGAATGCATGTCTGAAAAGAACTGGGGTTTGTAAATGGAGATTAGATTTAGAACATGGTAAAGAACGTTAAAAATGTTTGCTTTCTAGTTTTCTAGTTCTCTTATCTTTTTTCTATGCTGGAACTATTCACTAATTAATTACTGACATAGCAAATTATAGACAGTCCAAGTGTGTGTGTGTGTGTGTGTGTGTGTGTATGTATGTGCGCATGCTCTCATGTTTATCTGTATGGGTTTGCTTCTCTATGTGTGTGTGTGTGTGTGTGTATGCATGCTCTCATGTTTATCTGTATGGGTATGCTCCTCTGTATGTGTGTATGTGTGTGTGCTCTCCTGTTTATCTTTATGGGTTTGCTCCTTTGTGTGTGCGTGTGTATGTGTGGTGTGTTTGCTCTCATGTTTATCTTTTCAGGTTTGCTCCTTTATGTGGGTATACAGGCACAAGGAAGTCAGAAGTCAATGCTTAATGCCTTTCTCAGTCACACTCCACGTTATTTTCTGAGACAGAGTTGTCAGAAAACTTAGAGCTTGGCAATGCAGCCCAACAGGCTGGTTAGTAAGCTCCATGAATCCTCTGTGGTCACGGACTCCTCAATGCGGAAATCACAGGTATTTCTTGTACCCTATTGTAACATTAGTGCGGGGAATGAAGAAACTCACGTGTGCATGCTTGCATGACAAGCACACTAGCAACTGAGGCAGCTCACTTAATGCAATTTCTTTACAACATGAAGCAGTTTGGAGCACTGCTCATTGCAGAGTCAGAATTTCAAATGGTCATGGACCTGATAGATACAGGGATTCTTTTCTCTATCCTGTGAAGATCTGAAGACAATGGACTATCAGACTTGGACGTGAAGACATGGGGTCATTATTTCTGTTACCTTCTTTGCTTCGAGTGAAAAGTAAGTACCTAACTTATCAGGAACGTCTAAGTATGACCGATCCTACATTCATTTTCCTTAACCAAGTGAAACCCATTTTGAGGAACGCACTCATTTGCTGCATGTGCTACTATTTAAATAATTTATTTGAGGAAAACATTGTTTGAAATAGTTTGAAAGTGGCATCACGTGTTTCGTTGAAACTATTAAACCAAAGCCATGTTTTATAGATACATGTTAGGAATATGGTTGTTGCAGAACAGGAAAGAAAATTTCAGCCCAGACTCATTGGGTCATAATTTCTTAGTAAGTATGTGGGGCAAAGTGAACCTATTTCCCTCCATGTCAGCGATTCATGAGTTTTATGGTGGAAATAATCCAATGGGAAGCTATTGTACCTTTAGTTCCTATGGTACCAGAAGGTATTGTTTTCTTAAGTCTGAGACGTGGTCTTGGAAGCAATCTGTGCATCAATGCAGATAAACCTTAGCCTCCAAACGGAGGGCAGCCAGCCCAGTGAGATGCCATTGTCTGTCCTCAGCATCCAGTTCCACACAGTGTTATATTCTGTCACTTGTCCTATCAAGAGCCACAAAACCAAGCTTTAGGCAAATAGAGTGGAGAACATAAAGTTGATCAATGCTCAAGAACATTGTGTTTGTAGTGTGTGTGTGTGTTTGTGCCTGTGTGTTTATGCCTGTGTGAGTGCATATGTATACATGTGTGCATGTGTGTGCACGTATGAGGACCTGTATGTGTTGTTTGCATTTATGTCTGTGAGAGTGTATGTGTGCATGCGTGTGTGTGTATGTGTGTATGCATGTTTGCATGCATATGTGAGTGTCTCTATGTGTGTGAGTGTGTGCATGTGTATGTGTGTGCACTTGTATGTGTGTGCATGTGTATGTGTGTGCATATGTGTCTCTCTGTGTGTGAGAGTGTGTGTGTGCGCTTGTGAGTGTCTGTGTGTTGTGTGTTTGTGTGTGTGTGTGTGTGTGTGTGTGAAGGTCAGAGGTCAACTTTGATGACTAAGTTTTCATTTACCACTGTGGAATGTGTTTTCAAACACAAGTCTTCAGGCTAGCAGAAGAAGCTTTTACACACTGATGCTCTTTACAAGGTCTAGATCAATGTATTATCAGCTAGTAAAGGTTGTAAAATGTTTCTTATATTTATCAAATTAGTATCTTCAGATTTATAAAAATCTAAATTCCTAGATTTATCTCCAGATCTTCACTATAGAAGGACCTGTGAGTGTTGAAGTGTATGGAGAACTGCTGTAGATGGGTGCTCATCTAGACGGCTGACCAAACAGAAAGGTGCATTTATTTAGCTAAATCCATTGATTATTAGATTTATACAACACTTAGCTCAAAACCGCTGCTCAATATGTTTTCAAAACATAAAATATATAATTATACGTTCAAAACAACGTTAAGAAAATTTTCATTTGGAATATTTAAAATATGACTATACTGACCCTGTCTGGAAAATATATAGTTAATGGATAGAAGTTTCTGTCCTAGTTTTAATTATTGAAAGGTAGATAAAGAGTAGTACAGATAGTCAGAGATTTTATGCTTGCTTCCATTTGGGACAAATTCAAACATATTTGACAAATATTTCAAGTAATTTGCCTCTAACATCCTGCTAGAGCTTCAATAAACCCAGTTGCCAAAATTCTTTTGTCTTTAAGATGCTAGTCCCTTTACAGTGTCTAATGCACATTTACCCATTTAAAATAGTATCTAAAGGTTTATGTTGGCTTTTAATGGGGATTGCATCGAGTTTATAAATTGTGTTTTGTAAGATTACCATTTTCACTATGTTAATCACACCAATCTTTGAGATTGGGAGATTTTTCCATCTTTTATCTGCTACAATTTCTCTCTTCAAAGACAAAGTTTTTGTCATACAGGTCTTTCACTTTCTTGATTAGAGTTGCACCAAAGATATTCTACATTATTTAATATTATTGTAAAAGATGTTGATTCTCTGATGTCTTTATCAGTGCGTATGTATATAGATTCCTCACAAAGTAAGATACTGTCCAGTTGAATTTAAGACGTAAATCTTACCATATTTTTCAAATATGTTCAGTGTTTTCCTATGTCTATAGGGATGAATATCCATTTATCTTATTGATGAGTTTTGCTTTCTATGTGTAAAAATCAGTAGCATCTTTGAGACCTAAGAAATTTAGTCAATATTCACTCATGTTTGTGGAAGAGTTTCCAGTTGGTCTTGAACAAGATCCAACATAGTATAGCAAACTCTAAATAAACATCCCAGTACTGATGGGCAATAGAGGTTCATCTCTGTGATTATTCTTTTGCTGTGAATTGTTCGGTAACCAAGCACCTGTTGAGCATGTGCAAGGCATTTTCATAATCTCCAACCTGAAATAGTCTTGAAAGCCTCACAACTACTAAATCTGATGTCTGACAGGAAATACTCTTGTCTATCTTTGTTTAGTATCATTTTAACACGTATCTCTCTAGATAGTTTTAGGTTATGAATATAGCTCTCTGAATACTAATAACCACACATCTGACAGTGTATATGTCTCTAGTTTCTTGATTTAGAGAGAATACCATTTTCCAACATTCTGTTATTCATCAGAATTTATATTCATCTCATCACCAACAAAATGTTTGGTCATCTCTGTTGACACAGTAAGGACTGATGTTTCATATCTGATGTGATGAAATCTCACAAATGGCTCTGGTTCAGGGATTAAATGAATGTTGTTTTGCTGCATTGTGTGAGACCAGCCTGGGGTCCTCAAATTGATCTGACAGCCTTTGGTTTTTGGAGCCAGAATTTTAATAACTATTGCTTCACTTTCTCTTTGTGCATTAGGAGGCTGTAATGGCTATATAAATGAAGCAAACCTAGAAGAGATTTTTAACCTGAAAAAAATTCTATTTCTGTGTGCATACATGCACTCTGAAGTTGCTTGTGCTAAATAATTTGTATACATGATCATCTTGAAGAAAACATAGACTTTTGAAACACACTTGATGCTTCTTGGCTCATACATTTCTTTCTATTTCCTGTAATCATTGATATTACTAACCCCTTCTTATCCCATGCATCACATAGATTGATAAACATTCATGAAAGATAAATATTTGAATAACTTTTCATAGAGAATTTTAGTATTTAATTTACTACATATACATTTTCACTTTTGAGACAGTGATCAATGCAAATTGGCAGCCTGTTGACTTTTTCATCTAATAGACTATTTAGTACCTTTGGAAAGTGCCATTAGGATGCCAGGTACCATTGTTGAAGGGTACCTTAATAATTCCAACTTAAGAAGAATTAGCCATGCTCATACATTGATTGTCATGACATGACTGTTTTCCTATGAGTTAAACCTCATGCTGGGTTCTAAGTCTAAATTGTAAGTGCAAGATGCACTTTGTCTGGATTGAATGAGCAGAATGAACAGAGACCCTTATGTAAGAAACTCTTTTGTAGTTATGAATGTGTTAAAGGGAAAGCATATCATGGAATTTCTCACATTAATACAGGAGAATATGCCAGGAACTGAAACTATTAAATAGTGTTTACAAAACCTAAAGTAGCATGTTCTAGCGTTCTATCAATGACAGTTAAAAGACAGAAGCAGGTACTGTGGCCACATTTCTTGACCATATGTCCTTTTCTATGCCATAGCTTGTCACTCTTCATCTTCCAAAAAGTTCCCCTGTTGTTAATCTTTCTGGATAAATTTATTAAAAAGTGCATGTAAAATATTTTAAAATGTGTGTGACATCTACACATCTGTGAAGGTATTCAAGGAGGACGTTTATGTCTGGTATTCTTAAACACCGAAGCTTGTTTAATTACTGTCATCTATTGATCTTAGTCACGATCTTAGTTGTACTAGGGTTACTGTCTTATACAGCAACACTATGGCTTAGAGAACTTTTTCTTCCTTCCTGCTTTACTGTGAATCGAATCTAGTATCTTGCACATTGTAAGAAGACAAGATCTGTCCCTCACTGCATTCTAGACTCCTTATATAAATGTTCAGTACTTGATGGTGAAGCTTGATAGCTTAGAAATACATTGTTCTGAAGCCTAATTGTAGGGTGATTTTTTATTCAAATGAATGTTCCCATCATGTGTTAATACTTCTAAAAAGATCTACAGAAGGGATAGTGATATAATTTAGTGATAGAGCCTTTGCCTAGCATGAGAGAGTCCCAGAATTTGATCCCCAGTGCTGGTGATACAAAAAGAAAAGGGAGAACAGAGATAATTCTTGTGTAAAAATGAAAACAGTTTCTTTTGTTCAGCTATAAATAATATAAATATATGCTGCTTCTAACTTTGTACTCACTGATAGTAAAATGCCAAAATATATCCACTGATTATGTTTATAACCATGGGTACCGGCCGCCAGCAGTAGTTGGGAAGGGTGGGCTAAATGTCAAGAGGGCAATGGAATTTCAAAACACCCAACTCATAAGGGAGAACCACGTTATTTTTATTTATTTATTTATTTATTTATTTATTTATTTATTTATTTATTTATTTTAAGAGATTTTAATTTTATTTCTATTATTTTATTTGCTTACATTCTTATTGAAATTACTTTTCATATAATGTATCCTTATCTTGGTTTCACTCTCCCACTCCTTGAGAGCCTTCTCACCTCCCCACTGATCCACCCTATGCCTTCTTAACTCTTTCTTTAGGAAACAAATGAACAAAAAGTCTAAACACATCAGAATAACTTGAAATAGGCACATACACACAAACATTAAAACACAAAATCAGAAAGTATATATAAGTATATATAAGAAAACTAAAAGTAAGATAATAAAAACATGCCCAAACAAAGCAATATGAGAGAAAAAGTCTATAAAAATACCATTGAGTTCATTTTGTATTAGCCATCTACTGCTGACCATGATTGAAGCATTCAGGGAGATTCCATTACAGAACACACGCATACACACACACATACTCTTTTCATTGCAGACAGATGCACATTAGAGATAGCTTCTTCCTTAGGGATGAAAAATATGTCTGCTTCCCCTTCTCAGCACTGGGATCCCATCTTATTTAGGCCTGTTCATGCATGCTGCCACAGCATGAGGTCCACTGTATGTCATTCCTGTTGTATCTGAGACACTGCTTCCTTGGAATCATCCATCACTTCTGGTTCTTACAATCTTTCTCCCTCCTCGTTAGCAGAATGTTCTGGACCATGGCAGGAGAGTTTGGGTGAAGACCACTCATTCAGACCTGAGTTCCCCCAACCTCTCACTCTGACATTGTCCAGGCATAGGTCTCCATGCTAGTTTCCATGTGCTGCAGAAGGAAGCATGTCTAATGATGGCTGAACAAGGCACTGATATGGGTGTACCAGAATGTTGATAGAAGCCATTTTACTTTTAGCTTCCTTTAGCAGAAGAGTGATATTTGGTTTTCTCCTAGGCTAAGGGGTTATCTTGTCTCAGACTCCTGGAGTTCTGAGAAGTATCAGGCATGAGTTTCGTCTGATAGAGCAAGGCTTAAATCTGATTAGAAAGTATTTACTTGCTACAACAATGGGAAACCATTTCATTTTGAGAGTATTTGTTTCTAATTTTGTATTTTGTTAGAAGAAAATCTAAGTTGCTATGCTGTTGAAAACAAGGAAGGACAGAATGAGATTTGGAAAAAATGTATTCTGATCATGGATAAAATGTTATCCGTTTCTCTCCTTGGAGGCAAACTTAGATGAAGCTTTGCTTCTGTAGAGTTACAGAGAGCCATGATATAAAAATTACTTTAAGATTCTGGAAGCCAAGGTTCTCAAAATGTTTTTCATCTTACATGAAGGTTTTGAGAAAAGGCGGAATAAGATGAAGAAAAGGAGCTTGGATTCTGGCTGCTGCCATTCCCACAAGGAGACTGCATCACCTTTCACCCAAATGCATACTGATATTACAGAATGCCTCTCAGTGTTTCTATTCTAAATTCCTCACTGCACAGCTAAATGGCATCGTATAGTAGAGCGAGATTTTGAAAAATCTAACAAACAATAACATAAGGTAGAAATGCCGATTATAAGGAGGGCTCATTCAGTTTAGTGGCTAATTGAACCTCTGAATGCAATTACAAAGTCATATATCCCAAATAGCATGACCCTCTGAAGATTAGGTTGAAGTTTAACAAATATGATTATAACTTGACTAATTCCAGAAAAATGAATGGAAATTATAGTGAAAAAGACAAACTAAGAACAGGGATGAACTCTTTTTGATGATGACAAGAAGACCAATAAAACTAGTACATTGCCAATTGTCCAGGTTATATTTTTGTGCCCATATGATATAAAACAGGCTCTCCTGGGTAGAAGAACCTCAATGAAGAAAATGTCTCTATCAGATGTCTATAGGCGAGTCTGTGTCATTTTCTTGATTGATGATTGTCATAGTAATGCCCAGCCCACTGTGGGCACTGTTACTACTTGGCAAACTATGTTGTGTTGTATAAGAAAGCGGGTCAAATAAGCCATTGGGAGTAAGCCAGTGAGCAGAATTATTTTTTGATTTGCTTCAGCTTTAATCTTGCTTCTCCTCAATAATGAACTATTACCTGGAAGTGTAAGCTGAAACAACCCCTTTTCTCCCCAAAATACTTTTGATTATGGTGTTTATTTAAGCATAGAAACCTCATTAGGATACCAATCTTACAAGTTTAAAAGCCCAGGACTCATGCACCTTCTAAATCACCACTACAGAAAAATTCTCATTAAAATCTTGTCTTTTTTGTGTAAATAGAAGGATCGAATTGAAGATAAGGAAATACTCTGTATATGAATTTATGATTCTATAATCCTTGAATTTTGATTTGGATACCTTACAGCAGGAAATGGAAAAGTCACAGTCTTCAATGCTAGAATTCAGAGAATTAAAAAAATGACCACCAGAAGTGTCCAATGGTGGCCTTGAGTAGGTGATTTAGCCCCCTCAGAGTTCTGCAAAATGGTTTTGCAATACCTGTTTCTGCAATAATTTAGAGATTCCTTTAAATATTGCTGATAGAGTGATGCCCTATAAACAAATTTTGGTCATTCTGGTAGATAAGCAGGACTGAGTGTCCCTGTCTTCATTGCAAAGACACTGCACACCTCTCCATCAAAAATGGGGAATTGATGAGCCTTATTTTTAGAGCTATTCTCTGGAGGGAGAAGAGTAGGGACAATTAAAGTTCTTCCAGTCAAGAGCCAGCATAAATTACATGGAATCGTTCATGATCAATTTATGATATTTCTAAGAGTGGCATGATCTGTCACCATGCATTAGCGCTCTCCAGAGAAAATAGGGCTGGAAAATTTGCAAGGTTGAAGGTGAAAAAATGCCCCACCTCATGCACAGAGGCCCTCGGCATATTCCCTATCTGAGAACCACATCCATATTGAAAGGCTTGGAAATTTGTAACTTGAAAACACCTGTATTTCTAAAAGAAAAATAACTAAGTCATAGTGAAAAAATTTAAGGTAGTAAAGAGAAAAAATACATTTGAGTTTATTCAAAGAAACCTGAAGTGCACTTCAATTATTTTCATGTTTAAACTACCCTGAATATTCATATGTAGTCAAATATGCCCCATCATAGAACTATTCTGGTATGCTAAATAAATATTTGAGAATCCATAAAAATTCTCTTTTCTTTCAGTTAATGAATGATGCAACTTATAGCATAGAAATTTTGGGGAATATATAATATAGGTCTCAAGAATTTTAATAATACATTAACAGTTTCAAACCAGCAGAGGGCTCTCTCCTGCAAGGTGGGTCTATACCTGGGAAGTCCAGCAGTGCTTGTTAATGAGGCACCAAAGTAGGATTTAATACTTGTTATTGACCTCAGAATTTGCTCAAATCCTGGGTTTAATTAAGAAGTATAAAAACTGAATGAAGCAAAGCCAAACCCACTTCTGACGCTTGAGATATAATTATTAATATTTTCATCATGCAAAGTTAATTTTCTTCTGCTGTTCCAGCTTGAAAAGTAAATGTGCTTCAGCTCTGCCTCATTAGTGCACACAGACTCCTGCAGCCGGATTCTCTCACAGCTCCCAGTGGTTTCTTTTTTATTCACATCTTAAGTAACATACTTAAAAGTGGGGCTGAACACTCTAGTTAGTCTTCTTAATTCAGTGATGCATGCAAGTAGAGAGTAACGAAAGTTATGAATGTAGGTGAGCACTTTTGATCTGCACTGTTAAAATTGTTGGATAAATATTGGATGAAGGGAACAGTTTTTTTTTTATTTTTTAAAGACTTTTTTCAATCCTTTCTGAACTCAGTTCTTATCTCCGTCAGTTCTTTCCAAATGAAACACATAACAGATTTCATATTTCAATAAGGAACACACACACTGCTTATATCACTTCTGTTCAGACAATTTTATTAACATTTTTCTGTCAATTTGAAATAGCATGAAATATAATGTACTCCTCAAGCTGTTGAAACAAGTTGGCTCAACATTTTAGAAGGATGTATGTTAAACAAACAAATTCTTTCCAATTCTAACATTTTAATCACATTGATGTATTTTTAAGTAATGTGGCAATACAAATGAATTGTTTGCAAAGGCAAATGTCAGCTCATGCAGCCTCCAACACATTTTAAAGACTATAGAGATGTATTTAATTATAGTTTCAGCAAACGTTAAAGAAGCAGTTCTCAAACCGAGAAAGACAAAGGTAATTTTCAATGTTTTAAGTGTTTAAAGTTCAACATTTCCTTTCCATGGTCATTGCTACAGAAAAGTGAATACAGCCTCAATGTATATAAAATAATTTGACTTTTAGTAAGCGCAAATAGTATAAATCACTTTAATTTCAAGATTAAAACAAGCATGAAAGCATGGGTAAATACATACTTTCATTTCCATTAACTAAGTAGTTCCTGTATGCAGTATGCAAGAGCACAGTCTTTATGTCGCAGTGACATGCCATGGACAACCTGAAGGATGGAGGGCCCTGTGGGCTAGGGCTGCTTCTGAGATCCTGCAGTGAGTTGTCTCATGCTTCTGACGCCCCAGAAAGCAATGCAAACCGAAAAGAAAATCTGAAGGGAAAAACAACAAAACGTTCATTCCACCGAGTTAAATTATTTTTCTGGAATAAACAACAACAAACAACAACAATTTCACGCAGTGAGATTTTTAAAGCAAATTTTAGTGAGTTTCTTAATGATAGGATCTAGTCAACTTAACATAAGGCATGCTGTGAAAGAATAAAGAATGAGAACAAGAAGGTTGTTTTTCCTCTTCTTTGTTGCTCTTTCACGTACTGATTTGGGTTATTTAAAGATAGAGAGGCCAAATAAACTGGGTACTGAACAGAGGAGAACAAGCTCCTTCTAAGTGTATGTCAACCAAAGGCTGTGTGTTCTATGCTAAATGAGACTTAGGAATAGGGGAGGTGAAAGCTCTGTTTAGAAAGCCTTTTCCCCTGAGGTGATACAATGTACCCAACTATGCATTTCATCCAGTAGGAATAAAATCCACACAACTGTGGCTAACTTGCCTACTACATCTTTTGATCTCTCGTGGTGTATAAAAATATAGCTACAAAATTTTCCTTAAAATTGTGTGTATATATATATATACACACACACACACACACACACACACATATGATATCTTGATTTGTCATGAATTTAGAAGTAAGAAGCACACAGCCATTTCCATCAAGAATAATGCATCTGTCTCTGCACAGGTTGTGGGCTTTGAGCTTTCAGGTTTCTTCTCGGTTAATGCTTCCCTTGTGCTCTTGTTAAGCCACAGGGCTGCATTCCTGATCTCTACTCTAGGAAAGTTCTAGACTAATGGCGAGTCTTCTATGAAGGTGAAATGGCCATACTAAACTGTAGTAAGTCTGTAATAAGCCAGACTTACTGTAATAACTATGTGGGTCTCCTCTCTTTATCATGTCTCTCCATATGTATGTATGAACTGTGCTTACTTCCTCTCCAAACTACAATACTACCACTTACTTCTCCCAGGAAGAAATTTACTATTTCTGAAGGATGCATTAGAATCTACAATGGAAAAATTCTTAAACAATAACTCGTATTATCAGAACATGCTGGCATGAGGTACTGAGGTCATCAACTGAAACCAGTCATTAAATTACTCTAAATACCTTTTTTTAAAAAACCCAGGATCATAAAAATAAAAATTAAACAAAACAAATTTTGCTAAATGTTGGTGCTTAGATGTTATGCATCATTCAACTTCATTTAAAACTCCTGGCTGTTACTAGATGGTCATTAGCGTGAATGTTGGCTAGTCATGTAGGTTTGTTCCCCTCACTCTATGCATTCTGTTCAGCCTATCAAACCCACAAAAGAAAAAAAAATGAAAATAAAAATTGGTACTTATATTGAAGCAGAAGGCAAGAATAATATTAACATATTGGAGTTGCCTCAAAAGTCAAACACAATGTATTTAATGGCTGGCTTTCAATTTGTTTCTTTTGACTGTAACTCAAGAGAAATGACCTCATGAGATTTCTCATGGTGCTCCCCGGCAAAACAACACCAGCACTGGAGGAGAACTTGTGAATAACACTATACTTGAGGATGGAGTTCCTTTTGTCTCTGAAGATGAGTTAATGTGGAAAGGGTAGCTGAGAATACAGCTTCCCAAGAGGGTCAAAGATGATGTCTATAATCTATCTTCATCAAATAATAAGTATATGGGATTAGAATCTGAAATGTATGTAGTAATACAGCATTTTATTATGTTTGAATGTCTGATGTCTAATATCACAAGGATTTCTACATGGAGAAGACTGTGGCGAGTGATTTCCATGAAACCTCAAAAACACAAAGTAAAATTTCATGTGTCGTAATTCAGTTATTTTCTTAGTCCCCAAGTATGAACAGTTTCGTTTAGACTAAATATACACATCTAACTTTTCAGTAATAATAAGAATATTTTTATGTAAGCTCAGTAATACTAAAAATTCCTCAGTAAAACAGGAGGCACTATAAAAAAATCACAGTGTATGTCTTTGTTCTTAATACACCATGTGGGCCTTTCCATCTTTGAAGCTTTTGATTTACATGTACTTCCTTCCTACCAAAGTTTGAGTATCTCCTCTTTCCTATCCACCTCAAATGCAGTCAGTGCCCTTCAGAGGAGCAGGGGTCACTTTGCTCAGTTTGTCTGTTTGGATAGCTATAGACTACCTAACCCTCTAAAGAGACATACAGGCAGCAGCTCTCTGGTGTCTCAGTCAGATCTTCCTCATGTGCCATAGAGAGATCCTTGGGCCAGGTAAACTCTTCGTGTTCCTACTAGACATGTTACCTGAATCCTCTATGACTTGGAGGATGATATATACTTTGTGGATAAAGAAGTAGGAACTCAAGATGTATTAATATATTATTACTAATCAGTCTCAAGAGTATCCATAGCTGGAACTGAGTTTTGCATTTGCAGTGGCCCCCAGGAAGTTCCATTGGGCATACAACTCTGAACGGCAGCTGAAAGAGATGAACATCACATCCAGAGATAATTGAATCTTATTTTAGAGTAACAGTCTGGATTTGAAGTTTTTAAAGCCAATAACAGTTAGGCTTTTAAGATGTTTCACAGTCAGTGTTTTAAGGATGAAATTAGAGTTTTTAAACATAATGAAATATATATTCACAAAGGATCACAGAAATGATGTAAATGACTATATCCTTCTGAAAATCTGGTTGACACTTCTCTGTTAGAAATATTAAAGTATAGAAAACAGATTAGCTTTTATATTATGAACATATGTATATATTATATTGCCATATATGACATATAATAAATTTAATTATGTTATATGTATAATTTAATATGGAAATTATTTGGCAAAAATTCATATAAGTGTTTATTGATATAAATTCTGTCAAAACTTATCTTTTTCAATTTTGTTTGATTTTTCATTAAGCTATTTTGTCTTTCCATAGTTATTGAAATTGGATGTTTTCCATTTGACAATAGGTCATTAACATATTTCTCAATCAAATGAAATAGAGGAAGCTGTATTCTTGCTTAAGCAGAGTGACAGTTAAAGGAATATTGTAGCTTTTCTGTGCATTTATTTTTATGTTTCTGTAATCTTTAGATATGTTTTCAGATCTATACAAGCCCAGTGCACCCTCATTTTATCATAGGTCTGGCCAAGTCCCATGATTTTAACAGCTGGATGCAAAATATGAAACAGAGGAAGTTCATTCTCTGTGTCAAGCCCTCCCTGTGCTAACACATCATTAGTGGTCCTTGTCTTCAGGCTATTTCCCTGACTTCCCAGGGACTTCAATTATAATGCCTGAACTTTGGCCCGTACAGATGCTCTCTCTGTTTCTTCCACCTCATTCTAGAAAGCTCTTCATGTGGCAGGTGGCTAATCTGAGTACCTAATCCCTATTAGACCCCAGTGGGAACTATTGCTCCCACCCAGTTAAGTCTATTTCAGAGTCCTTGTGGAAAATGGCACAGATATGAGCAAACTAGAATTCTCACTTACTGGGAGGGAAAGCATACAAGCAGGGGTAATTTCGTGCAAATGACATGCCCTACAGCTGCAAATCCCCAAATCAGAAGCCACGTGTGTTGACGTCTTAAATAGCTCTGTGCATATTCATCTCCTCTGGTTTGAGTACATGACTACATTCAAACAAATGTGATGACCAAAAGAAGCGGACATCTTGTTGAACAGTGGACCTAGGCAATTACAGCTAGTGAGCAGCACCACAGCTCTCGTGGAAGTGTTAAAAAGACTTTTCATGAGATTTAACTTGGATATCAATTTGCAGGTGAAACACATGCTTTAAATTACTTGACTTATTCACGAGAGAAAAAATGTCCATGGGATACTAGACTTTATGGTTTGGTTGGCTTTTGAGTCTCGGTTTATTTTCAGTGATATTGAAATCAAAACACGTATTGTACTATATCTCATTTAATTTTCTGCCTGCTTATAAAAGCAGCACAATGTTTTATGGAGTCCTAAAAGCACTAATAATATGTTGAGCATATCAAATTTGTTATTTTTTCATAGGGAGGATCATTTATTCAACCTGACCAAGGAAAGAATCTTAATTATGGTAATATAAAATGCCAATTTGTGAATTTTATTTTATTTTTATTTTATTTAATAAAAAATTTTATGCAATTGTATAGGTTTACAGAAAAATGTAGATTTCTATAATAATTTCCTATGATTTATAATAAGCCCATATACTTATTTTTAGTTCTGACCCCCTCATACATTAGCCCTAAACAGAAGGTGGTATTTTCAGATAAAATTTCTTTCTTTCCCATCCACGTAGTAATACGTATAAATTTAAAACATAAAGAAGTAAAACTATACAAAAAGAAAAATAAATATTGCTCTCTAGGTTGAAGAGATAGCTCAGCAGTTAAGAGCAATGGCTGTCACACAGATGACCTTGGGTTTAGTTTTCAGCATCCATATGGCGACTCACAGCAACTATTAACTCTGATTTTAAAGGCATCAGTTCCCTCTTCTGACTTTCACAGGCACCGAGAACACAAGTGGGTACATATTTGCATGTAGGCAAAACACTCATACATATAAAATAAAAAGTATCCACAAAGTTAAAAAGATTATTTCTCCAATGTCAATGAAAGTTGAAAAAGAGCAGGTAACTGGCTATTGTAAGGAATTCCAACAATTATAAGAAAGATCTGCTTTAACAGAACCATGAAAAGTATCAAAATTATTTGAAATTATCTTGAGGAAAATAATGCACCAAGCATCATGCATTCAGTTTTTTAGAAATGGCTTTTGAAAGCTGTAGAGGTAAGGACTCAAAAACACCATTGAACTTGAATTGCTGCAAAACCTCACTATTTCCTGTTAATGCACAGGACAAAGACACACACAGGAAGAACAGGAGTGAGCTGGGCGGTGGTGGTGCACGCCTTTAATATCTGCAGTTGGGAGGCAGAGGCAGGCGAATCTCTGTGATTTCGAGGCCAGCCTGGTCTACAAGAGCTAGTACCGGGACAGGCTCAAAAGCTACAGAGAAACTCTGTCTCAAAAAACCATAAAATAAAATAAAATAAAATAAAATAGAAAATAAATAAAATAAAAATAAGAAAGAAACAAAGAAAGAAAGAAACAAAGAGACAAAGAAGGAATGAAAGAAAGAGCGAACAGGAGTAGACGATGAGGTCTGTAAAAATGAAAACATCAGAAAGTGATTATGAAGCGGTAGATATTCTCTTCTTGAACTTTATCAAGAACCTGTTTCACAATCGTCTATTCCAAAGGAAGTAAGAGGTTTTGTCTTGGTCAGTAGTGTTTTCTTAAAGAAAGCCAAAATATTGACTCATGCAGAAGGTAAAGAAAAGATAGAGCGACTGTTTCCAGAATCTGCAGCATTGCTGACAAGCCTTCAGGACTGTGTGAGTGTCTATGTGTGTGTGTTTCCAAATAATACTTTCAAAAGATAATCATAACTATATGTGACATCTTAGGATGATTTACTACTAATAACTTTAAAAAATGAACCTTTTGTACTATGTATTAAAATCAATAAGTTCTTTGCTTTGAAAATGCAATGAGTTTATGCATATGTGTAAACAAGAACTGTCTGGAAAGAATTTATCTCAGTCCTATTGTATCTACTTATATTAGTTTTAAGTAAGAAAATACACTAAACATCCATGTTCAAATTAAGTAAATTATACATGTGGTATGATGTTTTAAAGCATCAGAGATCAACTTTTTTTTAAGTGTAAAACTCAGATATTTTGCTATTTCATACTGAGTTTGGGCAAAGAAAACAGAAAGTTAAAAATGGACTGACACAAATGTCATGGCACCCATATCAACAAATTCTTCAGTCTCTACCTGAAAATCTCTTATCATGTACAACAATTTATTCACTTCTCAATGTCTAGACCCTCTGAGAATATGTGCATCTTTACCCACACTATTTGTAAACTGATGTCCACCCAGACCACATTTGAGTTCTCACACAAACACTGGAGAACTACAAATATTCTTGGTAAGATTAGGGATCACTCAGAGGTCTGTGAAACCGACCTACGTTTCAGAGAATATGTTTGAAGACAGTTGGCCTGAATTAGCTACCGTGCATGCAGACCCATCTGGTTGGAATTGTATAAACCATAATTAGCATTAAATGAAAATACATGCTACATTTCTCAAAAACATCTGAGGAGTTTTCTTCATTGAGTTAAAAGTATAAATTAATTGTCTTTTTTTGATACACAACAGTTTTAGGAATACCAACATTACCAAATGTTGTATTCAGAGTACAGCAATCTGCTCATACAATTTTTAGAATTGCTTTTGATTAATGGTTGAATTCTTTCCTTCCTTATAGCAATGGTGCGACTCCAATACAAACAGGTTTTCTCCATACATTTCTAAATCATCGGTATGTTCTTACTACCCAAGCTTCCTTCTGCATGTTTGCTTCTCTTTTCTTTTTCCGGTTAGATGTTTATTCTTTGGTTTTGAAGTTGAAGGAGAAAGTGAAGAGCACGCAGTCACTGGGCTGGGGACTGTGGAGAGAGATTGTCTTCTGTGGGCTGGGGAACATGGTAGAGAGATGATCTTCTGTGGGCTGGGGACTGTGGGAGAGAGATGGTCTTCTGTGGGGTTCTCTATACGAGGACTCGCCTAGCGCTTGTCCTGGAGCAACACATTCTTTTTTAAAATCCACGTGAGAAGGAAACAAAACAGTGACAAATTCCTAAGCAGGGTCAACTTGTTTTAGCCTTTAAAGAGGTTGTAATAAAAGCAGAGTAGCAGGAAGGAAGGTGCTCAATGGACATTACCTAGTTTTCCTTTGGGCTGAACCTTTCATGTGCATTTAAAGTTACTGCTGGGGAGCCTACTAAATACCCTGGTATTAGGAGCTGAAAGTGACCGAACTATAACTGAACTCTTTTTTTGACAGTTTAGTCAATTCAAAAGTTCAATACTAAAATTCCCATTTGTTACTTTTATTAAAGATTTTTATAGTGATGGGTATCAAGCCGAAGCCCTCATAAATGCAAAGGAGCTCCCGATCCCATCCCTTATGTCTGATAGTCGCTCAAATTTCTTTTGTGTTCCTCTCTGTCTCCACAAATGCTTTGCTCACAATTAGAGATAAATCCTCTTTGACTTCCATTGGCATGAAATGCCTTTCCTTGTATCCAGTATGAAACTAAAAACCTCTGAGCAAAAGGTTGCTGGATCCTAGTCCTTCGGTGTCCTTAAAGAGTTATCTCTAATGCCATGCGTGACAACTAATCTAAGACTGAAAGTGCCTTATCTTTCTCAGTTGTTTCCAAACGGTGACATGATGACATTTGTACTCTCAAACAGAGCTGCTTCGTATAAAATTTATAAAGGAAAATCACAATCTTTTGCCAACATTCCATTTCTGTGATTAATGAGTGGTGAGCGATCCTCTCGCCAGGCTTATCTCCTAGAACTTTCTACAGCAGATGATTTTCAGTGCATCCAGGGGCACTATCAGAGCCTAGAGCATCTGATATGGCCAAAAATATTCACATCTGCAAAGGCATGTGTTTACAGATGCAGAATGACACACAGTGTGCTTATCGGGACATTTTGTGTGTCACCAAAAATTTCTTTGTATTTGTTTACTACTTAGGAAATAAAAACAAAAATTCTCATAAGATATGTTCAATTTTTTTTTCAGGAGAACATGATATGTTTACAGAAATAAGAGTGGTAGCTAGTGTTAAAAATCTGACAATCTATCTTAAGAGAGTTCTTTAAAAAAATTTTACACATTGTTTTTGCTTGCGTCATAGGGATGACTAGAGACTCAGTAAACGGAAGTCTCCAGAGTAGACAAATAGAGAGCCAACTAATAGCGAGTCACATATGGCTCACAGCTTGAGGGAGTTCTTAGTGTTCTACTAGCGACAGGACTGCCCAAATGGTTTTCTGTGAATGTCCACAGTCATAAAGTGCATCTTACTAGGCCAGTTATGCCAGGACTGCACCCAGGGGTATACAGAACTGCGGCTGGCCGCTAATAATGAAAACTTCCTTTTCCTGAGAGACACCCCAGACGCCTGAACTAGCCTTTACTTTCTGTTTGGGCTACCTGTTCTGGCAACAGTTCCGGTAAATAAGAGGCAGGCCAACAGGCACCCAGCTGTTTTCAATAGCTTTGACAATATTGGTCTTGATAGCACAGTGTAGGCAGAGGCTGCTTGTTCATTCCCGGCTGCCCAGACCACGAAATACTCACACAAACTGTATTATTTGTAATACTGTTTGACCAATATCTTAAGCATATTTCTGTTTTACTCTTATATCCTAAATTAACCCATTATTATTAATCTGTGTATCACCATGTGACTGTGGCTTACTGGGTAAAGTTCCATCAGGCGTCGTTCTCTGGCGGGGCTCATGGCTTCTCACTGACTGTGCCTACTCTCTCTCTATATCTTTCCAGCCTGGCTATATTCTGCTAAGCCATTGGCCAAAAACAGCTTCTTTATTCATTAACCAATAAAAACAACACATATGCAGAAGGACCTCCCACACCAGCACGGGCACTTCAGACATCCAAAGTGCATATTCTAGCTTTGAAGCTGTTAACAAGGCATTAGTCTGCACTAAGGCACAAATCTCCTCTGTTCTAGTGATGATATCAGTAATAACAATTTAGTTATGAGGGCAAATATATAGCTAAAGAATATTTTCTTCAACTTCATGAGGTGAAGGAAAGGTGTGGAATCCAAAAATGACAATATGTATGGGTGTGTATTAATTTCAGGGTCAAGATAACACACCAGGTATTTTCTGAGAGGATCATGAGTAACATAATGGACTATCTACATCAGACAACCTATAGTGATTGGGTAATTCAACAGTAAAAGTGTTTCTTGAAATATTCATTGACAATTGTAATAAAAAGCAGTAAGCAAAATTGAGGCAATCATGAGAGAAGCAAACATATTATAATGACAAATTATTAGAATAGAAATCTGATAATATAATATTTCAGATTGTGAGATTACCTCAACTGCACAGCAATATCACTCCCCTAATCTGCATAGACAAAAATTTATATTGACTTCTTAGACACATGCACACACAAACTTATTTAAGAATGTTGTTTGAACTGCCCTTGACTTTTATGTCTGTTGCTATTTCAAGGTACATCTTTGACAGAAAATATACTGTAAGACTAAATGGAAGCCAAAGATTCATGCCAAACCTTCAAGCAAATACATTCAATATAAATTTAGTTTATAGATCCCAATAAGTGTGATATATCAAGACTTCTTGCTATATTATATTTGGCCAATTATAGTTGAACCCTTTTTCTTTACCAGTTTTGATCCTCAGCAATGAATCAGTCCACCACAGAATTCTTACTTCGCCAGTTCTTCTTGTTAAGAATCAAAAACCCTAGAGAAACTTCACAGAATTCTGGAACAAGAAGACTGTTTGACCCCAGATGATTTCACATAGATGAATATTGATGAAATTTTAGCATGATGGAATCAAGGAATAATCTACGCTCAAGACTGAAAAAATGAACCCACATTCACAAATCTTTATCTTTCTTGTTTTTCCTTCCCCTTGTTCCTTTTCTTTATTTTTTAGTTTGCTTCAGCCAAGGAAGTTACAAGCTCCCAAATGACCTGAAGTCTCAGCACAGCTTGGGTTGCCGACCGGAATTCTCCCACATGGCTTTGGTGGCCAGGTCAGTCGGCATGATATTAGTACATTTAATTTTCAAAACACATACAGTTGGAACAGATGTGTTTCATGGGGATTGCAAGATGAAGTTCAGGAAGAAGGAGGCCTGGGCAATGTTGGAATACAGTGTGGTTAGTGGTCACTCTGTGAGACCAACGCCTGCTGATAATCATTGCTGCTCCTTGGGAAAAGAAGTTTATAATACTTGTGTGTAGCACTACGGAGAATATCAAAGCTACCAGACATTGAAGCCATGCAGCAGGAGCGCCAGATCTTTATGTAAATTAACCCCACAACATGGAAAGCATTAACTTGAGGGTTTTAGGAATTTGGAACTCGGAATGCCGAGGATGTGGGCTTAATTGAAACACGGTATTATGACAATCAGTTTTTCTCTTGAGACTTTTTTTTAAGGTGCATACAAATGCATAATTGAGCATTGACATATTACATCATGGTGTTATGTCCTAAACAAGCCCTCTCTGTTTTATGGTATTTTTTTCACTGAATACCACTGGCTATTCACAGATTCTTCCTTGCGAGTCAAGGATCTGAATGAAGAAGCAGCATGCACTCGTGAGCCAGTCAGCTCCCCGAGAAGCCAGGCCGCAACGGCTCTCACATACACGCAGCACTTCTTCTGGAAAAAATATTCCTGGGTTTTCAACATAAATCAGGGTCAACACATAATACTGTCGTACTCCAGTGCATTTAAAAGCTGGAAAACAGTCGAACTAGGACGTTGCAGCTTCCAGCAAACCTTCAGGCCAAACAGCAATCAGAAAGAATTCATGGCTTGGGTTTAAATCCATCTCAGTTAAGGCCCAGGAAGGGGTTGCCTGGCTTCCTGGGGGAATTTCCAAATGGGCGCTAGGAAACAATACTTTCTCAATGCCAGGATTCTGCAGAATACTTTTCTTCCTCTTTTGGTAAAATAGACACATAATATTGATGAATAATAAATGTTAAGAGGCCTTGGTGTTCACTTCATAACAATTAACATACATGTTTATGCTCAAGAACAGCTAGATCTTTGACTGGACACTAATATTTAATATTAGTAAAATTTAAGAATTTGAGAAATTGTTGATTGTTAGCTGGGTGCAGAAGGAGAAACATCTTACAAGAAATTAAACAATCATGTAAAAAGCCTCATCAGGTATGTCCAAACCACAGCTTATATGTAGCCAAAGAGAGTTGCGAATTAAGCCCAACAAAAGCATGAAGGTACTCTGTGTGCAATTTTTAAAATATTTATTTTTTACTTTAGTAGTTTGAATCCATAGTTCTGGAGTGCAGGCTCTGTAGTTGGTATCTCCTGTCTTAATATCACAATGTCAACAAAAATTTCATATACCTGTAGGCCTAAAGCAAGAAAAAAATCGGCAAGTTTGAGGGACAGCAGGAAAGATTTGACTGAACCATAAAAAAATGATTGGGGATTTTGAAAACCTAAACCTAATATTCAAGTATCACTGCAAAATGTAGATGCCATAATATTATATATAAAAATTGTGTTGGGCCATATTGCATAGTGGGTTGAATAATGTGATAGATAAATCAGTTTAATTTTATTTTCTGATATAAAATATAAGGCATTACAGGGTTCGTATTTCAAGTCAGACCTGAAAGGATGAACTAGTAGATGAAAACATTAGTCAGCGGACTAAGCGTTCTATTCCTAGATATGTACGCAACAAAGTGACAAGCCTGAGGGGCCCACTTAGAAAAGAGAGGTGAGATTATACATTTGAGGACGGCTAAAGAAAAGGGACACACTGAGACCCTGCTGGTAAAAAGACAGAGAAATCATTGTGTATGCATGTTTATGTAGTTGTCGTGCCTTTAACAATGTTTTAACGTTGTGAAACACATAGTTCCCCTTAGCAAACTGATGGAGGAGTGTCATTTGTCTATGTGTTACTTTCATTGGTTAATAAAGAAACTGCCTTGGCCCTTTAATAGGACAGAAAATTAGGTAGGCGGAGTAGACAGAACAAAATTGTGGGAGAAAGAAAGAGGAGTCAGGCAGATGCCTCAGGCAGTCGCTATGCCTCTCTTCTCTGAGTTGGACACAGGTTAAAAATCTCTCCTAGTAAGCCACCACCTCGTGGTGCTACACAGATTACTAAATATGGGTTAAAGCAAGATGTGAGAAGTTAGCCAATAAGAGGCTGAAACTAATAGGCCAAGCAGTGTTTAAATGAATACAGTTTACGTGTGTAAAGCTATTATTTCGGGTGTAAAGCTAGCCCGGTGGCGGGACACAGCCCCGCCACTCCTTCTACAGCAAACAGAGTAAGACTTACTGTAAAGTGGTCTAGAGGAGGGATGTAAGGTACTTTCCTCCTATAATGTGGACCACGAACCCCTCTGGGAAGCCTAGTGTGTAGCTAACCCCCAAAGAACAAGTAAATGCCAGGCTCTGTGTGCAGTTCACGGAAGAGAAGGAATGGAGTTTTGATGTTGCAACTGAGTTACATGCAGCTTTGCAACTGTGAGAGCAGGACAGCTGGACATCGGCCTGCAAGTGGTTCATCAATCAAAAGGGTCCTAGGAAAATCACCACTGGCCCACAGAAGGACTAAAGAAATGTTTAATTGGCTCTGAGCTATTGATAGTGAAATTCTATGAAAACTGAGAACTTTTCTCCTAGTATATTCAACATGACAAAGTTAATATAAACTGAATTCTTCCATGAGGTTGATAGAGACCCAAAAGGATGAAAGGTAAGTTACACAGAAATGCCTTCATCGGCAAATGAAAAACCCAGGATCAACCAAGGCTGGGCCCACAATAAAACATCCAATGCCTGGATCATGGTCATGAAAGTGGGTATGTGTGTGTGCACACACATATACACACAGACATGGACACAGACACAGAGGGACACATATTCAGAGAGACAGACAGAAAGAAAGACAGAGAGGACATCATAAAGGATATTCTCATTGTAAATTTTAAAAAGTAACGGGGATTCTGAAGATGTAAGGTAAGATTTTCAAATGCTCTTCATGATCTTTGTATTTATTTTCAATTACGTGTACATGTAATTGTCTGTGTGCAGGTATTCATATGCTAGAACCACTAAAGCCATCTTGGATGGATGCTAGGAAACATTTGTCCTTTTAAACAGCAATACAAGCTCTTAGATGAGAAATCATTTCTCCAGTCCCAAATTATAAAAGTTTTAAAGACAATTAAGCAATAATAGAAATAAGGAGAAAAATAGAGGAACCATGAAAATAACATCTATATCTACGTGAAAAGCAAATAAAAAATACTTTAAAGCAAAATATACTTATTGAAATTAAAAACTGATACAACCAAAATACTTGAGATGGAAGATTTAAAATCCTCAACAAGAGTTAAGGAAGAATAGAGATATGGAAGACAACGTGAGAAATACAATATGTCCACCAAAAGTCAATAAAGAAGGATGAATGGAAGAGTGAGGAGAAGAGCCTGGGAGCCCTACCATCTCAGAACTTCAGAGACAAGAAAGGCAAGCTTCAATCTAGCTCCAGGGAATTCAAGGATGATTACAAACAAAGATAACAAGTTAGATGTCTCAATAAAACTGCAGAAGAGTTAAGGCAAGGAGCTAAATTATAATGGAAGCCAGAAACAAAAGACATATTATGCTAGAAAACATAAAACCATATATTGATTGTTGATCAAATAATGATGAACTATCTTCAAATGTTAACAAATATCTTTAAACTTTAAATGTCAGCACAAAGCACAAAATCATCTAACCTGCAGATTAAAAATTGAGGGTTAACTGAGAACATTGCCTGACAGTCATAAAATCAGTTCAGTAATCACATTGTGGAAAAGAAAAAGAAAGGGGCTATATTTCAGAAAGAATAAAATTACGGTGGAAGTAATTTCAGTAGGTATAAAACAAACAAACTAGATAAGTAGGTATTAAAAGGCACAAAACTGCATGATATGAATAAAGAAGTTGGTCAGTCAAGTTAGTGATAAATAAAATCAATCAAACAAATTTATAATAATTCATAAAATGTTAAGAAGTCAGGCAGGATTGGGAATGAAGACAGTGTAGAGATTAACTGCACTTGCTGTACAATCATAAAAATTTTGAGATCTAATACAAGCATCCACATGACAAGCCTCTACACCACATATGCCTGGAACAGCAAATTGGCTGGGAGTGGAGACAGGAGGGTTCCTGAGTCTAGCAGCCTTCCCACCTAGGTGAGTGTGAGTGAGCCTTGGGTTCAGGATGAAACCTTGCTTCAAAGGGAGAAAAGAGCGATGAAGTACACCATCTGATGCCTCTTCTTGCTTCCATGTATGTACACAGATGGATGTACCTGTATATTATTTTCGCACGTGCATGCAGTAGACTCATAAACACAAATATATGCACACAAACATATATACATAAAATTAAAAAACTAGGAAGAATTACATATGAGAATAATATTGGAGATGAAGGATTTAGATTAAAACATTAATAAATGCATAAACACAAAAATTATAAGAATAAACATTCAAAAATTGAAATCATGATGTCCTAAATAAGAAAACAAAAGTAAAGGACACACATATACACTTACTCACACACATATACAGCCATATCGAATGCACTTTCTAAAACATAGTAAGAAGACAGAATAAAAAGAAAGTACTGCTAATGTCTAACACTAAAAATTATAAAGAAAGGATGTTAAAATGATATCGAACCAAACAGCAATTACAATATAAGAAAATTAGGTTAACTATCTAATAAAAAGAGATTCTCAGGAACTCTATTTTTTTCAAGCCAATCAAGAGACGTTTATGAGGTTTTTTTATATGAATATGTGATGTGGGATTCCCCTGTGTATGCTGTGAATATGATAGGTTAATGAATAAAGAATCTTCCTTGGCCTGTGATAGGATAGATTAGAGTTAGGCAGGGAAAGATAAACTGAATGCTGGGAGAAAGAAGGCGGAGTCAAGAGAAGCCATGGAGCCGCCAGAGACAGACATGCCATGCTGGTAACCCACAGCCACATAATAATACACAGATTAATGGAGATGGGTTAGTTTAGGATATGCATTAGCCATTAATAAGCTTAAGCTATTGGTCAAAGAGTATTGCAAATAATATAGTTTCTATGTGGTTATTTTGGGTCTGAGCAACCAGGAAAACAAGTATCCTACTACAAAATATATGGATATAAATGTGTGTATGTATATATGTATGTGTGCATATATACATACATTTATACATATGCAAATATGCAGTGGCATAGACTTTCTTAAAGAAAAAAACTTCATAGCTTGAAACCTGAAATATTGTCACTGGATGATCATGAGGGAAATTGTCATTGAAAGGCTGAAAGTAGACGAGATGAATCGAGGAGGAAGGAAATCATCCAGGAGCAAGATATCATAGCTTCATTTAGTTTATGGATAAAATTTACAGAAAGCACTTTTATGGGTTATCTACATATGTTAGTACAGAGGTGTTAACTAAAACATATACTCATTTACTGCTTATGAAACCAGAGCTATCAATCAGGGCATTTCCACTGATATGTGATTTAAATAAGAATTAGGGACACAGACTGTGGAACAATTGCAGTGCAGTGTGCTGGTATAATAGGGGAGACCCAACAGTCTAAAGGATTGTGAGAAGTGTGGGAACAAATGCATGCTTGGAAAACAGTCATTGCACAATTAAGAACTTATGAATGAGTGATTGCACGATTGCATAATGTGATATGTGGAACAACTCATATTGAATTCCGTTGTTCCACATATCACAGGAGCTGATGTGTGGAGCAGCTAATACAAAGGGGGAGAGAGAGAGAGAGAGAGGGGGGGGTGGGAGGGAGGGAGGGAGGGAGGGAGGGAGGGAAGGAGAGGGAGGGAGGGAGGGAGGGAGAGAGAGAGAGAGAGGGAGGGAGGGAGGGAGAGAGAGAGAGAGAGTTTTGAATGTGGTGACAATAACCCAGAGAGGGGCAGAGAAGGAGAAAGAGACAGAGAGGGAAATGATTTGGAAAGGAAACTAAGAGATTTAGAGCTTTATCTCAAGAATCACAAGCACCAGGGTGAGCCATGGATCAGTTTTCATCATGGCTTGATAGCATTGGATTATATACAGTGTAGAACAGAGACAGTTAACAGCAAGAAAACCCTTCCAGGACACAGTCTGGTGAGGCGATCATGCCAGTAGTCAGAACTGGAGTACCATGGCCTGTGGTGACAGAGAGTATTGCACTTGGAGACTTTTACGATGTAGATAAGAAGGATCTGTGTGGGGTGTATCCACAAGAAGCTGTTCCCATGGTGTCTTGATAATCCACTACTGTCCTTAGAAAGAAACCAGATAGCATTTTGGCTGTTTTTTGACTACAAAACAGATCTTTCCTGGTGTACAATGCTCGGAACACACAGTTCTGCTGCCCTCACTCATTGTCTTTAGGAACGCTGTCTGCCTATGTGTTCCTCAGTGTTTTCCACGTCAGGAAACATCTTACCCTCACAGTTCCTTTACGCATTTGATCTCTGCTTATCTACATTTTCGGGATTTTAGAATCTTATTTCTGTTACTGCATTTACTTAACATCTTCTCTTACAATGGCCTTTGTATAACTTATTGAGCTATCGAAAGGGATGAAATATATCATATTAATGCCATCTCCAATTAAAATATTTAATACACTAGCCATCTACTACATATTTTAGGGAACAATACCAATAAATATCAGTTGGGGATTTCTGATTTTGATTGTATTTTCAAATTATTTCCATAGAAAATTAGGTCAAATTAAAAATTACTTTTAATTACAAATAAGTTTTAAAAAGCACAAGGCTACAAATGGCTATGGGTTGTGATCAATATACACTAATAATATCATCAGATATAGTTCCAGTATCTATATCCTCAGTAAGTTTAATTTGGGTATCAAGAGATATATACCATAATAATGCTGTAGTATGCGATGGCATTATAATAGAGAGTGAAAATCATAAAAATATTCAATATGAGTGAGCAACTAGAACAAAACAAATTTGAGACATGCCAAACCACACACTAAGAAAGCCTCACCGAGAGGGTCATAAGTTAGAGGTCACCCTGGGCTACATAAAAAGACCTCATCTCAAGCAAAATAAACAGAAACAGCATTGTAATGATAACTAGGATGTTGTTGACACTCCTAAATTAGAAGAGGGATGCAAACCATATAAACATCTTTCCTCACAATCTGTATGCTTCCTTGGTACCATGCCAATGAAAAATGCAGAAGAATCATTTGGGTCCTATTTGGCTTCTGGATATTGAGGACATGTGTGTCAGATCAGAGTTAGAGGGTGATTTCCATGAATCTATTCCAATCCCCCTGGCAGTAATGTCTGATTTTCAATTGTGTGAGCCAGAACTGAGTTCTTGTAAGTCATCTATCAAAACAAAAATCTGGCTGATAATACTGACTGCTGCAGAGGTGCCTTTTGTGTAATAACAACTGTACCTACTCATAACCACAAGGCTGGAGAGAAAGTGACATGACCTAACTCAAAACCCCTTGTTGTTTTCTATCCAAAATTCTTGATTTTCTTTGCCAAGAGAGAATACAATAGTGGCTACATAAATCCCCACCACCAAAACGAAATCTAGTATTTTGTTGATTTCATAGCACTCAAATTAGACGTTTTCATCCTTGCTGTAGTTTTCAGTCGTCTCCCTGGCCTTTGCTTGTAGGCACAATGAAGGTAAGTTGGAAAGTCCATCATAAAAAGAGAGTAAGCATATGAAAGTTTTGTTGCATAACTATTGTGTAACTGAATGTTTAGCATGCTACCTATTAAAGTAAACTTAAGCATCTTCCATTTCTAGAGGGAAACCCAGCAGAAGAAACTGCTTGCCTCTTTTGTGGGGTGTATTGTCTAACAGGTGATGCTATATTAATGCCAGCATGTGGTTAGACTAATTTCATAGCATTCTTGTCAGAATCTCAATATGGTATTTAATGACATTTTCACTTTCAAATTATCATAAATTTTATATTAAAGGAAAACAGAGACTTGCAGAATTATCTTATAATTAATTGATTGATTAGAAGTACTAAATTTCTATCTTATGTTCTTAATTTTCCTTTGGAACATTTTGATCTGAAATACTGTCCAAGGAAGAAAAAGAGTATTCAAGGTTTAAATTGGTCACTCAACTACTTTTTGATCTCTCTATCGAAACTCATTAGAAAGAAGAGTGTTCTTTCTTAGACCATATTCTAAGGTAATACCTTTTAGAAACTGTATGATAAGATTACAGATATCTAGGGAAAAAGAATTTTGTGGTTACTCAGGAACTGGTATCATCTTAATTAGCTTACAGATACCAGAAATGTAGCCTTAATTATTGATTTTACAAATAAGAATAATCATGGTCTGATCAACACTGTGATGACCTTTAATATGATAAATAAATTATCTATTCTCAATATCTTTACAATAAAAAACCTAAACAGAAACAAAATAATCCCTTTTGCATGTAAAAGCCCTTCTTCAGATTCTCTGCTGGACTGGCTGTAGGAACGCCCTTGGATATCAGAGTTTATTACACTCACGTCCGTTACGAAAAACTGGATGATATTTTTATGCATTTCACTCATACCTTCTAGCAATTGAATTCAAAACTGGATCATTGATATAAACAATATTGTATAAAGCATAATTAATAGTTGTTACAAATTATTGTTTAGGGAATTATGATAAGAAAAATGCATGCCTATGTACAAAGTAGATGCAAACATTTTCTGAATATTTTGGTCCTAGGTAGTCAAATCTTCAGAACTCAGAGATGTGGATATCAACTTCATTTTTATTTAAGCATGTTTGTCTGTCTAAAGTATTTCTGAGCATGAGAGTTTATGAGCAGTCAGAAATTTACTCTATGATATTGTATTTATAAATTAAAAGAATTTTATCATATATATTCATGGAAAGATAACTACATTTCTCTTACATACCTACAGAAACATAACTGTATGTGAGTACTATAATACTGATCACACACCTTCATATTATATATAATATATAAACATTGCATATGATCTCTAAAAATATAACAGACATGTACATGCAGATTCATTAGCATGTGTGCGCAAGGGGTTTAACGATTACTCAGGAATCAATAATTATATTTTATTTGATTTATATTTAATTCAAATACCACTTTATGATCATTTGAGCACTGATAAGGTATAACTGGAATCTAGTAACTGCATAAATTTAAAAGTACATAAATTTTAAATATATACCCAAAAGGCAATTTAAGGCAAATGCTGAAATTGTTTTCCACAGTACCACTTGTAAGGTAATTAAATGTCATAGTACTGTTATTTCTAATTTGACCATTATCACTATTTGATGTAATATTAATAAGCAATATCAAGCAGACAGCTATCATATAAAACTTTAACCAGTTTGTGAAGTTGGTGACACCATCATATTAGTCTGAAATACTTTATCTTTGCAAAAATATAACTTCTTAAAAGGAGGGTTCTCACATAAGCACAAGAAAGACATTTTGATCTTTATAGATTTTTTTTCAATGAGGTAAGCAGGCAAAGTTATTAGAGAGGATGGGCAGATTGGCTAATGTCTTATCAAACCTGGACTGGATGATATATGAAAAGCAGAACTTTCAGGTCCATGTTACTCCCTCATGTTGCTTCCTAACATGCTTTTACTTCAAATATTATCAGGGTGGATCCATCTCTAAATTTACACTGAATATTAGGACATGATCTATAGTAAGGAAATTGGCTTGCCTTTGGATTACAGGGACTCTAAGGTGATGAACCAAGTCACGGCAACTACAGTTCTCTACATGTCCAAATGCAAGAAATTCTTGATGTTCCAATCCCATGACTTAGCTTATGATCCATATATATTTTTAAAGAATCAGACTATGAAGTCAGAACTTCTGTCTAGGCAGAGAGTTGACATTTGAGAAAAAAATATTGTTTCAGAATTTGACCTTCATTTTATTATATTAGTGTTAGAGAACATCAAATTGTTCACCGACCCACAACAAATCATGTTGGCACCCGTTGGCACATTAAATGATGTTAGAATATTAATCTTCATGCAGTTTAGGGGAATATTTCTGGATATTGATCACCATAGATATAACTCACTTTTGAAAGTCCTCCTGTGAAGAATAATATATGCATGAGAAATAACCCATCAAAATTTCACATAACTTCAACAGAAATAAGAAGATGCAACAACCTCCATCCCACATATCTCTGAAAAAATATCATGGAGAAGAGCAAAAGTCTGGATGCATAAAAATAGTATTAACACTGGAGTCATGAAAAACATGGACAAACACAAAGTCTTTCTTCATTCTGAGAGCCACCTTAGTCCCACCAGCTTCCTCTAACATGGGAAATAAATCGTGTTTCTTTTCACAGGAAATTAAAATCCACACTTTTCCAACAGACAACAATGTGTATTCTGTTGTAATCAAGAAATGAATTTTAAAACTAGGCATAGCTGCTTGAAGCACCTGTGGCCAAACCTGAGTTGAAGACTTCGCAAATGTTGAGGAAAGCCTTCCTGATGAGTTAGAGCATCCTATGTGTCCATAGTGGAAAGACAATTAAAAATAACTCAATAGAGCCAAAGGAAGGACTCTGGCAAAAGGCAGAGAACAATGGAAAGAGATACAATAAAGAACAATTGAAGTAAAGAGTCTGGAACAATAGCCTCGACTGGGTCAAATATAGAATTCAGGGAGTGCAAGCAGAAAGCTGGACTACTAAGCATGGTGCCCAGGCCCATACTGAAAAGTCTTGAAGGATGCAAAAAGGAAAGAACAAAGCAGTAGAAGAGGAAGAAATCAAAATGACAAAGGAACACAAGGGCACAAAATGATATCAGTGATCACCTAAAAGTATCTTCATTTGTTCATATTGCCATGGCAATTATCTACCGGAGCAGAAATTACAGTACTCCTCTGTGATTCACCAGAGTAGGCTTAGCCAGGTGCATTATCTGTGAGCATTCTTTCAGGAAAAAAATATAAGACAGTCGTGGGTCTGGATGTGAATTTAAGAAATGCGAATAAGTGAAAGCCCTCCCGTGATATTTACGCAGTGGTCCAATCAAAATTGCATAAATTACTGAATTCAATTGCCAGGAGAAAGGGGTTAAATTTAATACTGCTAGACAGCTAGGCAGCTGCTTTTATGATTTAAATAAAAGCAAGCTGAACCCTTGCTGTCAGCTCAGTGATGTATGACTTGTTATGGGATGTTTCCAACCTTCAGTTCCATATGGCCGCCTACACATTAGGTAATGCTCCCGGACTCCAGTGCGAGCAACTTTCCAGAGAACATCTGGGTCCCATTCCTGCCCTATTAGCAGCAACAATGCCTCCTATGAGTACAAGTGATTCATTGGACAGCACCCTTCACTTCAGGATCAAATTAGGAAGTCTCATTGATAATTTCATCATGTTTACACCAGAGATACTATATGCAAACATGGCACTAGTTCAGTCCATAAATTTTCTTCACATACTGTTGATACTCATACAGAGAGCACATTTAAGATTATTTAAGTAATTTAACAATTGAAAGTACTGTGTGTGTGTGTGTGTGTGTGTGTGTGTGTGTGTGTGTGTGTAGGCTATCCCTAACTGGATGCATCTTTTGCTTTGCTTCTTTCTGGTGCATCTGTAATAAGAGCATCTCTTCATCTACACAGACACCTTAGTCTTCCTAAAGTGACAACCTTCTGAAAAGTTAAATCTTTTGCACAGTGGACAAATATGACTTTGCTAGTATCACACACATAGAATAACCCATACCTTTTCAATATTTAAAATCCCAGAAGTGGCAATGCTTATGGAGAAGTGAAAATACAGCATAAGTTACTTATTACTTGAACTTTAAGATATCTTGTTACCCAATGGCCCAAGCTCTTATCTTGTAAAGAGGCATGTACTACCCAACAATCTTAACTGTTCTCAATACTGTTTTGCAGATGGTAAAGGGGAACTCTCTGTTCACACTTGAGACTGGATTTCCCATTGTTAGTTTGCAATACCCAATAGTAATTAAATGCAAACAGTAGTCATATTGTATTCCAATAAACCCAAATTAATGTAACTTGAAAAAATTCTAAAGTCCATAATTTTAAGATGCTGAGTCTACTTAGGTAAAAATGAATTTGATAATAACTTTCACTCTTGCCAATAGAAAATGCCTATGATGAAGAAAAATCAAAAGGAGGAAGAGATGTAGTAATTAAAGCAAATCTGGAAATGACCACAGGAGTCTGAAGATTACCATCAAGACTGTTGGGGAAGCGAAAAATGTTCATTTTCCCCTCTCAATAACAAAGAATGAAACCTTCGCTCTTCCTGCTTAGCGGTGGTGTATTAGGTTCATACTGAAATTCATAAATTCATTGAAATAATCAGTTCTGCTGAAAGTCTATATGTAATTTTTCAGGTCCGAGCAGAGGCAATTACAAAGGCTTTAATGCAGGTCTCATAGGCAAGTTACTTTCCTTACACCAGATCTAGGATGCATCCAACATCTGGCATGAAAGGCACAGCCCTCATGGTGCACAGGACTTTTTAACATATTCAAGTTCCTGGTCTAGGTAGCTTCCTTCCTGAAACTCAATATCTAAGGACTTGGACAGACATCTGTTGATGACACCAACAAGGGGATCTTTGGAAACACTTCTGCTCTGACTCCACACCAATGCTGCTTACTCTGAGGTCTTCCCCTTTGCACCTGGCCAAACATCATGTCATGACTCTCATGATCTACTCTGGCCTTGACCAAAGGGATGCTGGAGACAGGAGGGGGAAAGTAACATGCCTAAATCCCATTCATGAGACAGAGGCAGGTGGATTTTAGTTGACGGGAAGTTTTTGTAATTTATACACTGAATTCCTGGACATTCAGAGTTACAAAAAAAAGATCCTGTCTACAAAACAACAACAATAATAAATCAGATAACAACAATGAAAGAGAAAAGAAGACTTCTAATATCCATATCTCATTTGGTTAAGAACTCAAACCTCTAACTAAGATAATTGGATTGATTCTGCTTCTCTCTCCCTGCTTCTCTGGTTCTAGTGATTAGTCAGGATAGACTCAGTTTGTCCTCAACACGCTTTACCCATGAGAGGCATAAATCATATTGAGATCTATCGGGCCGTGAGCTGCCTTTGAACATAACCCATCTCTTTCAGCATCTTCCCTTAGGTCAGGCAGTTTCTAATGGAGGGGATCAGAATCAGGGACTGGAAGCTAGATCCCCTAGGCGTGCCTAAATCATTGGGAACAATCTCACCTGCCGCCGTAAGAGTTTCAGTGAGGGTAAAATGAAAGGTGATTTTTTTTCCCACACCTATTTCTCTTCTTCGCACCACACTTCTTAGCATGTGAAAGTGATTAAAAGCTCTGCAACTTTGTACAAGATGGTGAAGCACCGAATGCAGGACCAATCTCACAGTCAAAAACAGCACAATAGGAATTTGTGCTTTTATTGCTGATTCACGAAAATTCCAAATGGTATTGCAGAAAATAAAGTATTTCAAAATGCTTGCTTCTATTTTATTTTTCTCCCAGATCCATATTTGTGATATAATGGCGTCACCACCCCACATTTTTCTGGTTGGGCTTTGTTGGTTTGTTTATTTGAGAGACTGTTACATGTATCCAAGACTGCCCTAGAACTTGCTGTATAGATCAGAGTTCTACCTGGCTCTGCCTCCTGGATGCTAAAATTACGGACTTAACATCATCAAGTTCCAGTTAGGTGAGAGAGCATGAATGTTAGTGGCTTTGTTTGTTTCTTTTGTGTTTCTTTTGTGTTCTGCATGTCGAACGTTTACTTCTCGGGTCCTCACCTATCTAACAGGTTTGGTCAAGGCAAACTTTCCTTTTCCATCCTCTTGACAGCTACTCTGCACTCTTGACAGACTTTCCCCTAGAAGGTAGCTGGCGACTTCAACCCGTTCCTTGCAATGACAAAGAGGGTCTCAGTGATGTCGTAAGTCCTTGAAAAATAGGATCATGATGCTCACTGCCTTTCTGTTGCTCATAGATTTTAGGAGTAGTGCATTTCACAGAGAAAGAAGTTCCACTTTGTGTCTTGGAGAGTTGACTTGGTGCTAAAAGATGAAGCATGCAACGCAGCTCTGAAGTGACTCTGCCAACAAGTAGAGCTAACTGGAAAGAGTGTATACCTGATAAAATTGCTCCATTAATTCAGTACCTCATCAAATCGCTGTTATGCCATTAACATTTAATATTAAACATGCAAAACGCAAACAAATATGGTAAAAAAACTTCATGTGCTTCAGTTTTCCACTTAATATTGTTATTCTAACAGTAATAAGCAGGAGCAAGGAATATGAGCCTAGAAGACAATGCACAGGTGTTTGGAGGGAAAAGTTAACACAGCATTGTGAAGAACAGGTGAAGATCATAGCAAAACAATTCTTAAATGGTAGGTTCCACCAAGAGCTGAATGGATAATGAAAATTGAATTCATATAAAATGGAATACTACTTAACTCTAAAGAAAATCAAAACTAAAAATTGGCAGGGAAGTAGATCGACTTAAAATAGATTATATTAAGTGAGGTCACACAATTCCAAAGAGAAATGAATTTCATATCCTTTCTCACATATAGAATCTAGAATATAGAAAACTATATATATGTGTGTGTGTGTGTGTGTGTGTGTGTGTGTGTGTGTGTGTATTGTGTGTTTGTAAAGAAATGTGCATGTGGAAAGAGTAGAACATGAAGCAAGGAAACAGGCTAACTGTAAGGGGATGAGGAGGGATTGAGTGCAGGTAATGGATGTGAGTGTGAACGAGGAAATAAACTAGATGTTTTTCTAGTCCTAACTCTGTCAGAGTTGTTTTTTTTTTTTTTTTTTGGTATGGATGATGGATAAGTGCATAAAATTATATTAGATACTAAAAGTATAAACTTTAATGTAAAACTTTATTGGTCCCATTCCAAATGCTGTCTAAAGTCTGTTGAGTTATGCAGACTTTCAGTTTGCTTACTCTGGGTACCTGATGTTTCTCATTTTTGTATATTTTTAAATAATAAAGTTTATGCGATAAAAGTGCATACTTCTTATTTTCACATCAACTGTTCAAAGAGCAGCAAAAGAAAGAAAAATCAAGAAATCTAAGGGAAAACTCAAAGAAGGAAGGAAGTCATTCGCAGATGTTTCTGTGAGCGTTCCTTATTTGTCACAACACTATTAACTTGGCAATCTTATTAAAATCTTATTAAAATGTAAAAGTTGAGCCAGGTAGAGGTGTGAATATTTGCAATTCCAGAACTAGTGATTCTGAGTTACAAATTTGAGCTACAAAGTGAGATTTTATTTCAGGAAGTCAGGTGATAAGATAAAATAAAATGTATGTGGTGAATACATCTGCAGTGACAACTACAGCCTGCTGTGTGTTTACTCGACTGGATATTAAGATTATATCCTCAGGGTTTGATGCAGTGATTCAGTTGGTTCAATGATGGATATAGAAGCATTAAGAGCTGAGTTAGGATTCCTGGAACCTAGATAAACAGCAGTCAGAGGCAGAAGACTTCCAAAGCTCATTATCTGGAAAGCCCAGCCTAGCATATGGGCTTCAGGTTTAGTGAAATAATAAGTGGGAAAAATTAAAGGAAGATAATTGATGTTTGATGTTATACTCTACCTTGCTTGTCTTGTCACAGAATAAAAGAAGAGGAATGGAGATAGTTCTCAATGATTACAGACTATAGTTTGGATATAAGGTGGTGTTGGTACCATAGCAATTAGAATGTACTCAATAGCATTTCAACTGTTTAAGGTAAAATCCTATTATGGAGACTTTGCCACAATAACCAATAAAATAGAAGGTGGGCATGGTGGCCCAAACAACAAAATCCCAGCACTTGAGAGGCAAAGTCAGGAGAATCCTGAGTTCAAGGCCAACCTAATCTTCATATAAGACCCTATTTCCTTAAGAAAGGTAAAATAAAATATCATAAAGAGATGTTTAATATAATAAAATGTTACAGCAAAGGATAGCAGCCAACCGAAAACAGAGGAAAATTTAGTAATCAACAAAAGCAATAAACTAAGCCAGAAGCTTTGGTTGCCTAGACTGCAGGATATAAAGGAGCTACTATTGATTGTCAGAAAAAATAGAGCAGTAGAAGACAGACCTATAAAGGCCAAGAAATATAATTTACTGAGTTTAATCCCTTCCTGGTGAAAGTAAAGCAAGGACAGAAATGGTTATAACAATTAACATTGTTAATCAACAATTAACACACACAGAGCAGGCTGCTGTCATGTGCAGTTAGGCACATGACAAAGGATTCTGATAAAACATACAAGGAGGGCCATAAATCATGTGAAAGAATGAAAGATCAAAAGAGGCCTTCTCCTGAAATCTCATTTCATCGGCCAAGTTCTGGAAAGGGGATTAACAGAAATCCTTCCATCTACTTGTCTTTTTCCATCCCTGAAAATCTTATATTAATCAAGTAGAGCAGACCTGGAACCATCCAGTTTGAGGGAAATTTTTGCATTCCTCATGGGAGACATAGAGGACTCACTACCATCCCTATGACTTTCTTTTCTGTGCAAACAACTATTCCTCCCAAGGGTAGATTTTCTTCATTTTTCCTCAACTTTCTTACATTGCTTTCTCATCTATTGTGCCCACAGAGAAACTATTTTCAACATTGGACACAAAACAGTGTACATGAGCAATAATATTGAACGACAGGCTCTCACTTATAAAGAACATCATGGATTTTGTTGTCCTGTTTTTCTTACTTAGAGGATAGACTGCTAAAGACTTGCTGTAAGACAAGAGTTAGCAAAAATTCTCTGGAAAGGACAAGATAATAAATCTGCTGTGTTCTGTTGTAGCTACTCACCTGCTCCATAGTAGTACAGACATGTACCAAGGCAGCCCGTGCTTTAATGGGGGTAGTTATTTGCCAGGAAGCCTTTCTGTACAATAAAACTTGGACTCACATCACTGACTCCAATATATAACTCCTGTAATTTTGTATGATTCATACATGGGAAACCCATTCTTAGCTCACAAGTTGCTGAACCCTAGTTCATGTATAAGCTTTAGGATCTGGCCCCTGCCTAACTCCCCAGTTTTATATCTTCTATCCTTTCTCTTATCATGTAACTTAGTTATATAGAGATACTGCATTCTCTATAGCTGACCTTTTCCCCCATTGCTTTATTCAATAACTGATCCCTGTTATTTCTGTGGGTTTCACGGAGATGTCAAGGTAATTCTCCCGAGACTCTCATCCATACTGTGAGTTGATTGAGTCAAATGTTCTCTTATCTCTCCTTTCTACAGTCTATGCACATTTGTAAATGTGATTCTTAATCTATTGCAAGTGTTGGAAAAATTTGCCTTCTTTTATAAAAGATGACAGAAACTGAAACTGTAATCTCTTCCTCAAAATTTAACAACATTTCTGGACTGTGAAGATGTGGAAAGAATTCTTGTTCCTCAAATGAATGGGGATAATTAACTAAAATGAAATGACTTTTTTTGCTCTAGTAACCACCACAAATCATTTACCATTGAATTTAGCAAGACTCCTCTATCTACACACACACTACTGAGTGTGTTTCATTTGGAATGTCACAATTAAAAATCCATGCTGCTGTTCACAGACTGCTAGAATCTGTATTGGAGATTTCCTTAGTGGAGCCTTGAACAAAAGTTAAGTTATTTTGCTTTGTTTTCCTGGAGACTAAATTAATCTTTTTCTTGGAACATAGACTTTAAAGAGGAAATAGTAATTGGGATTACAATAACCACCAATACCATAGACCCCTCGGGACATGCAGTTGGAATATCCGGAAACCACACCTAATGGCTTTCTGTCAATTTACGTTTCTTTTCATCTGAGGAAGTAATTCCCTTTGGAATGTAATTCAAACCCCGATTTCATGGAACAAGTTAGTCAACTAGGCAATGGCATGTGTCAGAAATCAAAACTTGCACGATTTTCTTTTTAAAGATAAGTCAGAGAACTGTAAGAAAAGTTGTTGCCAAAATTATCTTCCTCTCTTTGCCTTGGTAATTTCTGTAGAAAAACCCTGGAGATGTGGTTATTACTGGAAGGACCACAGGAGCAACTCCGTGACAGCCATCAACTGCATAGAAATGTTAAGGGAAGGGAAATGGGACATCAATTTTTGTCCTGAGCAGTTTGGGCATTCCTAAGGGATTCAAGGTATGTGGAAAAATATTGTGAGCATGTAAAGCTTTAAAGTCATTGCAATGATTCCTTAAATGGAAGCAATAATAATGAAGAATTTCTGGGAAAAAAGATCCTCTGCCAGGAGCTAAATGTCTGTAATTTGAAGGTGAAGAACTTACAAGCTCTTGCTGTCCTCTTTCCTACTAGAGTTTTACACTGGGAACCTAGTTAAGAGTTCAAAGTGAAATCTTAGGATGGAAAATTTTATGTGCCTTGAATTTTCATACCACTTTTTGCTTCAGCAATAAAATTCTATGAAAAAATGAAAAGAAAAAGAAATAAAAACAAAAAAAATCCCCTTTTAAACACTATGATTAATTACAAGGAAACAAAACTAAGGAGAATAAGTACACCATCTAAAATTCAACAAAATAAGAAATGGCCCTCTAGGAAATAGAAAATATACAAATACGACTGTAAAGAGTGACTAGTAATCTGACTGGGAAATGGGAAGGAAGAGGAATGGATTTAATTAGGCAGGGGAGGATGAATAAATACAGAAGAAGAATGAAGAAAATAAAAGAACAGTAAAGATATTTGAAAAGTCATGGAATCACACTATTAAGATTCTACCTAATAGATACATTTCATACATGTAAGAGTGTATGAATAAGCATATAAAGTTAAATTTTCTCACCAGGGCTGAAAATGTCCTCACCAAGAGTAAAAAAAAAAAAAAAAATCATCCAACAAAAACATCAACACCAAACACAAGAAGTCCTCTTTAAAGTTGTTGGTGAGGGTTTTCCAAGAGAATCTCCAAAAATTACAGGGTATTGTTATTGTTTTGGTTTCTCAACAGAAGTAGAAGATAAGTTCTTATTGATGAAGATACAATGCACTTGAGACTTAGGAACCAGAGGCCAATGAGCTAGAACTGACTTGATAACTTTTTCTCTAAGAGTACCAGAAGGCATCACACAAGCTTCCAAAGGAAAAAACAAACTTGCTACCCCACCACAATATTAGTAAACCTCAGCAATGACCAGCATGACACTATAACCCTAAAGGTGTAGTAGCACCAAGTGCAACTTAGCAATAACTAATAACTTTCCGGTTGGTCTTAAGACTTGCTCAACAAGAGGGAAGTCATACCCTGGAATTGGAAACTTGGCCAACTACTGGAGGATATTGAAACAAGGAAGATTAAAGAACCTACAAACAACACTTTACTCAAGAAGCAAAATTTCTAACTTTATTCTCAGTATTTGTGCTTATACTCATAGACAGGTATAGTCCTAACTGCTTATCAAGGAAACTTCTGGAGTAGACAGAGATCACTACAGAAAATCCCAATCAAAATGCGAAACTGGGGAGTCCAGTTCCAATAGAAATATATACAAAACAATTCCTGCATCTAAGACTCGGGAATATTTTTAAAGAAAGAATATAAGAACTGGAGGACCAGGGAGTTTGCTATGAGACTGTGTCTTCTAATAACCAGCATGGTAGACACAGTTTTTTCACCCACAGGTTCTGGATTTTAGCTACTGTTTGTGAACCTACTTCTTGTCATCGAAAGCTACAGCCATAAAATCTAACCAACATGTCAATCTAAACATGAACTGAAGAAGGGTGGTAGACATTCCAAAGTGGACGAAAGGAGATGGAGACCAGAAGCTCTCAAAGCTGCATAAAAACAATAAAAAAGGAAAAATTTAAAAATGAAAAAATAAATACAAAACAAAACAAAAAAAGAATTGCAGGCACAAAAGAAATGCTGAGAGCTTGAGAAATAATCTTCTACACAGAAGAACATAATCTAGTATTATCCAATACCATATGGTCAGTCCCAAAAAAGATAGATTCAAGTAACATAACATTGACTGAGCAGGTTATACTTAGGTATATATGTATATGGGAAATATATGTATATGTAACTATTCAGTAGTAATTAATGTAAAAAGAGGCCATGAATTTGAAAGAGAGCAAGAAGGCGTATATGGGAGGACTTGAAAAGAGGGGGAAAATAAAAATAAAAGCAATAAAAATGATTGAATTATGATTAAAACAAAGAAGGACCCTTTGAATACTTGACTTTATTACACAGTGTCATCAGTCTTAAACCTTTCTAGCAACTTAGAGGTTTCCCAGTCTAATTTGCTACCAGTTCTGTCTGCACATATTTATACCAGACAGTGGCGAGACAACAAAAAGTAGCCTCCAGAAGCAGCATCTGAAACCCAGAAGCTGTGGGTGGAAACATTATGTCTATGCTGGGTGTTCTTTCTCCTGTGGAGATTCAGGCGTGTCTCAGAGTCTTCAAAGACCTTCCTGCTGCAACAGATGAAAGCAGCATGAAGAAAACGGAGAAGCTTCGTGAAAAATTGTTTTCTTTACATTTCCCTGTGTTCTTTTTACTGCTAAAAAACAGAAGTCTTGACACTATCAGAATTTACGTAGAGTTCTGTGTCAGCATCAATCTAAGGCACTTTTATGGATGATGCTATGGGGTTAAGTGCATTTCTCAAAGTTCTACAGATAGCGGCGTGATCCCAGTAAATTGCCGGCACTTGAAAGGAAGGAAGGTCACTTTTGTCGATCCCCGAGTCAGGTTTTGAGAAAAAAGTTACAAAATCCTGAGCCTAAGCCTCAAATCACTTTAGCTTTCTATTTTGCAATGTGGTTTCTCTCTCCTTGTGTGTTTTTATTTCTGATATCTTGGACCTGAATTTTCACAAGAGCCCAGCTGAAATTTCTGCTGTACTCCCTAACTGATAGAAATCTCTACTGATCGTACCATGTATCCTTAAAGAGTAAACAGTCTTGACATATTATCGCAATCATGGAAATATGCATACTGCAGAAGCTAACTAGACAAATATTGCTCTTCCCTTGCATATCAGAAGCATGCAGACTATTCCCATGTGATTCCATAGGTTCTTTGTGAATGCAGAATATGAGATGAGATATATAAGCTCCTATAGTAGCGTTAAGACAAAAGCTAGGATGAAGATTGCTATAGCAGGTATAAATATTTATCATTGCACTTTTATTTAAAGTGCTCTAAACACCTGGATGAATTTTTAGAGACATATATGAAGACAAGCAGTATTATTTTTTTCCCTTAGTTCACTAAACCTTAGACAGACTTTCTTCCTGATTGTAAGCCCTAGCTTCCTTTCTAATTTCCCTTTTCTTTTTTTTTTTTTTTTTTTTTTTTTTTTTTTTTTTTTTTTTTTGGTTTTTCGAGACAGGGTTTCTCTGTAGCTTTGGAGCCTGTCCTGGAACTAGCTCTTGTAGACCAGGCTGGTCTCGAACTCACAGAGATCCGCCTGCCTCTGCCTCCCGAGTGCTGGGATTAAAGGCGTGCGCCACCGCCGCCTGGCTAATTTCCCTTTTCTTATAGTATTTACTTAAAAATGTGTAATTGTATCCTTTCAGTTTACCAATCTGAAAAGTAATTTTCTTTACTTCTTTTCTTTCTCAGGAACTTGGGAAACATCTTTAGAAATCTTGACCTTAAGCCTTTAATCCCAGCACTCGGGAGGCAGAGGCAGGCGGATCTCTGTGAGTTCGAGGCCAGCCTGGTCTACAAGAGCTAGTTCCAGGACAGGCTCTAAGAAAGCTGCAGAGAAACCCTGTCTCGAAAAACCAAAAAAAAAAAAAAAAAAAAAAAAAAAAAAAAAAAAAAAAGAAAGTAGGGCGTTCCATGTCATAGTTGCCTTGGGAAAGAAACTTGCTGGCCTCTAGGGACAATTATCAAAAAGCAAGGCAACCCCTTGGAGCAGTTGTCTCTTTAAAGCCTTCTCCATGGCCATATCCCATGTTAAAATCCGTCTGCCATTGCGTTGGTAGAGTCAAGTTCTATTTGCTTCTCTCTAATGGTATTCTTGGCACATATTAATTGTTTGAATAAATTCTTAAATTTTAAACACATATGACCATTTCACTTCAGTGTTTACACATACATTCAAAAACACTTTCATGATATTTTTAATCTTTTCATTTATTAGTAAACTATTTTAACGTTACAGATATAATTAAAAATACAAAGTTATTACTTAAATTAAAATTAATAACCCTTGAAATGGAAGGAAATTCAAAGGTCTGTTTTTTAAAAAATAAAGTAAAAATTGTGTAACTTCAAAAGAACAATTTTTATTCTATTACTTGGAATATGTACACTTATTTTATATAAAGGTCTTAGACATTTTTTCTGATAGATTAGAAATATAAGAATATAGTACACAGATCACAGAAGCCTCTATTTGAATAACATGCACTTTTATCACTGATGGGTTCTATTTAAAGTTGCATGAATATGCACATTTATTAAGCTACATAATTACTTTTTTCATACTATCCTTATTAGATTGCCATGGCTAATGTTGACCTAGCTATGTAGAACATTCTGGCCTAGGATTTGTGGTAATTCTTCTGTTTAGAATCCTGAGTACTGGGATTGCAGGTATGTGACATAATGCTTTCTAATCACTCTTTTATTGATTTTTATTGAGCTCTACATTTTTCTCTGCTCCCCTCCCTGCCTCTCACCTCCTTTTCAACCCTCTCCCAAAGCAAAGTCCCCATGCTCCCAGTTTACTCAGAATATCTTATCTTTAATCACTTTTTGATATGACTGTCATACACTCCATTTTCAGAGGAAGACTTGGGTGCTCCAGGGCCTCATAGCCACAAAGGTAACTGCATATCTCAACTGAAGTCCAGGAAGTGTGATTCTCTATCTATGTGCTAAACATATGTTTTGAAATATGTTTAAAAATATATTTAAAAATATGTTTTGAAGCCATGGACACTGTTCAAACAGAAATCCCAGCAACAGAATAGGTGGCAATGTTTTATCAGAAGGGAATGCAAAGTCAAAATTTCTTAAAATTTACAAGTTTTGTTTAAACCAGATCCTCAATGTGGCATCTTTATTAAGAAAATTTAAATAATGAGTAAGATAAAACTGATCAAGATAAAACTATTAACTATTGCTTTTGGATTTCATAAATCTAGATATGCCTGTAGTGGAACATGAAGTCCTTTGCCTGCTCTAGAGTCCCCAAGAGATAAAGGTCATGCTACGTTGTCGGCAGAACAGAAAATCACATTCCCATATCCAGCAGTCTATGTAGAAGCAAAGTTAGGCATCTTCCAGAATCCATTTGTGTATGTGGCTATGTGTGTTAAGTACCAAAAATCTCCTGAGAAAACTCATGAAAATTTTAGTATTGATTTCAACATGGGTACAACGCCCACATAACTTTTCAGGCTGCTATTATATAAAAATTTAAAACAGTAGTTACTCTTAATAAAAGAATTGAGTGAACTGAAAAATTAATTATGGTGTCTCACAAACAATTTAACCTGTAATCCTGTAATGTATGTAAGCATTTACTATACATATACTCATCTTTATCTCTACAGATTACAAATCTATCTTATTCTGTTTAAAAAAAAACTGTTTAAGAAACTTCACTGGTGATCTCCCATTAGTTCTGTCCCACCGTTTCCATGAGTGAACGCACCCCTCTCGTTCCTGACTTTCTCCCTCAAGTTCTCGCTCCTTCTGCTCCTCATCAGGACCTTGGGAGCTCAGTCCAGTGCTCCAATGTGGGGCTCAGTCAACTTCCCCATTTGTCGCCAGCTGGAGGTTCCCTCACGGTCCTGACTTTCTTTCTCATGTTCTCTCTCCTTCTGCTCCTCAGTTGGAATGGGACTGATGGATCATGCGACCAAACCCGTCTCTCTGAATGTGGCCAACAGCGGGGGCTGACTGAGAAGCAAAGGACAATGGCTCTGGGCTCTGATTCTTCTGCATGGACGGGCTCTGTGGGAGCCTTCTCAGCTTGATCCATCACCTTCCTGGACCTGGGGGGAGTTGGGAGGACATTGGTCTTAGCATAGAGTGGGGAACCCTGATGGCTCCTTGGCCTTGAGAAGGAGGGAGGGGAGGTATGGGTGGAGGGGAGGGGAGGGAAGGGGGAGATGGAGGGGAGGGAAGGGGGAGGAGGAGGGGAGGGAGGGGGGAGGAGGAGGGAAGGAGATGGAAATTTTTAAATATAAAAAAAAAATAAACCATGAAAAAAAAAAAAAAGAAACTTCACTGGTCTTTAGCCTTAAGTGTAAAACTTAAAGACTTGACTGGGATATGTAACATTTAGATTTTTTTGAGTGAATATATACTCATCCATGCATTTAAACTAATTTTTCCTAAAACCAAAACCATATTCTTTTTTATCATCTGTTGTTGCCCTAATTTATGGTGAAATAATAAATGATAGAATTGATATAACTTTTTTTTTTACAAAAGAAACAAGTTCTCTCCTAAGACAGAAAAGGGACAGTGACAGGATGGTTTAATTAATAAACATCTATCTATTGATATCTGCTTAATTCCATTTTCCCATTTCCTTCAGTTTCACTCTATATTTAAGTTTTTGAGAGTTTCACACACAAGCCCGATATTCACATCACTTGTATCCCTCTTTCTCCCTCTCTAGCTCTTGCCGTATCCCTACTGATTCTCAATTTCATCATCTCTTCTCTTTAATTATCGTGTACACACACACACACACACACACACACACACACACACACACACCCTACTGACTCCCTTTAATGTTGCTCATATGAACATGTGTTTTAAAAAGTAAAGATGAATGGGACATTCATTTAGACTTGAATTTTTATAAATAATGTTTTGCTTTAAATACAAATACCTTCTATCCATTATTACAACATACTTATACTCAGGAAAATTTAAATGCAATTAACCATCTGTATTTTATCTGCATACTGTCTTCACTGTGCAGTTTTCACCTGGAAAGAATTAAGAGGTATAAAGGCTAATTAGACTAGTTAGGACATATTTTTCTACCTCAGCTACTTTGTAAAATGTGGCTGTTTTTAATGCATGGTCCCATGTAGCTGAGCTGTGCTATGCATCCAAGGATTACCAGTAACTTCTGAGCCTCTTGCTTTCACTTCTTAAGGTCAAACTTCAGAAGTATAATTCTAGTTTATATTTTGCAGAGACTCTAAGCCAGGCATTGTGAATGTTAGACAAGCAGGAAACAACAGAGTTATCCACACAGCCCATGGCTTGCCTACTAGGACACACTTTTCCACTTACGTTGTCTCTTGTGCTTAAATTAAGTATGCAGCAGAAAACACAGCAAAATAGCTTCTTATAGTGAAGTTTGATCCAACCCTAATCATTTAGTTTTAAAAGAAGAAGTTATACTATGTACAGTATAATTATCACCTTTAACATTTATAAACTATTCATACTCTGTTTTTAGTAGGTATGCTGGCATTACATACTTTTAAATTATATTTCATATTACCATTTCTGTGAGACGTCTGAAATTTAAGCTATTACAAAGAAAGGGAATATGCAATAATATTCTGATGACATTTTCGGTGCATACAGGTACAGAGCAAAAGACTGAAATCTTTAACCACTGTTCGGCTGCCATATCCTCTGTGTCATTATTCCCAAGCAAAGAAAACAGTGTACTTTCTTTAGACTCTCTGCCTACAAATTATAGAAAGCAGAATTTAAAACGTGTGTTTTCCATGTTTCCGTGGAGGGAATCTATTTTCATCCACTCTGTCACTTTGGCCTAGATTGATTGCTGTGTGGACGGCATGGTGCCAGTAAGAAGGTGGAATCTCTCCCACAAATCCAGTCCTCATTAGGAAAGGTAAATTCTCAGAGATATGTGCTCCCTTTGAACTGACTATTCTTAATTTATCAGGGGAAATGAGAGCACGATGTTCACAGGGTTTTATGGTCCAGGGTACAAATTTTGAAATGAATCTTTATTGGCAGAGAACTATTTGACACTGGAGAATTTCACATGATGCAATAGTTACCAGTTAGTGAACTCCGTTTAGGACCAAAGGTGAGGCTTTATTATTCTTGTTGAAAAACTATTTTGACACATTTAAATTATTTTATTTTGTGTATGCATGTGTTGTATAGGGTGTAGAGGTGGTTTATGACATATGTAGGAGTCACTACTCTCTTATCACCATGGCCTTGACACCCTGGTATAATGTATTCTTGCATTGTGGATGCGATGTGATCAGCCGGCCTCCTAGTCCTAACTGGTAGAGTAGAGTTTATAAAAAGAAGAGAGAGAGAGAGAGAGAGAGAGAGAGAGAGAGAGAGAGAGAGAGAGAGAGAGAGAGAGAGAGAGAGAGAGAGAGAGAGAGAGAGAGAGAGAGAAGAGTTTATAAAAAGAAGAGAGAGAGAGAGAGAGAGAGAGAGAGAGAGAGAGAGAGAGAGAGAGAGAGAGAGAGAGAGAGCGCTCAACGAGGATCACATGGGAGGTTTATTGGAAACGGATATAGAAAGGTAGAAAAGGAGACAGAAGGGGGCAGAGAGACATAAAGAGAGGAGGGCAGAGTCTAGTCTCTGAGAACAAGTTGGGAGGAAGAGGGGAGGGAGAAAGAGAGAAGAGAGAAATGGGAGGTGAAAAGGGCTCATCTTTTGAAAGGGAACGAAGCAAATGTGCACAAAGGCATTCTTAGTGGCTGTAGCTGAGGAGGTGAGGACCCCAAGGGCAGGCCAGTCCAGATGCCTGAAAACACTGACTTAAAATAGTTTATGAAACTCGTGGTTCCGAATATCTGGTAGAGTTTGAATAGAATTTGAACATGACAAACCTTTCATTGGGTTATATACTTGAAAACCTGATCTGCAGATAGCCTGGACTGACACACCCGGACAATGGGGGAGGGGGGGTAAACCTTTTAATGTTCTAAAGTGGCCTGCTTCTCAACTACTTCTCTGCTTTGTGGCCCTGCCATATGTTACGGGGACCTCTCCAACCCACCTCCACCATGATGAAATATACCCTACTAAACCAAAAACCCTTATCAACCATCATTCCCTTGAGGTGTGTTTGTCAGCTGTTTCAGCCATAGCAACAAGAATGTAGATGATAGAACATCTAAATGAGTCATCACTTGGTTCTACAGACCATAGCAAAGAGTAAAATTCATCAGAGGGCAACTCAATCATAAACAACATCATATAAAAAATTAATAGTATTTATATTTAATCAATGAGATTTTTCTAAGGATATAAAGATTTATGCAATTACTGCCTTCTCGATTATAGATTAAGAAATTCTGGGTAAATATGACACATATTAAGTAAATGTGAAAAATATCTATAAAAGTATCCCTTGGTATTTATTTTAGCTTTATTATCACAGTGAAATGAAATAATTGATTGGCTGAAATAAAGTAAAAGCCATTAACTAAACATAATGGTAGATGGTGCTATATATTTACCAACCATGCCAACTTAAAATATAGAAAAGATTTTAAATAGAAACTCACTAGGTGGGGTGGGGGGGGAGATGGAAACAGCAGAGAAGAATTTCTTATGTAACTTCTTTAAAAACCTAGTCTTTATTTGGTAAAAATTGTTGAACAGACAATAGTACAGAAAATGTCTTTAATGTAATCAAGGGATTTTACTTGTAGTGCTCCTCACAAGATCAAAGTCATCAGGAAAATAATCAGTCTTGAAACGGAATGCTCATAAACCATCTTTTTAAGTATGGGCAGAAAGTGTTTTGCAATCCTGCCTTGATCTCTGTAGCAATTGCTGTGCCAGTATTGTCTACCCCATCATGTTATCGTCTAGAGCAGTGGTTCTCAACCTGTGGTCTGTCTGAAAACTCTCTGGTGTATGTTTTTGTAAGTTCCTCTAGAAAATGGGGTATATCATATTTTTATTGTCACACACACATATATATACATATATATGTATATATGTACATGTGTGATCTGAGATAAGATGTATATATATATATATACACACACACACATATATATGTTGAAGATATTAGACATTATTAGGTATTTCCTTATAATGTTAACACTATTATATCCATAAAATGTTATAAACAGATCAAAACATTTCCATTCTTTTAATAAATTGCTTCCATTATAAATGCACCTATAATTGAAGTCAACCTTCATTCTTAATAAATCACTAGACACAATAGAGTTTGTAGTTACTAAAGCAGTGGTTCTAAGTCTATGAGTCATGACCCCTTTGGCAAACCTCTGTCTCCAAAAAATGTTTACATTATGATTCATAATCGTACCAAAATTACGGTTATGAAGTATCAATGAAAATAATTTTGTGTTTGGGGGTGTCACCACAACACGAGGAAAGGGTTGCAGCCTTAGCAGGATTAAGAACCACTATACTAAACAACAAAAAAATAATGAATTTTAAATGGTTTATTGTCATAGATATGATAATGTATTCCAATCCCAGACTATGAGCATTTTAAAGAATGAAGGCTTAAGTAGAAAATTCACTACGATCTGCGGGAACTGAAACTGCTCACATATTGGGTGATATTGTAGGAAACATTTCACTAAGAACACTTCGTTTTCTTTTTCTTTGACTCTCATGGAAAGAGGCCTTCCCATCCAAAGTGCTTCTTCTTTTACCAGATTAAGAAGTTCTCATTCTGTTGCTGTTCATATTTTATATTTCTCTACCTTAAGGTGTGGGGATATATATACTATATTCTACCACATTCCTCTTTGACCAGGATTAACTTATAAAACAGAGCCTGAGCTATCCTCCTTGACTGAAGGGGAGCCTGTGGTTTGCAGCCTTCTAAATTAGCCCTAGACTCCTAATTAACAACGACAGAGAATGAAACAGCACTCAACCTTCCATTTGTCTTCTGATCTTCCCTCAACTTGGTAAGACAGACTACAGCCCACGGGGCTCAGTAAAAATAAATCACTCCATAGAGGTCAGGTGCATCATAAATATTCAAAACCTAAAATTGAGAACCCATGAATCAGAAGGGTTTCATGAGTATATCTTGAGCATACTGAATTCAGATAATTTTCTGTGTTAAAAAAATAAAATACTCCTACAATTACCCATGACAATTTAACCACCTTCATTTTTTAGTCAATTAAGAATATTATTTAACTCTGGAGGGCATGGATAATATCCAGGTACAGAAATAATATAAAAACCTTTTTTTCCCCTTTGTAGGATTAGTACAAAATCCAGAGCTTAGAGGACTGATAGAGGAAGAGAAGAGAATCCCCAAAGCACTAAATAATAGCCGGCATCATATATATCACCATCCCCAGACAATCAGACACTACATAAATGTTTCCATTGTTCATTTCCTTCATTGCACAAACAATGAAACTGTCCATGATGATTAAGTGATGTCGTGCCAGGGAAAAGGAAAGCATTTTCCTAGAGTACATCACTTCTGCATTTCTTTAAAAAAGTTTATTAAATGCCTCATCTGTTTCATCACAAACCTTCACTTACTAAAGATAAAGAAATCATGCAATAATTCAAGCTGCATGTTTATGGATTAAGTTTCATGCCAAAATGATTACATATTTCTTCAATAGCTCTCTAAGGATTCTGGTTTTGCAAAATAGCTTCCAGTGCTAAAACAGATAAGCATTTGTAAACTTAATAAGCTGCATTAGGTACTAAGTAGACATTTGTTTAGTTAATGAGTGCTTTTGCTCTTGGTATTCTGTTAATTCAAATGGCTCCCCGAATGTGTCAGATACTGACATTTTGGAGTATACAAGTCTATCCAAACCTTATACCATCTACACTTTAATTAAGTAGATTTTATTAAAAAATGCCAACAGAGTTAATTAACAGTAGCTCAAGGATATTTAGTTGTGTTCCATAATTTATAATATTCTTTAGCAGAAGAGCCACTAAAAATTTCTCAAGCTTATATATTAATGAATATTGATACATATATATGAATATATGAGAGAGAGAGAGAAAGAGAGAGAGAGAGAGAGAGAGAGAGAGAGAGAGGTAGCCAGTGAGCTCCAAGGAACTATCTCCATCTTCTCCAACTCCCAGAACTGAGATTTCTCACATCCATCAACACACATGGCTTTTTATGTGGATGTCGGAATTCTAAACTTTGATCCTCAGGATTGCACAGTAAACTTTACCATGGAACCACCTCTCCCCTAGCCCTTGTAAAATATTTAATAGAAGAGATTCACATACCATATACCACTAATAAATAAAATTTGAAATAATCATTCTAGAAGATAATTTAGCAAATTGTTTGAAAAATTTAAATAATAAACAAAGATGTCTGTGTCTTGACTCAATATTAGATTTTCGTTAAAATATAGGTCAAAAATGAATATTGAATGTATGATGTGGGTAATCAGAACAACAGCCTATCACTGTACTGATTTTACTGAGTAAATTCATGAGCAATTTACTTGAACATAATGCAGAAATAGGCAAATCATAATTTTAATAGATATAAACACTAATTAATCAATTAACATTCTGCTTATAATATGTGTAACTAAAGTCACAAAGCATTTTCAAGTTGAAATGCTCAATTGTAAAACTGTATGTTAAGTATACAATTGTCATTTATTTAAAGAGCCTGTATACAAATATAAAATTTTAGAAGATCTAAGAGTCCAGTGTTGACCTCCATTGCACTTGCTGAAAGAAACTACAGGTAAATTCTTTTGAACTTTTTTACATATCATAAATAAAAAAGAAACTTCAAGAAGCAACTATTTTGGGCATATAAAAATAACCAAAAATATTTTCAAATTATTCTATTTGTACAAACATTGTTGATTAAGATAATTTCTTTAATTTGGATTTTGATCTTATTAACTGGAATATTTTTTGTGCACTCTTTGACAGATATTCACAAAGTTTTGGTTCAGAGTACAGCAAAATGAGTACATAAAACAGATTATGGAAATGAGGGCTGGCAAAGAATTTCAATTTGAATGCAATTTCTATAGTTAGATATAGTTGGGTTAAGAAAGCTAATTGTAGCAACACCATGTTGAGAGAATTAATAGCTCACAGGTTTTACCTCCTAAAGCCAGAAAGAAACGTTGGTCTTACTCCTGTGGTACGTTCAACTGAAATGAGTAATGGCAACCAGAAACTCTTCCTGTGGATACTCAATTTGAGATTGCTAAAATATGTGACGCATATTGTCTTATAGTTATTTCTTACCAAAATGGAGGATATACTTTGTAGACATGGCAGTAAAAGATAAATGAAATTATTCTTTTAATCCTGTTCTGCTGTGCTCACAAGTCTTGACATGAATAATGTTCAGAGCCATTGAAGACTTTAAGGGACAGTGCAAACAATGGCTGGACAGTATTCAAATGTCCTCTCGCTCCTCCCCTCCTTTTAGACCTTGCCACTCTCTGAGAGCAGGAACACATCTTTATGACTTGTAGAAGGCTCACGCTAATCAATATGTGTTGACTAACTTTCAAAACTGATTGTGGAAAATTATTTTTTCAATATTAAAAAGAAATTTCTAAAGGTATCATAAAGTGCTATGTCAACATTAATAAAGACTATGAGACTATGAGAGATTCACCAAAGATATAATTTGAATACCAGTCTCCAGGGAAAGCAAGAGTAGAAAATGTTCTTCAAGGAAAAGTTAATATTTAGCTCTGTGAAAAAATCTTCAGAGTCATTTTGTGAAGATCTACAGGATGATCATATAATTTAGCAATTGGAAAGTTACTGCTGAATTCAATAGCAATGTCAAGAACAATGTTATGAGTTGAATAAAGCAACAGTATTAAGAGAAAAGTGGATGACCTAAAATGTAGCATATTCTAAAATGCAGGACTGGTAGAAGCAGAATGGCAACAAACAAAAAACAGAGACTTGAGGGCATTAATATATTCCTTTTTCTTATTGAGATTCTGTAAAAATGCACAATTTTATATGGAATATTTAATAATTTGTTATTGTTTTCCTACTGGCCCTTATCTTTTGTGTAGAAAAAAAGAGAATTTTAGTCAAGATAAAAATGATAGTTTAAAAGATAATTTTGAAGCCTGATGTAGAAGGCTATCATTATCTAAACAGAATCTGAAGAAGAAAGGCTTAGGTTCTTGTAAAGAATTGATATTTATATTAAAAGTTACACAAATGAGAAGGATGAATTAGAAGGTAGTAGGATGGGAGAGATAAAATATATCTATTTTCCAACATTTCCTAAACCCATACTCATGTCTAGGAGAAGACAGGATCCTCCCTTCTCTCCAAACATTTTTCCCAGATGTGAAATCAGGAAGGAATTATGACCTAATATCGTAGGCTTAATGATCCTAAAATGTAGCTTGAGAGCTTTAGGCTTGCAAAATTTTCTCTTAGGAAAATGTCCAAGGTAGATTTTAAATCTCATCTTAGAAAACATCTTTTGATAAATCGGCTTTTACAAGGTTGCATCTGTCAGTATTTATTCAAGGCTAGTAGACACGAGATTATAACCCACTCATGGGTTTGTCCTCAATCTTTTAGTAATTGTCGTTGAAGTCTTCAACAATTTATTATAATTGTGCTGTTACCACAATTTGTTAAATTATTAACAAAGCCCAATATTCATATTCGCTGGCTGACCTGAGCTAACCTAGGTAGTCCCTGGGGAGTAACATACATGACGTCTTGTTTAAAACCATCACAATTTAATAATTTGTAATTTGTTTAAATGATAAAGTTAGTTGTAAAACATCATGTCTTGGTTATCTCACTGCAGAAAGAACTTTAATCCATTCAAAAATGTATCTAGGTTTTTCTTTTTACAGAACACAGATTCATATATATTGAATATTAAACAACATATTAAAGTATACATTAATTATGAAAATTATTGTTCTATTTAATACCAGAGGGAACTAAAGGTTAGTAGCATTCAAGCCTTATTCAGACTGTCTGATGTTTTGGTAATATATTCCAGTAAGTATAAGACTCAGGAGTAGATGATACTAAACAGAAGTTAAGTCTCTCTCTCCTTCCCCATCTCTCTCAAACACACAACACATTTACACACACACAACACTTTCACACACATACACACACATGCTTTCTCTGCACACACATACACACAGAGATACTTGTTTATATAAAACATCAGAGATAACATTTATAAATAATTGAGAAGATTACCTTATCAGTTAAATATTAAGTTCAATAGATGCAGTAAGGAAGTTTGGCTAAGTGAAAGGTTAAATCTGAATATCCCATCATATCCTATCATTTACACACACACAACATTTTTACACTCATCTACACACATACTCTCTCTGCACACACACACACACACACACACACATGCACAGATACTTGTTTATATAAAACATCAGAGATAACATTTATAAATAGTTGAGAATATTGCTTCTGTGTGTTTGTTAGCACATATACTACTGTGTTTTTATCTAGGTCTGTAGTATTTTCATATATTAATATAATTGTTAACTCGGTTAGAATGTTGCTTTCCAGCTGCTACCATTGTCCTCTTCTTAAATACCCCCTTTGCTGTTTGTTTTCACAGAATGTCCTCTTTGCCCAAAGATGGCATTCAGAAGTAGACAACTAACAGAAAGTAAACGAACTGAATTTCCTCTCATAGAGATTTGGAATTTTGAACTTAATTAGAGGTGTGGGTTTACGTCCACCAAGCTTCAACCAAGAAAATATAAATAAGCCTAGGTTGCTAATACTACATGAATTTGGTGCAGCTAATCTTGTGTGTGATGAAAAGGCTGAGAATCAGATGTGGGAAAGTGTCATTGCAGAAGGCAGTCACTATCCTTAAGGGTGGCTGTTTTAACACTACTTAGAAACAATAACTAACTAACTAACTAACTAAATAAATAAATAAATAAATAAACAAATAAATAAATAAAACAGCAAGTCCTTTCTTTGTGATATTTAACAAAATTAAGGAAAACAATAATTATAATGTCTACTATAGCTACCTTTTTCCCCCACCAAACTTAGAGTTTAATGTCCCATTCAACTTAGACAGTTTACTAGGAACTCAGGAGAACAAATGCAGGTACGACAGCATCAGCTACTCTTTCCAGTGGATTTCTATGAACAGTCAAGTAGAAGGTAGCGTTTGCACAATATGCGATGAGACATGGGGCCCTCAGAATCCTCAGAGGTAGGGGAAGGAACTGCTGGCCAGCATGGCTCTACCTAAAACTTTATGCCTCACTGATGGAAATCACTAAACATACTTGCAAGGTCCCCTGCAAGGAGCATGGGTGTATGCTATTGATAAACTTATGATGTTAAGAGTAGTTCAAAATGTGATAGCTTTATGAGATATATTTCAGCCACTAACCTTCATATTCTGACAGAATTTACCAATCACAGGAATTATTAGGACATGTAGTAGTTTTTTCCTCACAATGTTGAAACCATCTTTAGGTTTTTTTTCCAAAGAAATGTTGCTAGGATTTTAATAGAATATATAACTTCCATGCATTATTAAAAAAGGATTGAGGCCTGGTACCTGTGACTTATCTAAAACAATTCAGACAGTGTATGGGCTATGGGCTTTCATTCTGATTTGACATCTTTTTTTATAAAGTCCTTTCATTTCAGGCTTTATGGAACAAATCATCGGGTTAGAAAATCATTAGAAAGAAACTTTGGGAATACTCTAGTCAAGAATTAGCTCTCACCCAACTATCTCCTGACGAACTGAAAGCTGTTGACAACCATGTAAGAGGAGAATAGATGTCTTCTCCTTCAAACCTCACATACTGGCAACGTTTCAGAAAACTGAGCAAAGTCATTTTTGGACTCTTGACACTTTGAAAGTGTTAAAAAATAGTGTGTTATTGTAAGCTGTCAGACTTGTGATGATTCTCTTAGGCAATAAACAGCTACAATGTCTATATCATTCCTGTTAATGAGCTTACATGACGGGTTATTTTTCAGAAGGAAGAAGATTTGAGGAAGAGGGTTCATGTAGTGAAAATCCCCAAGAGGGGTGTAGCGGACTGCACTGAGGCCAGGCAAAAAAAGTGCATCTGAAACTGGATGAGGAGCAAGAGAGGGAGAGAAGGAAAAGGGAGAGCTCACTCCTCATCTTTCTTGGATACACTAAGGACTTTCAGGTTTAGAAAAGCAGAAACAGAGTGTTTTGAGCAAAGAAGGTACAGCAAACTTGAAATAGCCTCACAGTGGATACTATAATGAAAATAAACTGAAGGAGGCAAAAACGGGAGATGACAGAGTTGATCACAATGACCTCAGTGGAGGGGACGTGGCTTGGCACACGTCGAATAGGGCCATGAGGTCACCAGTGGTTGAACTTGCGTTGGATTCAGAAGGTACCACCTACAGGACTTCTGCACAAGCTGCATATGAGTGCAAGACAGAGAAGCTCAAAGTGACTACAACGTTTTGGGTAGGTGTCTTCAGGGGTGAGGAAACTTCTAGTGAACAGATTTTATATGCTGATTTCTTCAGTGAGTGTAACGAGGACTGACTCCATTAAAAGCACGAGACATTTGAAACACTCATTAGACCAGGTGGGCATGCCTCATCAGTACTACAGTGCCAGTGGACCGGGGGCCGCCTTTTGCTTTCTGCAGCCATGAACCTGGATTACTTTCTAAGATGGTGAACATAGAGAAACAGTAGGGAGAGGAGGTGCCATAAACTAAGCTCACAGCTATTTCAAACTTTAGGATAAGAAGAGTCCAGTAACTGCGAGGCCAAAGAGAGAGAAGGAAATCAAGAGTCTGAGACACTCAAGAAAAAGAATATTCCTAAGAAGCAGTTAAAGTCCCCAGCAAATGCAGGTCAATCTACGATAAATGGCAGTCACTGGGTTCATTTGACTCGTTCATATATTCAGAAGAGCAGGCACAGAACAACAAAGAGGTTCTGTTGAAACAGGCCATAGATCAAGAGATAAACTACGAAGATTAGTATATTGTTGAAGTTATTTCCGGATGAAATAACAACATATATAATTGGCAATGTGGGAAATGGAATTGAAAGGACACTGTTGTGTAGATGAGAAGGGATGCTCTTTTTCCCAGATTAAATGGCTGTTAAGAAGAGAGAAAGTTAATTTCTCAAAACAGAAGCAGAGGCAATATAAGCAGATTTTGGTACTGGTAGGTTGTAGTTTATTAAAGGTTTTTTCTTAATTGCTTGATTTTTTATTAAACAGGAAATACATTATTAGCTAAAAATAAGGAAAATGAGGCTATGAATATCTAAATTAGGAATGTTCATAGTGTAAAACAAGCTCAAAGAATTAGTGAGAGAAGGGCTGGGAAAGGAAGAATTATTTCTCAGTTAGTGAAGGAGAAGCTTGCATTTCCTGACCATGGGGTTATCTTCCTTCTCTGTCTTCCCTGCCCCTTTTCTCTTATTTTGTATTCTGTCTGCATTCAGCTGGTCAGGTGGAGGCAATCGTGCTCATAATTAACTAAGGTTGATGTTTTGTAGATCTTCATGGCAAAAGTAAATGTAGAAAGATGGTTGCAAATATATAAACAAGATTACATATATATAAAAAATGGCTTCTGAATAAATTCTGAGGATGTTGAAGATGTTGAGATAAGAAACAGAGAACTGATTATGTTTAATTAGCATGTGGTAGCAGACCAGTTACAGTTGGCATGCTAGAGTTGGCATGTGAGGCGTGGTGGCCAATGCACAGCACTATGAGACAGAATTTGGATGTATCAACAGTTATTTATTGTTACTTAGAATTGTTGTGCTATATCTAAGGGAAGGTGAATCAAAACAGGGATAGAACTAAATCATTAGATAATAGCTCTAATATTCACTAAGAATATACCCTTGTGTATTTAGATTTTGCAGAATTATGTTAAGAGTGGTACTGGGTAAAGTGAAAATTTCTAGGAACATTAGAAAATATGCTAAAGCATTAAGAAATGAAGGAACTTCTGAAGTGCAAGCAAAACACTATACATAATAAACCTTAAAACAACAATGACAATCTCCATCCATCGCCAGATGAAGCTGCTATGTTGATATGCCAGATATTCACCAGTATGGCTATAGGAAAGGGCCATTACAGACTCCCTCTCCACAGCTGCCCAAGGAACTAGCTGGGGACATCTCCATGGATACCTGGGAACCCCTCTAGAGTGAAGTCTCTTGCTAACCCTAAAATGGCTCCCTTAATTAAGATATCTTCTTCCCTGCACCCTATCCACCCTTACTCCATCCCAACCATCCCACTCCCCCAGGGTCTCCCCATCCTCCCCTCCTCACTTTTCTATTCACATCTCCCCATCACCCCTTACCGCCACCCCACCCCCACCCCCAAGATCCCAATTTTTGCCTGCCATTCTAGTCTACTTCCAATATCCAGGAGGATAACTATATGTTTTTCTTTGGGTTCACCTTCTTATTTAGCTTCTCTAGGATCAGGAATTATAGGCTCACTGACCTTTATTTATGTCCATATCACCATAGAAGCTTCATCTGGCGATGGATGGAGATAGAGACAGAGACCCACACTGGAGTGCAGGACAGAGCTCCCAAAGCCCAAATGAGGAGCTGAAGGAGGGAGAACATGAGCAAGGAAGTCAGGACCACGAGGAGTGCGCCCACCCACTGAGACTGCGAGGCTGGTCTAATGGGAGCTCACCAAGACCAGCTCCACTGGGACTGAAAAAGCATGGGATCAAACTGGACTCTCTGAACGTGGTGGACAATAAGGGCTGACTGAGAAGCCAAGAACAATGGCACTGGGTTTTGGTCCTACCGCATGTACTGGCTTTGGGGAGCCTACTCTGTTTAGATGCGCACCTTCCTGGACCTGGATGGAGGGGGGAGGACCTTGGACTTCAGCAGGGCAGGGAACTCTGACTGCTTCTTGGACTGGAAAGGGAGGGGGAGGGGAGTGGGGAGAGGGGGAGAGATATGGAAGGTGGGGAGAAGGCAGGAATTTTTAATAATAATAATAATAATAATAATAATAATAATAAAACAATGACAAAAAACTAACAAGGAAATGAAGGAGCATGTCCTGGTGGCCTAGTAATGGACAATTCTAAAGGGTGGTGGCTGATACAGTTTCATGGAAAGAGATTAGAAAGCTCAATGTTTTTATATTTTCAGAAAGGTAGTGGAGCAGGTTATGAATGAAGTTTTGTCTCTAGAAAGCAAGGAAGTGAAAAAATTTAGATCAGAAAATTTAGAATTTGTTTCTTACATCCTCTCATGTACCCAACAATATAATTTTCAAAGCACAACAGAGCCATATCTTTATAAAGTAAGATAGTGGGCATGCTTTCTTAAATTACTCTAATGACTCCTAATCGCTGCAAGGGTAGTCTAAGCTCTTCAGTCCTACTTGTCTTGTCCTAGGCTCACCTCTACCACTCTACCCCTACCAGCTCGTCCCTTTTCTGCCCCAAGCTGAGCACACTGAAGCACTTTAAGACATGACCAACCTTCCACCTTTGACCCACAAGATATCTCCTTTGCCTAAACCCTATCTCATTCCATCATTGTTTTCATATACTTTATTGTCAAGATCTTTTTATTTTCTTGCTTTAAAAAATTGCTCATGTGTTAAAGTAACTCGAGTTCCCACGGACCTGATTGAAATCACTGTAGAAGAATATGCACGTTTCACTTCACATAGCTATTCTTAAACTTTATTAGTAAATATTATGCCCAACATGTTTATTGTAAATATAATATAAAACAACAAGACAAGAGTAGACTCTAGGTACAAAGTATTTAAACGAACAAATCTCTGAAGAGCCACCAATTTGTATTTTTCTTTAAAAAGAAATATCAGGTTGATAATACATCTCAAATGGCAGAGTGCTTTTTCTAGCACTCCTGAGCCCTGGGTTCAGTCCCAGCATGATATAAATATGGTACAGTTGCGGTGCTTGTGATCCCAGCACTGGCAAGGTGGAGGCAGGGGGATCAAGAGTGAAAGGTCATCCTGAATGGTACAGCCTGCTTGAGGCCAGCCTCAGAGTCATGTGAACTCTCAGAAAATTCTCCACGAAACCCAAAAGATGAATAGCAGAAAACAGCCTCGAGTACTACTCACAAGTTATTTAGACTCCAGTCAAGGTCAAAAGAAAATATAAAGGATTTCAAAGATTTGCTAAAGAATCTCTGTATTCACCAAAAAGTGCATTGGATAAATAGACCTAAGACATAATTAAGAAATGAACACTGTTTAATTATCAGCTATCCCACAGAAACACTAATGACTTACATAAATAAATTTGCATAAATAAATAAATGAATAGACAGTCTGCTAGTGTTCCTCCCTGAAGGTTCTAAACAAGGGAAGCTCTTCAGTGAGAATCTTATTTGCTCTTCTTAGATTCAAGAATTTTAAAACACTTAGACATATATATATATATATATATATGTAACATCATGTAAAGTGAGAAAATAGTATTTAGGAATATATACATATTTGCATATAATCACAATTAATAACAAAAGAGACCACAAATTTGAAGAGAGCAAGATGTGCTATATGTAATGCTCAAGAGAGGGGAAGTGAAGTGAGAATGATGCAATAAAATTATGATCTCAAGGGGCTGGAGAGACGGCTCAGAGGTTAAGAGCATTGCCTGCTCTTCCAAAGGTCCTGAGTTCAATTCCCAGCCACCACATGGCGGCTCACAACGATCTGTAATGGGTTCTGGTGCCCTCTTCTGGCCTGCGGGCATACACACAGACAGAATATTGTATACATAATAAATAAATATTTTTAAAAAATTATGATCTCAAAAATAAAAGAAAAAAATGATTAAACAAATTACCACTTAACCATATTTTCATTTGGCTTAGTTTTAATATGAATTTTGCTTTCAGAAGAATTATTTAGAAATTTTGCAGGTTTTTTTAACTAAATAAATGAACAAGGATCAAAACATACTATCAAATATAATATATCATATTTATGATATCAAATATGATAAATATGAGCTAGATGATTAAAAATTATGACCTTTCATAGATACTTTTCTTTCAGGATACCTTTGTTTGGTGAACTATTGTATAATTCCAATATTAAAATATGGGTTGTTGTTTGTTATGAATATGCTATAACAAATTACTTATAATATACAAAATAAAAGTTGGTAATAACTTAATACACATGTTAATCTGTTTACAATTTTTTGTAACAAATAAGTAAATTTAAATGACCTTAATTTCCTTCTTGAAAATATAAAGAACATAATTTTATAGTTGTCTAAGTTACCAGAGATTTTTAAATTTTTCACCTGTAGACTAGAAATACAGTGTCTTTTAGGCATATAAATTACTAAACAGTCCATTGCAACAAGATGATTATATTTTACCTATAAGTTCATTTTACCTCAAACACTATCTGTTCAGGATGTTATTGTAATATTAAAGGCAATTAAAAGTGGGAGTGGAGGGCAGGAGAGGACAGAAGAAAGTACTCATTGGCTTCTCTATCTAAATGAAATCATATGCTTTCCCATTTACACTGGAATACTCCTGTGGTAGAGCTCTTGTGGGCAGTGAAGATTACCACCCACTTAAAAATTCAAGCTGAAGCATAAAGCTGCTGTTTAGCACCACACCCAGCCACACACCCCAAACAGACGATTTGTTTTATGGCGTCTTCCTTTGTAGTTAACCAAAACTGTATTTCAATAATCTGCTTAGCATAATGTGAAAACTCAGAATAATAAAGAAAAACACATGGTCCCCAGCTCTCCTTTAGATTTGTAATGTCCCCCACCAGATGATCATTTTACCACAGTCTGGCTGTACCGTCCGTATGAATTACTAGTACCAAGCTGCATATTTAGTTTACAACCGGGTAAAGGTTGAAATATCATCTTTGGTTATAAACCAGAATATTTCTGCTTTATCATTTCTTCTTATTATAAAGCGGGAAACCAGAATGATCTTTGAAACTGCGTGCAGTGCATGATATTAAAGGTGTTGCTTCTATTTAGCGGGTTTGGATTTTCATGTTCCAACTCTTTGCCCTTCATCTCGTCTCCCCGCTTCACCTACATCCCTATTCCCTCCTCATTCTTTCCTTTCAATTTTTAGATGCTCAAGATAGCTAGGTGACTTTGTGTACTGATTCACTATATTTAAATTTTATTCAGTGTATTTAACACTAACCTAACAGACTGTATCTTCCATGTGTTAGAACATCCCCGCATTCATTTCGTATTTCTTCTGTATGACCCACTTGTTACTTTGCTTTTATACTCAAAATGAGATCAGAACATGTTTTACATGCATCCTTTTTGAAAATGCTTATTGATTTCCTTGGTGAGAATACCTCCAGCAAAACTGAGGGACAATAAATGCAATTGTGAATTACCTGTTATGCAGGTAAATTCCCGGTAAGAAGGAAAGGAGTGCTAGACATAGATGCGAGGAATGAGAAATAGTGGAACAAAATGGAGTTTTGAAATATCACCACCAGAGAGGAGGAGGAGGAGGGGGAAGAGGAGGGGGAGGAGGAGGGGGAGAAGGGGGAGGAGGAGGAGGAGGGGGAGGAGGAGGGGGAGGAGGAGGGGGAGGAGGAGGGGGAGGAAGGAGAGGGGGAGGAGGAGGACTTGTCATTAATATATAGATGTCTAAGAATATTTACATGAAAACATCAGAACATTTGCAAACAATCCCAGTCCCATGGACTTCTCAAGTTCCTATACCAGTACAATATCTACAAATCTGGATTATTAAACTAAGTTATTCACATTTTGGGTCAAATCAGTGCTTTTGGACCTATGGTAGATATCTTTGAGTTGCTGTGGAAATCTTTTTTTTTTTTTTGGTTTTTCGAGACAGGGTTTCTCTGTGGCTTTGGAGCCTGTCCTGGAACTAGCTCTGTAGACCAGGCTGGTCTCGAACTCACAGAGATCCGCCTGCCTCTGCCTCCCGAGTGCTGGGATTAAAGGCGTGCGCCACCATCGCCCGGCTGCTGTAGAAATCTTAGGTTATTACTACTAGGTTTCTCATGGTCACTATCTAATCTGTAAAAAAAAGTAACTATTTTATTTACATACCAATCCCAGTTCCTCCTCCCTCCTCTCCTCCTGCTCCCCCGTTCCCTGCACCCCACCCCATCCACTCATCAGAGAGACTTAAAAAAATTAATTAATTAAAAAGAAGAGGTAGTAACTATTTTTTTAAAAAAAATTTAATTTGGTCTAAATCCTTATTTTCTACACAGAAATAAAATGACTCAATAAATACAACCTATAAACTCTAAATCCCATTGCTCCTCACTGTGGCATGTCTAGCGTGCAACTGTGTGGTTAATGTGACTTGATCCATCTTATGTGTTGACCTAGGGCTGTTCTTTTGGAAGCATTTATCAAAAATCTTTCCTTCCAATAAACAAAGCAGAATGAGTCTTCATAAAAAACTGCAGACTGTATTGTCTTCTGTTTTGCATTCCTTAAAAGGGAAGGGCTTTAAAAGAAACAACCCTACTAATTAGTGAAGAAAGGGACCTGGCACCCATGTCAATTTTCTTACATATTTCTGAAAGAATTTACATAGTAGAGGAGAGTAAGCATTTATAGTTAAGATTACAGATCTTAGCATTTCTTCTGCTCTCATAAATACACTGACGTAAATTTTGATCTTTAGTTCAATTCTTATTATTTCTAGAATCACCTTTTAAATCTTTAAACCAAATCATAAACTGTGTTAAAGTAAAAGATTATAGGATTTATATGGGCCTTGAAAAAGAAAGGCAAAACTTGCACATAGAGAAGAAAGAATAACTCCATCTTTATAAACAGAAGGGTTTAAAAGAACTTCCTTAGGGCCTCCAACAGTTTTGGCAAGTATCACACAAGTCTCCTCCAACTTCTAAGGCTGGGAGCTCTTCCAAATCTCTGGTAGTCACAGAGCATCTGAGTGTGTTGTTGTTCTAGTACCTGACAGCTTTGGCTCTCTTTGCAGTATTTTTATTCATTCTTTTTCCCTTCTGTTGAAAATGGACTTTTTTCTCACATAATATATACTGATCACAGTTTTCCCTGTTGCTACTTCTCTTAAACTTCCTCTCCCATTCAGGTCCACCTCCTTTCTGTCTCTAATTAGAAAATAATCAGTTTTCTAATTAATAGTAAGAATATGATATAATAATATAAAACAAAGATTGACATGCCAATTTTGTAATAGGACAATGCAAAACAAAATAAATCCACATAAAAGAAGGAAAAGAGCCCAAAAGGAGATACAAGAAGACACACTTGTTTAAACACTCAAGAGTCCCATAAAACATTACATTGGAAGGCATAATATACATGGAAAAGAGCTATGGAGTAAAAATAGAGAAGAAAAATATATAATCAAGTAAAAATAAAATTTAAAAAATTAGAAAAAAATTTTAAGAAAAGCCCTTATATGCCATTATGAGACAAGGAATATCAAAAGATATGCTTGAGTTCATTTTCTGTTGGCCATTTACTACTGGGGATGCATTCTAGCCTTAGGAGTTATATTTGAATCAATCTTGTCATCTTAGAGGACTTGGATTTCTTGGTTGTGTACATCCTTTCTGACTCATATATTCTTTTGTGGATCCACAAGATCCCCTCAACCCTTTAGGGAGGGATAGAGATATCCATTTTTAGCTGAGTGTTCTAAAGTCTCTCATTGCCTGTTGTTGTCTTGCTGTGGGTTTCTCTACTAGTTCCCATCTACTGCAGGAGGAAGCATCTCTGATGGTGGCTGGACAAGGCATTGATCTATTAGTACCTTAGAAGTCATTTAATTGCTACATTTTGTGATTGTTTACTGTTTGTTGTAGCAATGTGGTATTTAGTTTTACTGAGTTTCTAGGCTATCTAATGTTAGGTTCTGGGTCACAATTCAGTGTTGGATGTGGGTTCCATTATGGAGCAGTTCTTAAATCATATGATATTTTGGTTGGTTATACCCACAAACTCTGTTTCACCGTTGTCTCAGCATATCATGCAGACAGGACACCATAATAAACCAGAGGGTCTGTGGCTGTGTTCATGTTTATGTTTTTCTCTTGGTAGTGATTAGTGTACTTTCCTGAACCAAAGCTGCTAGCACATACGTAGGGCCCCTATGTAGGCAACCACAAATTTTTATATATTCACTGTGTTTTGTAGGTGTTTTCTTCATAAATGAGGTCTTGCTGTCATTTTCCTTAAGTGTTTCTCAGCCATCTGAATTTTTTCTTTTGAGCAATCTCTGTTTAGATGTGTACGCCATTTAAAATTTGGTTACTTATTTTCTTGATATATATTTATGAGTTCTTTTTAGATTTTGGTTACAGCATTAGTGAGCTACAGCTTTTCTCCACCTAGATTTTTGTTTGAATAACTTGTCTGTTAGAGAGGGCGGCATATTGAAGTCTCCCACTATGAATGTGTGAGGACCAATATGTAATTTAATTTAGACTGTATTAGAGTAGAGTTTCTTTTACATTGCTGATACTCTTATGTTTGGTGTATATGTTTATAATTGCAATATTATCTTGGTTTATTTCTTTTTTGATGAGCATATGGTAGCCTTCCCTATCTCTTCTGATTAGTTTTCACCTGATGTCTACATTCTCATATATATGTATATATATACATATATATGTATATATATACATATATCGAATGTATATATATATATATGTATATATATGTATGTATGTATATATATACATATATCGAATATATATATATATATATATATATATATATATATATATATCAAATGAAAGGGAATATACAAATACCCAAACTATGGGACTCAATGAAAACTCTTCTAAGAGTAAGTTCATATTACTGCATACCTAGATAAAGAAACTGGACAGATCTCATAATGGCAAGTTAATAGCTTATCTGAAAGCTCTAGAACAAAAAGAAAAAAATCACAGCCAAAATGTATATATATATATATATATGTATATATAGTGTATATATGTATATATATATGTATATATACATATATACACTATATATACATATATACACATATATATATACAGAGAGAGAGAGAGAGAGAGAGAGAGAGAGAGAGAGAGAGAGAGTTGGGCTGGATTTGCAGATATATTTTGTTTAAATGTGCTGTCTGGTTGACATCTGGAGAGTCCTTTGGGACCTATAAAACAGTTGTCCCAGCTTTTCTGGCTTTTAGCATCTTCATTAAGAAGACAGGTGTTATCCTAATAGTGATTCCTTTATATGTTACTTGCTCTTTTCCCCTTATAGCTTTAAATATTCTTTCTTCATTCTGTGTATTTGTATTAAGTGTTTTGATTTTTATGTGTAGGAAATTTCTTTTCTGCTCCTGTCTTATTCATGTTCTGTATGCTTCTTGAAGATAGGAATCTTCTTTTAAGAAAGAAAAATATTCTTCTATAATTTTCTTAAAAATATTTTCTATGCCTTTGCCTTGGGTTTCTTCTTTTTGTTGATTCTTGTAATTTTTTTAGATAATAGCTCAAGTTCATCTTCAAAAGCATACATAAAATTTGTACTAATAAGCATAATAACAACAGAAATAGAGCCCACCATTAAGTTAAGCGGTTGACTTATAACTATGTCAGATACACTATAAGTATGAATTCTATATGAATGCCCTCTACTGCAAATCAATGGATAGGAATACTCAGCAATTCTTTTGAGAATTTACAAACTAATAAACAGAAAGAATAAGCAACTTACCACAAACACAAGTAACACATTCGAAATTCACTTAAGCTAGTACTTGTAATCAGGGTTGAAAGAAGCCCAAAAATAGTGCTTTGTAGTCTGTCTCTCATCCTCAAATTGCCATAGACTTCCTAAAATCTATACCACAGCTAACTGATCTTTCTTTTACATTTTTTTCTCTTAGGGGAACTTGAGTATTTCACAATTTTTACAGATTACATTTTTTAATGGGATTTATGCATGATGGGACTCATGGGTGTCTTTCTTTGGCTCATTACCCACAGTGTCCACACACACACAAACATACCCCTTACATACACAATCATTATGTATTCATTGTATATTTGTTGAAATAATCAGTAAAAGATCCATGTTAACCTATTACCTCTAGTATTTTGGGGGATTTATATACATTTTAAAAGATGGAATAGGAAGGAAACTTTTAGAATTATATCACTATAGACCTTGCACACTGACAGGACTGTTAAAAATATACAGCAATAGAAATAGAAAATATTTGTAATACTTATAAAGAGCAAACATACAGAAATCATAGGTAGTGCTAAATTTTCTAATGTAGTTATTGGCATTATGGAACATAGTTTCAAGTGGCCTTTTTTTCTCAATTGAAATATCTTAATAGAAATTGGGCTATAACCATACAATGTGGTAAATTTCTTGCAACTAATCATTCATGAATGCAGTTTAACCCTGCATTTCAAAGAAAAAGTTTCACTTCCTTCTTGACTTAAAGCAAGGTAATCACAGACAAATTAGTGATGTATTTGGTGATGAAATAAAATATAAGACAATTTAGAAGAGAAAATAACCACACTTTCATCCTCCCCAGGCACCTTTATTGTGTGAATATGTCAAAAGTTTCCAAATAATTACGACAGTACTTACTTTAAGTATTTTTACAAGAAGCTATTGTTACCTATAGAAATATAATCATATGTACTTTAAGAGGTTTACAGGGTAGTAGAAAAGCTGACAACAGTGGGTAAACATTCTATAAAGAACAAATTATAGATATTAAGCTACCAAGAAAGTGTTGTAATTTGTTTATTATTGTTCCTGGGGTGATTCTGATTGCCATGTTTAAAAAAAGCATTGTAGTCCATTGATGAGAAGATTCCCCTTGAAATGCAATGCTGTCAGTAAGGTAAGTCAAGAAAATATAAAAATGTATTTTAAATGGAAGTGTTGAGTCAATTTTTTGAATGAAGCTTATAAATTTCTGTCTTCTGAGCTTTTGATAAATTAAAATTAGAACTTAGCACATAGACTATTAATAGTAAACATAGACTATAAAATTTATATACAATTGCTGGCAAATTATATGCTATTTAATTTCTTTACCATTTTATTAATGATAAAACATTTAATAAGTTCAGTGGCTACACTTTATTTAATCATCTAGCCCTGTAGTCCTGCTTTTTTCTCTCCTCAGGACTTGTCTTTACACCAGTTAAATATCCACCAAGTCTGATCTATTTTACATCCACTCTCATGTTGCTTTTATTTTTCTTTGTTTGCCTACCCATTTTTTGTAACCCCAGCTATCTTCCAACAAGGAACACAACCCTCCCTCCTTCTGTTATCAAGCCTGTCACTTATTTCTGCATATAGACAACACCATTTTCATTGGGTTGAAATATAAAAGCCTCATCTACAATTATGATATCTTCTTGCTCTCTGTAATTCATCATTTTGTCTTATTCTCACAGAACTGTTTTTATTTTCTTTAACTGCCCACACCATCTTAGACTGTATAATTTCCCTTGCAGTGACCCCAGGTGTCCAATTTCTGTGTATCAGTTCCAGGGTTAACTCATTTTACAACTGATCTCTAGTCCCTGTGTTATTACAACACAAAACTCTTAGGTCTCTTTTTGAATGCTACTTTTTAATTTACTTTTTGTTACAGAATTATAAAGTCTATAATTTATGCTTGAAACTTAGACACCCAAATCATTAGCCAAATTCATGGTCAATCACTGTATTTATACAATAAACAGCAAACTGTATTATGGCATTACATGGCATAACAACATACCACAACATAATGTAATGTAACACAACATAATGCAAAATAACATATAACATAACAAACAGTCCTTTTGTGTTAGTGGGAGTTGAACCCTGGGCCTCATCATACTAAGCAATTGGTCTCTCATAACATGCTATGTTGGCATTTTGGCAGCCTTTACAGTACTTGTTTAATGAAGCTGAAAAGGCTGCCTGGAATATCCAAGTCTGTGTTCTTCCTTCTGTTTTTCCTAATAACATCTCCCTAGAAACACTGGGAAGGGTATGACTGGTATGATTTATCTTCAGTTCTCACTTCCAAGAACATTCTGACTTTCACAAGATGTGATACTATATGTTGTTTGATGCACTGTGTTGTGTTGCTTAGATTTCTCTCAACACAATGTCCAGGACAAAAGACTAACGTTTTTTTCTTATAAGAACAACTCTTGAGAACTGTGGTGTCCTCACAGTTCCACAGATTAAAGGTAACATGGACCAGCAGGTTAATCAAGACAGGATCCTCATGGGGAGACATCAGGGGATGTTAAAGAAGATAGAAGAGATAAAAGCTGAATTGGAAAATCTTATGCAAGCTATGTCTTATGTCTGTCAAGCACATTGAGAAATACAATGCCTTATATACAGTTTTCAGGGAGAAAATGCAAGAGAGGGAGCAGAATTCATCATACAATGGGATGGAGTCAGGAGGGGACTAATCAATCAGTGTTGAACAAGGGAACACAGGCATTACAGACAAAGCAGAAAGTTGCCTTGGGACGAATAACTCCAGTCTTTTCAAGGAGAAACCCTAGTTCCCAAGAACCAAAACATTTCCTTCTTCAAGATCAATACCTTGGACCCAGACTGGTCTTGCCAAGTCCACCTCTGAGCAAGGGCACAGAGCTAGGTTACTTCTGTTTTATCATCAGGGCCTCAGAGACAGCCTTGAATTGTTCCAGTTCTCCAAAAAATGTATGTGATCACCTGGGGTTTTCTCCTTATATAACAGATGATGGCATGTAAGACAGAGAAGAAAAAAAGAAGGAAACTGGATAAATTTTTGAGTGCCTGACTATAAAAATGGAATTTAGAAAGAAAAGGCAGTTTTACTGTTGAAGGATATTTGGTCGCACTGTGAAACTCCAAGACTGTGTTAATAAAATTGACTTTGCATCAGGATGTGAAGCTAGTAACTAGTTGATAAGAATTAGCCATAAAGCTATGGAAGGCCCATGGAAACACAGAAAGTAGTAGAGAGGAACATAAAAATTAACAGGGTTTATTGATCTGAGACAAATGTGGAGAGACAAGCTTGCTGGGTCTTCAGCAATAAAGGAAGTCATTGGTCCGTTCCCCTGCTACCTCTTTGATCCATCAGATTTTCACTGTGAGGTTTTTACTGGGCTATCTGACAACTTAGATAAAAACAACATTTACCTTTCAGTAAAGAATAGAGGAGATAGATGTAGAAGTAGCAAATGGTGATTAGGAAGGTTTAAATGTGTGTTTAGAATTTGGGTTGAGCCATTGGAAGCTAGGTGGGATTTGAACAAAGAGAAGCCCAATAGGTTCATACAGATGTCAGTAAAGAGAACAGCATTTAAGGGCAATAAGGGAAAGGTTGAGTCAAAGTTTGTAAGAGCCAACATGATTAGGTGTCTTCACCAGCAAAATCTAAAGCAAATTAATGTCAGTGTAGTCCAACTGTATTTTTCCAATCATATTGCCAGTGTAGCAACTAAATAACATCAATTTATCTTACTGGCTTAAACATCTTCAATATTTTGCATGAATGGTTGTCATGAATATTATTATCTGGAAGGAAAACTTGAAAATTTTCAAGAAAATTTATCCAGCATAGTTATACTAGAGTTTCTAAGAGAAAATCAAGGTAATAATTTACAAAAAAAAAGAAAAGGGTTTTTTCTCATTAATATCATTGCTGTGTAACACTCATACTACATTTTAATATATAAATATTATATATATATATATATATATAATTATATAGTACAGAGTGCTACCTCATTCAATGAATGGAAGAAGCTATTATTCTACCACAAAATGACATGAAAAATAGCAAACCTCCTGGAGGAAATTAGAAAGTCATAAAGGTGTGGATGACATTCTGTAACATGGCTTAGCAAAAAAAAAAAAAAAAAAAAAAAAAAAAAAAAAAAAAAAAAAAAAAAAAAAAAAAACCAAACCCAAAAGTTACAGAAATTATGGAACTTAAGTCTGAAGCCAAATAGTAGCAGACACTCTTCTTCAGTAAAAGAAGCATTTTCCAGGGATTGTCCTCTAGCCATGCCATGACTTTAGGTGATAATGTTGCATTATTGCCAGTTGAACTTAAGAGTCACTTGAATTTCTTTCTCTCTCTCACACACACACACTCACACACAGAATTTCTAACTTAAAAACCATAGAATGGTGCGGGAAGGCCTTCTTTATATGTGTTGCTTTTATTGGTTAATAAATTTTTAAAAACTGCCTTGGCCTGTAATAGGGTAGAGTAGAGCTAGACGGAGAAAACTAAACAGAATGCTGGGAGAAAGAAGGTGGAGTCAAGAGATGCCATGTAGCCTCCAGAGAAAAAAGACAAAAAGTGCCAGCTGGAACCTTGCTGGTAGGCCATCAACCTCATGGTGAAATATAAAATAATAGAAATGGGTTAATTTAATATGTAAGAGCTTGCTAGCGATATGCCATAGTGATTGGCCAAGCAGTAATTTAATTAGTACAGTTTCTGAGTGGTTATTTTGGGAGGCTGAGCATCCAGGAGCAAACAAGAGGCATCCTACTACAATAGAATAATGATTTCTTATGTTCCAAGAAAAAACTCCATGTTTAAAACATTTCTCACATTAATATTGCTTCAGTGATTCCATGTCTTGGACTGAGAGTATCATGGAAGATAATCTAAAAGCATACTTTGATTGCATACAAAGGTAAATTGAAATGCTTTTAATACCTGAGCACCATGAGAAAAATCAGGCAAGTAGTTCTCAAGATCTTTCCAGTTAACACCATGAGTTAATTTATAAATGGCATTTATAAATTACTTTGTAAAAAAGACTATGAAAATAAATGTATAGAAATGCAGAGATGAATCAGGACAATTTAACCTCACAGCTGAAGACCCATGAAACTTTTACAGACTCCAAGAAGTTTTGTAGCTTAGTACCATCTAAAAACAGATAAATATAGGAATGTTTAACATATAAAAGTTAGATTTTTAATAACATAGTTAACAAAATAATTTTTAACATTTTTATAGAGAAATGAGCTCAGGGATACAAAACTGTACAGGTCATTGAACATCAGGATGTGATCATACTCAGTTACTTCAGGTGTCAAATGGGAATAAGTATCCAAAAATAGAATATTGACAAGATTCCTGGCCTGTTTCTGTAGAATTAGGTTCATTTAATGATACCTTAAGTAAACACTGCATGAGCTTTGGCAAACTCATTATTATAGATACAAGCTTTCTGTTTTATCTATTAAATCATCTTGTAATAATTGTTAAAATATAATATAAATTAATTTATCAAGCCAAATCATTGTATTTATCTTAGGAATCATTGATAATTTATATATTGTCTGTGGAACAAACAAAACATCTTTGAAAAGAAATCATTCATCTTGAGAGAAATGTGATTTTAATTTACAAGCTTATTCATCTAAAAAGAAAAGTTAGACAGTAACCCTTTTGAAAGTCATGCTAGTTATGGAATTTTATGGGATATGAAAGTTCTGTAATAAAGTAGGTGTGGAGGGAAAGGGTGCAGCATATTTGTGCCAGGTTTCCTTGCTTCATGATGTATTATTTTGTTCCACCTCCAGGACTCAATAAAAAAAGAAACTTTGGAATGTAAAAGAAATGTGAAATGTAAAAGTTATTTAAAAATTAAAATATCTGGAAATGTCACTAAACTATATAAATGAGTGTGAGCAGTACGGGATGTTCTCAGTTGTCCCCTGTACACTGGCTGCTTCCAACAGGAGGTCCATCCCTACTTTCCTGAAATAGGGAAAGAGCCATGGAGAGAATCCTCTCTTGTGCTCTTTTCTCTGCTCATCTCCCACCAGTCCCTTAACAACGTCTCATGTTTAAGATAACACAATTAGAGTATGTGACATGTGACCAGTCGGCTAGGGTTGATCTTCAGAAAGAAGGTTAGATCGGTAAATTCTATAGTTTTTGCTCTCATATTAAAGATATAGTCATGTCTTTAACTAGGAAAAGTTCCCCTCCCCATAAAGTTGGTTGCTCTGTAGTTAATGAACAAATCTAAAAGGTCTCAAAAGATTAAAGGCTTTAGGGATAGTCAGTGAAGGAGCAAAAGACACCAGCCATTTAAGAGTAGAGCTCCAAGGCAGAGTTACCAAACAATTACATCTCACAAATGTGGCTACAGATGGCAACACAGAGACAGAGAAAAATGTATATAAGTAATACTTCAAAATATGTTTTAAAAAGAACAAATTTCAGAACTACACATTTAACCTAAAATTGAGGATATATGTCCTATGTTTTATTTTATATAAAAATATAAATTTTTCAGTATTGCATGTTTGTTTTTCTTGTTTTAAAAGTATTAAGTAGAAATAAACACCATCTTCTAAAAGCTTAGCTTAAGATAGCCAGAAAGATTAATGTCTAAGTTTGCGTGTTTGGCATCAAACTAGGAAAAGAATAGAGGAAGCCAGAGAGGAGGAGAAGGGGTGGTGAACATCTGGGGTGGTTGCTTTCCTCTGAACAGGAAAAAGGTCATATCCCACCCAGTGAGAAGAAGTGACCTTCTGAAAAATGTAAGTGATCTTGTTTGACCTATGACACTAGCATGAAGGTGACCTCTGCTGCTGACCTGCAGTGTGTGTTTCTTGTTAGAAAAAGTGAGAGAGCTGTTCTCTGCCATGAAAGAATGTGAGGGACAGGAAGGTGCCGAAAGGCAGAGTAAAGGGAGCAGAGCAAGAGTTCATAGACGCTGTGAAAAATGGAACGTTGGATTCGCCATGCCCTGAAAGTATTAGGTAGAAAGGCATGTAAGTAGTGTACAAGGAGACGTCACCAGGCATGCATGCACATGTTGTTCTGGAACCTGTGAGGATCATGACTGCTTCTCCAATCTATTTATAACTAAATAACATTCGTATGATAGAGAATGAGGCATTGTAGATACGTTTCTAACAGCTCAAATTATTAGACTTCCAACTCGAGATTACAAATTATGTTAATTCGACTTCCAGTGTTTTGTATAAGCAGATGATAATATAAAGTGGATGTCTTTTCTCAAAGTTTGACAGGCTCCCTGAACACTTTATAAAATAAATGGGCTCTCTGCCCAATTAACTGAAAAACCCCTATATTGCAGAATAAATGAATGCATCCTGTATATGCCTTCTTGACCTACAGAGTTTCTTAACATTCATTTCATCTTTTAAAGTCTCTTTCATCCTTTTTTCTTTCTTAGCTCTTTCTGTCCTCTCAGCTCCCTTGGGGCCATCATAGAAACCCATTATGTGAGTTCATAGAACAGCTGTGGAAGGGAAGATTCGGACTGTATATAGTTCACAGTCCCAGACAGGGAAATTGTGGGTGTGATCTCAAATATACTAAGAAAAACTAAACTCATTCGAGAATTTGATTAGGTTACCGGGAAGCAGTGGTAATATCAGAAGTTTTGCAGCATGCATATTCTTATGGAAACACAGGGGAGATTTACAGCTCAAGGTTTTCCAGGCATTGCAGTGTTGTTTCAGGTTATTGCATATTTAAAGTCTTATTTTTTTACTTATTGCTTGTGTGTCATATGTTCTGATTATGTATTTCAAATGCCTATTATTGACCATTCAAAGGACCAGGCCTTTTTATAGTGCCATGAAATCAAAAGATAATTTTTTAAGAAGCCACCTTCAGGGAGGGAAATAAACAGTTATTGGAGTTGTTATAATAGAGCTAGAAATTGATAGGCCTCCTCTGATGCTACTGCCGAGATAGTCTTTTAAAACATAAAGTACTGTCGTTGCTTTTTAATTTCATGAAACATTCAATATAAAAAAGAAATCAAGTCTAGCTAGTGACTTAATTAATGTAGGGGTGCAAAGCAATTCAGATCACAATTTCTTTTTTCTTCCCACTTTCTCTGCAATTTCCTATTGCAGTTATTGCTTCCTTGTTCTTTGGCTGGTTGGCTGATTGGTTGTTTGACTGGTTTTGAGGCAAAGTCTCACTATATTGCCATGGGTGGCCTGGGTCTGGTTATGTAGACCAGGGTTACCTCAGACTATCAGAGGTCTACCTGCTTCTGCCTCCCAAGTACTGGAATTAAAATTGTTTACCACCATTCCCAACCATGAAGCAGTCTGAAAGCCAAGTGAGACATTTGACAGTCAGTAATCAAATTCCAACCTAATATTAAGGAAATGGGATACAACAATGAAAGCCTCTTACTGGTGACTCACTGACATTCAGCCACAACTTGTTAGAACCAACCCATCATCTCTCCAGGCTTTGCCTACCAGGTCTTTTGTTCAATTTTCTTTTTTTGCTATTCTGCTTCTCTCTGTAAGAAGGCAGACAATGGTTAAAAAAAGTAACCCTCTTAAGAATTCTGATATCCAAAATATATAAAGAACTCAAGAAATTAGCCATTAAAGTTCTAAATAACCCAATTAAGAAATGGGTTGTTGAACTAAACAGAAAATTCTCAAAAGAAGAATGTCAAATGGCCAAAAGATACTTAAGGAAATGTTCAACATTCTTGGCCATCAGGGAAATGCAAATTAAAACAACTCTGAGATACCATCTTACACCTGTCAGAATAGCTAAGATCAAAAACACCAATGATAGCTTATGCTGGAGAGGATGTGGCATAAGGGGAACACACATTCATTGCTGGTGGGAATACAAACTTGTACAAACACTTTGGAAATCAGTGTGGTGGTTTCTCAGAAAATTGGGAGTCAGCCTACCTCAGGATCCAGTGACACCACTCTTGAGCATATACTAATAAGATGCTCAATTATACGACAAAGGTATTTGTTCAACTATGTTCATAACAGCATTATTTGTAATAGACAGAACCTGGAAACAACCTAGATGCCCCTCAATAAAAGAATAGATAAAGAAAATGTGGCACATTTACACATTAGCGTACTAATCAGTAGTAAAAAAACAATGGCATCTTGAAATTTGCATGCAAATAGATGGAATTAGAAAACACTATCCTGAGTGAGGTAACCCAGACCCAAGAAGATGAATATGTTATGTACTCACTCATAAGTGGATACTAGCTACAAACAAAGGACATTGAGCCTATAGTTCACAATCCTAGAGAAGCTAAGTAATAAGTTGAACCCAAAGAAAAATATATATATAGATCCACCTGGAAATTGGAAAAAGACAAGATCTCCTGATAAAACTGGGACCATGGTGGTGGGGGTAGAAGGGAGGGCAGAGGGGGAAGAGGAGGGGCATAGGTGAGGGCTGAGGAGAACTTGAGTGAATGGAATAGTCAAGATGGAGGAAGGATAGAGATGAGAGCAAGGAAAGAGATATCTTGATTAAGGGAGCCATTATAGGGTTAGCAGAAACCAGGCTCTAGAGAAACTCCCAGGAATCCACAAGGATGACCCCAGCTGAGACCCTAAGCAATAGAGGAGAGGGGGCCCAATCTTGACTTTCCCTGTAGTCAGACTGATGAATATCTTTTTTTTTTTTTTTTTTTTTGGTTTTTCGAGACAGGATTTCTCTGCAGCTTTAGAGCCTGTCCTGGAGCTAGCTCTTGTAGACCAGGCTGGTCTCAAACTCACAGAGATCTGCCTGCCTCTGCCTCCTGAGTGCTGGGATTAAAGGCATGCGCCACCACCGCCCAGCTACTGATGAATATCTTAAATATCACTATAGAACCTTCATCCAGCAACTGATGGAAACAGAGGCAGAGACCTACATTGGAACACTGGACTGAAAACCCAAAGTCAAGTTGAAGAGTGGAAGGAATGAGAATATGAGCAGAGGTCAAGACCATGGAGGGTTCACCCACTGATACAGTTTACCTGAGCTAATAGGAGCACACCAACTCGAGCTAGACTGGGTAGGAACAAGCATAGGACCAAACAATTCCCTCTGAATGTGGTTGACAGTTGAATTGCTCAGGCAGACTGAGGGGCCACTGGCAGTGGCATTAGGATTTATCCCTACTGCATGTACTTGCTTTTGGGGATCCTATTCTCTTTGGATGTATACTTTGCTCAGTCTAGATAGTAGGGAGGGCCTTGAACCTTCCACAAAGCAATATGCCTTACCCTCTCTGAATATTGGTTGGTTGTGGAGTGGGAGGGTATATGGAGGGACTGGGAGGAGGGGAGGGAGTAGGAACTTGTATTTTTTTAAAATCTAATAAATTTTTTAAAAGAGGAGAAACAGCAGTCTTTAAGAAATTCAGATGGGTGAGTATGGCATTAAGCCAGGATGACACATGGTCACAAATAGGTTTCCTACTATTTGTGGGAAGGGAGGAAAGTTGATCACATGGATGATGTGAAAAGTCCTTTGTGTGTGTGTGTGTGTGTGTGTGTGTGTGTGTGTGTGTGTGTGTGTGTGCGTGCGTGTGTGTGTGTTGTTTTTATTGGTTAATGAATAAAGAAGCTGCACAGGTCTATGACAGGAAAAATCGAGCTAGGTGGGAAAACTAAACTGAATGCTGGAATAAAGAAGGCAGAGTCAGTGAGAAGTCATGTAGCCACATGCAGGAGACAGATGTACCAGAACCTTGCCGGTAAGCCACAGCCACGTGGCAATACACAGATTAATAGAAATGGGTTAATTTAAGGTATGAGTTAACCAGAAATACACTTAAGCTAATGACCAAACAGTATTGCATAAAAAAAAAACCCTCTGGTTTAAAAATATGCTAAGACAGGAAAGAAAAAAGAATTATTTAAAACAAGAATTAAGGATCATCTGCACATTCCTCTGTATCTTATCTTTCCCTGATATGTGAAAATGAGAACTGATACTCTGAGCATTAGCCTAATATATTTTCTGTGTGCACACAGATTAGGAGAGCATGGCGAAAGTATATTGGGTCAATTCCTTCTCACCTGATAAATGAGTGATTGTTATGGTGTAAACCTTGTGCTTTTTCAGTTATTCTCTTTCTCTCATACGGGTACCTAAAATAAATCCCAATTATATTTTCAATTTTACAGTAAGAAAGGTCACTTCAAAGTTACACACGGATGCACACACTCGCAGATGTAGTTGAACACACGATCTGGAGTTGTAAATAGAGACCTGCTCTTTCATTGAGACAAGCTGTGAATTAATCATCCATAGCTGAATGTGTGAAGGTACATCAGCAATTTAGTTTTCTACAGTCAGAGTGAATGCACACAGAAGTTTGTATGGATTATTCTCGACTTTTTGTATCATTCTGTAGAAGAAATGTTCCAGGTATCATAGGTCAACAGCATTATAAGTAAATGCATGGGCTAAAAGATGAAGTATAATTTTAAAGATTGATTTTATTTTCTAATTCAGCATAATAATAAAGGTATAAAAATCAAGTACCTTATATTTCTAGGAATTCATACATTCTAAATATTTAACTATTAATAAAAAATCTTTAGGATAAAAACAAGAAAAGCATTTTTTTCTTCAAAGAAACTTTAAAGGTGATTTGAGGTCTATGTAAATTCTTATATTTTGTTTTGATTACTCACTTCTATTACCTTGCTGTATTGCTTTTTACATCATTCTGAACTGAATTGTAATCAAAACTTTTGACATATACTGACACTGACTTCATAAAATATCAAGTTTTGACAGTTTTAGGAGACTTTCCTTATTCCATACCAATAAATGAAAGGGTTTTAAGTTTCAGTGGTGGAAAGGAAGTGAGACTTCAGTTATATGAATCTAGGGTAACTTCATTCATGGATCAAAAAGACCTCGTGAGGCTTGCAAAATCTTTATTATTTTCAAGCTACAAGAAATGGTTTGGTGGAGATGTGGATGACAGGAAACATATCCTTCTGTGATCACTTGGACTCTTTCCAGCTGTGAGACTTTCACGCAAAAAAAAAAAATTTTCCAAGTTCTCTTTGTCCTAGAACCTAAATTACCTTAGAATAAGACTGAGTTTTTAATTGCAAAATAGAGAAATATTAGTTACCTAGTTTAAAAGGTAATATGATTTATAATACTACTCAGAATTATAAATTCTACATATGGTTCAATTTTAAAGACTTGATTATCACAATTTAAGTTTTCACCTACTATTTTAAATTGCACTAATTCTTATAGACTTAACAGTGTGTCCCTAAACTAAGATTTCTACTTTACTGTGCTAAGTAACCGACATTAGAAAAGTTTATAGATTAATTTATATATCAAGTATATAAAATATTATTAAGCATGTTATGATCATCATAACAAAGTAAATGAACTTTGTATAAAATAGTTAATCATTTTAAATGCCAAAGTCAAATTCATGAGAAATGGAGGCATTAAACACACAGATGTGGTGAGTTTTGAGATTAAAAGTTGTGTATCATAAAATTTACTCCAAATAAAATAATTATGATCCTCAAAGAAAACATATATTTTTAAAATTTGTATTTATAAATTTCTCCTGTTGATAAAAAGACAATTATACAATGATGATGAGATTTATATTTTGTACTTTACTGCAGCCTGGTCTAGTCACCTGGTTCTTAACAGCCTTCTGAAAAATAATGGCATAATTTATATTCCATCAAGACTGAGTCCTGTGGGGCTTTAAAATGTGGAAATTCTTGTTTGACATGACTTGTCTTCAAGCCAAGCCCATTTATTTGTTAGAAACCTTGAATCACAAATTTTATTACATGGTTAAAAAGTTGAAAGAGACCTACAGCTTCATTTCAAAGTACAATTCAAAATGCTTTATTTAAAAGTGTCACTGGTGATAATAGTGGATAAAGAATAGTTTTATTTAACTGGACAGATCAATTTAAAATCCAAAATAGTATGAGGTTAATCGACTGCTTTAAACTTGTGGGGAAGTTCTGAAGTAAGTTACTGAAGTACACACTGGTCTTTTAAAATGACAGCTATGGAGGAAAGGATAATATAATTGCAAAATCATAATTGTATCAAAATTAAAAAATTTCCCAAATCATTGTTTTATGCAATTTCCATGACTATATCTGCACATATAAGCATGGTCAAAGTTTAGCACCTCTAAGTTCATCTATTTTTCTGAGCTTCTGACTTGCTGCTGTGATTAGACAGCTCAGGTGCCATCGTTACAGAGGTGCCGGTCAGTGCAGTCAGTGTCTGTGCCTTCAAATATGTCATAGAGATTATACTCTCACCAGACAAGCAAAACTCCCTCCTTTGTCTTCACCATCTGACCAATCAGCAAAACAGTTTGATGGGCTTTGTCTCTTATCTATCTCGTCAATCTCAATTCTTTGTAATGTCTATTTTTCAATACAATTCTATACTGCCCTTAACACTTAGAAGTTTCTTCCAGTTTCCCCCGACTCAGTTCTTTTTTCTCACTCTTCCTCTTCAGCTCTCCAGCCGTCACCCCAAGCTGACATATTTCTCAAAAGTGATAATATGTTCATGTGAATTCTTGCTTTAAAGAATTTGTTTTGTCTTCCTAACTTCAAGAGGAAGAAATTCTGTTTATCCTGTGTGAATATCATTGGAAAATGAGACCTAGATCAAACATGCACCACAACTTTAAACCATAGATATTGCTATCGAGAATTCACCATGGATTTGATCCTAGATATGTTTCTCCTATTTAAAATATGTTCCTGTCTAGTTCTTTTCTGACTTCATTTCAATACTTCTTTAAGCCTTTGGGTGCATCTTAGGATTTTCTTAAGTGCAAGGTTGAAGGGTCCTTCTCTACTGTGGTGGCATTAGCTTAATATCTACTTACATCATAGCAACTTCTAGGAGTCACAGGAACTGCCCATTCATCATCAACCTTGTTTATCAGCAACTTCTTGAGAACAAAGTGCATTTCTTCAAATCCCTTTTCATAAAGCGTTTTTGAATAATAGCTCAAGTGGGATCCTACAAACTCTTCAGTAGATGAAGTGCATTGATTTTTTTCTTCATCTGGCATCCTTGTTGCTGTTATAGACTATACTATAAAATATAACAACCAAGATGATTCATATCAGAGCATATAAAGGATTTAACATAACTATTTTCTGTTTTTTTGGATAAAATTTTACAGAAGTTGGATATTTTTTCAAATACATTCAGTCAACATACAGTAAAATCTAGATTCCACCTAAATTAAGTTTAAATTTTTTTAAAAAAAAGCAATGAGGTGCTGGAGAGGATGGCATTTCCTGCTCTTCCAAAGGTCCTGAGTTCAATTCCCAGCAACCACATGGTGGCTCACAACCATCTGTAATGGGGTCTGGTGCCCTCTACTAGCCTGCAGGCATACACACAAACAAAATATTGTGTACATAATAAATAAATAAATATTTAAAAAGCAATGATATGTGTCCAGACAAAGGAAGGAGGTTTCCTTCCAGTCACAACTTAAAAACTCATTACTTCATTTATTCTTGCTATCAAGCAGCTTTGAAATTTATCTCCTTGAAATCAATGCAATTCACCCTCAGGAAGTGGGCTAAAAAATGCTCCCCAAAATGACTATATCAAACAAATTTATTTCAACAGCAAAAGTAATGTCACTTTTCATCATTTCTTGCCTTTCTAGGGATTCTTATTTTTCATAGTATGTTGCAGTTATAAAATATGTAACTTCTGGAACCAAAAGAAAAAAAAGAAAGGAAAATACACACATACACACATGCACACACACACACACACACACACACACACACACACACAAACACATATGTACATAATATAATCAAGGTCATAAGTAAGAAGTTAGGAAGGAGGAGAGAAAAGCAGAAAAATTTTGAAGTCACATTTTTGTTTCAAACTGTACATTAGTAGACAAGAATAAATTATCAAATTGAGGGGAGAAAGCAATAAATAGATAATATGACAATAAAAACAATAAAACAAAGAATTAGTTCTTTGAGAAAATCAATAAGAAAGAGAAACCCTAATCCAAACCACCTTAAATTAATAAAATTAGAAATGGAAAGGGTACCATAAACAAAGATAACAAAAAAAAATCAGAGAATCATAAAGACATGTTTTAAAAATCTGTCCTCCACCAAATTGGAAAATCTAAAAGAAATGGAAAATTCTCTTGATAGTTATCCCTTACCAAAATTTTTTCAAATCAGGTAAATAATTTAAATAAACCTATAACCTCTAGTAAAATAGATCATTAAATGTCTCCCAACCAGAAAGAGCTCTGTGCCAGAAGGTTTTATTGCAGAGTTCTACAAGACTTTCAAAGAAGAATTAGCATCAATATTTTTCAAATTCTTCAACAAAATAGTAACATAAAGAGCAATGCTGTGATCATTTTATGAGGCCTCAGTTACTCTGAAACCCAAACCACATAAAGAATCAACAAAAAAGAGAATTACAGACCAGATTCCCTTATGATAATAGATGCAAAAATGCTCAACAAAATGCCTGCAAACTAAATCCAACAACACACCAAAAAGAGCATCTGTGATCTAGTATGCTTCTTCTCAGAGACACAGTAATGATTCAACACATGAAAATAAGTCACTGTAATTCACCATATAAATAAAATGAAAACAAAAACCATACCCAAACAAAAAACATGCATGATCATCTCATTAGAAGCCTAAAAAGCCTTTGACAAAATCCAACATCCCTTCATGATAAAAGCCCGTGAAATATTAAAGATGCAAAGTTTTGCTCTCTTCCTGTCCTCTCTTGGCAAGGCATGCATGAGCGTCTCTCTCTCTCTCTCTCTCTCTCTCTCTCTCTCTCTCTCTCTCTCTCTCTCTCTCTCTCTCTTTCTCTTTCTCTCTCTCTCTCTGACCCCTTTCTCCCTTTCCCCTCTATAACCCCCTGAATAAATATTCACCATATAAAAAATGCAAGGTTTTGTTTTGTTTTTAGCTAAGACTCTTCCATTCTATTTTATCCAGAAGGACTCATAAGCTAGATGCCAATGGGAGAAGACAAAAACAGTACCCAGGTGCTTCTTCCCCCCCCCCCAATTAATCCCAGAAGGAGCTCTTTCTTTAATGACTTCTCACATAAATCTCTCCCAACATGATATCCTTCCTTTCTACTTCCTGTGCATTTCTCTCTGTCCTTCTGACTTCGTTTTTCTGTTTTTTCTCTCAGTTGGTTGCTTACTCATCTCTTAACCTCAGATTGATTTTATTTAATTGTGTTTATAATTCAAGCAGAAAGCTCTTGAATTAAAGGTGTGTGATATGACTGAGACACACCACAGATAGAAGCAAGTTTTTTTTCCAGTAAATTATAAAATCTTGGGTTCACAGTGTGATCAAATATCCTGCAACAACAAGGGGCATTCATAATCATAATAAAAACAACTTACTCAAACCTATAGCCAACTTCAAATTGAATGGAGAGAAACTCAAAGCAAATTCCACTGCAATTAGTAACAAGAAAAGTCTGTCCAGTCTCTCAACATTTATACAATATAGCATTTAAAGTTTTAGTTAAAACAATAAGACAACGGGAAGAGTTCAAGGTGTTAAAAATTGGGAAGGAAGAAATCAAAGCCTCACTAGTCACAGGTGATATGATAGTATATATAAATGATTTTAAAATTCTACTAAGAAACACTAACAGCTGATACACTTTCAGCATTGTGGCTGGATATAAGAGTAACTCAAAAAAATCTGTAGCCTTCCTATATACAAATGACAGTCTGAGAAAGAAATCAGAATATTAATATATTTCACAGTAGTCTCAACTAATACAAAATTCTAACCAAGCAGTGAAAGATTTGTATGATAAAACTTCAAGTCTTTAAAGAAAAAATTGAAGAAGATATCAGAAGATTCAAAGATTTCACAAGCTTATGAATCAGTAGTTTTAATGTAATAAAAATGGTTATCCTACCAAACCAATCTAGAAATTAGAAGAAATTCCAATGAAATTATAACAAAATTCTTTACTGTCCTTAAAAATATAATTCTCTACTTCATAGGGAGAAAAACCATCATAGCTAAAATAATTCTGAATAACAAAAGAACTGCAGGATGTCCCACCATCTCTTATTTCAAGCTGTAGTACAGAGCTATAGTAATAAAACCCACATGGTATTGGCATAACAATAGATACATTGACCAACAGAATAAAACTGAAGGCCCAGACATAAATCCACATCCATTGAAGTATTAATATCCAAACATATATAAGGAACTCAAAAAACTTGATATTAGAAAACCAAATAAAACAATTAAAAATGGAAAAACAGATATAAATTGAGAACACTTAATATAAGAATCTCAAATGGCTTAGAAACTGGTGTGGGACAGTTCTGTATTCTGTCAATTATGTTTTAAATAAATGCTGATTGGCCAGTAGCTAGGCAGGAAGAATAAGTGGGACAACCAGACAGGAAGTAGAGGTGGGGCAATAAGAACAGGTGTATTCTGGGAAGAAGGAAGCTCTTTCCCCAGGCCTATCCAGACACCAAAGAAAGAAGATGTGACCTACCCTGCTGAAAAAGGTACTGAGCCTTGTGGCTAACATATACTATAATAATGGGCTAATGTAAGTTATAAGAGTTAATAAGTTTATAACTTATGTAGACCTGTGTGATTCTTTGGGTCCTAACTGTATGAACTGGGCAGGACAGAAACCCCAACAAGCAGGCCCTCATGATACAAGAAACCCTTAAAGAAATGCTCAACACATCCTTGGCCTTAGAGAAAATGCAAATAAAAATACCTTTGAGACTCTATCTTAGCTAATATCAATAATACAAGAGACAGCTCATGCCAGACAATATATGGAGTAAGGGGAACTCTGCACATTGCTGGTTGAAGTACAATATTGTTTGGCCACTATAGAAATCAAAATGAAGAGTTCTCATAAAATTGGGAATTGATGTATCTCCAGATTTAGCTATACCACATTTAGTACCCAAAGAACACTCCATCCTAACACAAAAACACTTTTTCAACAATGTTCATTATAATTTTATTCATAATAGCCAGACTGAAACAATCTAGATGTTCTTCAACAAAACAATGGATAAAGGAAGTGTGGTACATTGACACAATGCCCTATTACCTGGCCATTTAAAAAATGATATCATGAACATCAAGAAATTTGCAGTGAAATTGATGGAAGTAGACAAAAAGCACCCTGAGTGAGGGAACCCAGATCCTGAAAAACAAATATGGTGTGTATTTACTTTTAAGGGGATGCTAACCATTAAGTAAATGATAATCAAGCTATATATAGTTCATAGACACAGAGTAAATTGGCAAAGTGGAGGAGACACAGTAGGTAAAAGGTATCTCTCTGAAAGGAGAACATAGAATAGATGTTATGGGTGGATGACCGGGGCCAGGTAAGAATGGCAATGGGCTGAGCAGGTGGGGATATGGAGGAAGAGAGTGTGGGAGGGAAAGATGGAATTGAAGGGGCACTTTGGAGGGGCATGAAAATTACAATAAATCAATTAAATGATTCCTAATGACATTCTGCTATACTCGTAGATCTGTGCATAATCCAGTCATCATCAGAGATGCTTCCTCTGGAAGCAGATGGGAAAGGATACAGAAACCCAGAGTCAGACATGTGGAAAGAGTTTAAATTAAAATTCTTCATCAAATTTCTGCCATCAAAACTCAGGGAATCCTGCAGAATAGAAGGTGGAAAGCATGTAAGAGCCAGAGGGGAGGGAGGACAACAGGAGAGCAAGGCCCTCTAAGTCAACTGAGCAAGCTGCACATGAACTCACAGAGTCTGACGCAGCAAGTATGGCCCTACATGGGTTTATGCCAGGCCCTCTGTGTATATATTATAGCTATTAACTTAGGACTTATATGGGACTCATAACTGTGAAAGCATGGAAGTCTCTGACACTATTGTCTGCTCTTGGAACTCTTGTCCTTCTGGTGGGTTGTCATGTCCAACTTTGATATCATAGCTTTTGACTCATTTTGTATTTTATTTTGTTGTGTTTGGTTGTTATCTATTAGAAGCCAGTTCTCTACTAAAGAGAGACAGAAAGAGAGTGGATCAAGAGGGAAATGGAGTTGGAAAGAAACTGGGAGGAGTTGGGGGAGGAGAAATGATAATTAGGATATATTGTATGAGAAAAGAAAGTATAAGGAAAAAAATTAAAATCAACAAATAAAAGTTTATACCCACTAGAGAGAAAACTATCGTCATAGTTGGCAGAAATAAAAACGATAATTCCCTCAATGTTATCTTTACAGGTTGCCAAATTAACACTGTATGCCTCTCTGTTTCTTGAGCTTCTAAAAAGCATCACAGTAAAAATGCATCCTGTCTGTCTGGAAGAAAAGCTTCCCTCATCCTACTGAGTCTCAGGATTCCAGTCCCAGAATCTTCACAGGCTCAGTGCCAGTCTTCAAGATTAGCAGCTGCCATGAGTAAACATATAACATTAACACTGAGGAACTTGGCACACTTTAAATAGATCAGGTTTGGTTTTAATTTAAAGAATAATTTCATTTAGCAATGTTATTTAAACAAATGTAAAAACTCTCATAAGCACTCATATGCAATAATGATCAAAGCTATGGCTATTTAGCTCCTATTTTCTAAAAATGCCAAGATAATATTTTTAGCAAAAATTTCCATTCCATTCTTAGCTGCAACCATGGAGTAAGACAGCCAGCAAAAAAGGAAAGAAAAAAAGTCAGTTTCTATCACTTTGCCAGAAATAAGCATATTTGTATACTCTTTGGAAAATTTTGTCTTTTCTCTTTAAATTAACATATAAATAGAATAAATCAGTGCCCAAAATATTATTAAAAACTGAATCAATTAAAATTATCATTTATTTCCTTGATAGCATATTTTGTTATATCATCTTACAGTATAAGATTTTGAATAATTACATTACATGATTACCATATCGGAAATACAGAGATAGTACTGTCCTTATTGTCATATATTTAACATTTTCATTCTTTATAAAAGAAGATATAATTTCTATTCTATATTTCAGGCAAGCTATATTAATATCCCATCAATGATGTTATGGGTTATAAACCTAATGAATTAACAGGGCATAGTGGATTATGCTCATAGTTGTGGTCTCATATCCAGAGTGGGCTTCACTGCTCTAAATTCAGAGTAGTCACAGAACTACACTTCTGGTGGCTCTTGGAATCTGTTTTACCTCTCCTTCCAGCTTCTGGGTGCTGCCTACATTTAAGGCTTTTGACTGTTTTCACCTTCTGTAACAGCATAGCTTACCCCCACATCACAGTGACTCTCCTGCCTCCTTCTTTAACCTCTCCCAGTGCATTGATTAATACCCAGGACAGGCAATCTGTGACAATCCCCATAGCTGATTAGCTAATTAGCACCTTAGTTCATCCACAGCTTTAGATTCCTCTTGCCTTCCTAGATAGAAACGTTCACAGGTTCTAGATATTAAAGCATAGGTATGTTTAGAGCCCATTACTCTGTCTCCCACGATAGGCAACATAGCTGCCAGTAAGAACATAACCAAATATGGGTTTTAAAATTACTATGTGTATTAAAGAGCCACCAAGGGAATAATAGAGAAAAATTCCAAGAGAGCATTGGTGTGGAAAGTCCTTCTTTCTATGTGTTGCTTTTATTGTTAATAAATAAAGCTGTTTTAGCCAGAGGCTTGGCAGAATAGGGCAAGAAAGTAGTTCCAAGTAAATAGAGGAGGAGAGAATAGGCAGAATCCCTGAGAAAGCAGTGTACCCATTACAGGAGACAGACACCTCTGCTAGAGCCTTTGCTAGTAGGCCATCACCTCATGGTGATGCACAGATTAATGGGTTAGTTTAGAATATAAGAGCTAGCTAGAAAGATGCTTAAGCTATTGGCCAAACAGTATTGCAAATAATATAGTTTCTGTGTGATTATTTCAGATCTGAGCAGCTAGAAGCACACTAACAGCCTCTGAATACAAATTGGCACCCAATGTGGCCAGCTAAATCCACTTAAAACCTGAGAGAACTTTGGAAGGAATTCTAGGCACAAAACACAGAGTTTAATGCAGCTTCTTGCACTGTTTGCTGGTGGCAAGCAGAGTTGCAGCCCCTTTAAAAGAAGTGCTATAAAAATTGAGTGGCTTCTTTAAAAACAGTGGCTTCCTGGTTTGCCATTACAAAAGGCTCTGATTCTTTTTGCTATGGAGCATTTAAATGGAGTTTGTGAGCAGAGAGCTACAACTTGCTTAATGGCAATACAGACCTGCTGTGTGCCTGAAAATATGGCAATGAGCATAAGTCTCAGAGGCAGTGAACATGCCTCTGCTGTGTTGGACTGTGCAGAGCCAACAGGAAAGACCGCAGAGTTGGTTCTAATGATGATGTTTAGAATTTTAAAAGTTCCTGGTCAGAAAATTATCTACAGATACAGATTCAAATTAAAAGACCACTTAGTGGGTCACAGTGTTGGATAAGTGTATATAGGCTTGGGAGGGAAAAGAAAAAGAATAAAGAGACAGTGAAAGTAATATAAACAGAACAGACAGTCATAGATTAAAGGATTAAAAATAATAAAATAAATATTAAACTATTAAATTTGTAGAAAGAAGTAATATAGCCAGGCAGTGGTGGCACACGCCTTTAATCCCAGCACTCGGGAGGCAGAGGCAGGAGGATCTCTGAGTTCTAGGCCAGCCTGGTCTACAAGAGCTAGTTCCAGGACAAGCTCTAGAAACTACAGGGAAACCCTGTCTCGAAAAACAAACAAACAAAAAAAAAACAAAAAAAAAAGAAAGAAAGAAGTAATACAGTAAGAAAAATAAGCTATGTAAAGATAGGATATACACAGAGTGTCTGGACTATGTATATTATTGTGCTTTCTTTGAGATTATTTGACTGTGGATGAGTTAAGTACAGAGAGATATTTCATTATATAGGCTGTTAAGCTAAACCAGCATATATACTTTAAAAGTATCTTGACTTAAAAAATTGTGTCTAAAGATATGTTGCTTTGGAAAATAGGTTCTTCTTTTGTTTCCACAGAAGATGAGAACATGTAGATTCCTTCCAGACTAATGTGGTTTGATAGATCAAGACCTCCTGAAAGGTCTCTGCAGACCCCAAAATTACTTTGTCCAACAAAAACCAGGAATCAGTTTGTAGAGAACTATGCCCAAATTCCATAGATGATTAGTTATAAATGTTTGCTTACATTTAAAGGGAGATATGCTATAGAGATGAATACTTTGCATTGGTATGGATCTTGGTCTATTGATAGAAATTTAATGTCAATTTTGTTATATGTGCATTTTTGCTCTCAATTAAGGTATTGTGTTTGTGCATCTCATTAAAATGTAATTTATAATTAAGAAATATAGGTTAATAGATAGTAATCTATAATAATTAAGCTTGCCGTCATGTTAGTTAGGTTTTATAGACATATAGAAATGTATTTCAGTTAGATAGATAATCTTCAAATCATTAAAAGATATACGGAATATGGCATTTAAAATTCCTTCAGAACTTAGAACTTTTCTTGATACTGAAACACATCTACTCTTGGCAGAATCAATCTACTTCAAGAGGATGATGGTCATCAAAAAACTCCTTGTAAAGTTTGCTTGCCATTTGGGCAAGAAACTGCTCTTGCCTGGACTGCTTGATGCTATGCTGTATGAATTAGACAGACAAGACCTACAAAAAAATGACGCTGAACTTGCCTAAAGGTGAGACAGTCCTTCAGGGTTTCTGTTTTATGAAGGAACTGCCAGACATTCTGCAGGACACAGAAAAAAGTAACCGACAAATTGCTGATATAGGCAGATCTGTCTTTGAAATTTTCTGCTTCATGGGTAAGTTTGCTGGATACTATGAACCTGTACACTGAAGATGGTTGCCCCAACAGTACAGGGGAGTTTGGGTGACTGTTCAGCAAGCTAAACGTCTCTGTCATTTCTAGAGTTTTGGAAGTTGATTACAATGCACTTTCTGTTTACTTAGGTGATATTATGTCCTTCTGGAGTCTGATGGAGTTGAAGAACAGATGGTTATAATTATAGTTTTCCATAGTTCTGATAAAAGATAAAGTACATATAAATATTGTAACTGTAATTTTTGCTTGATACCTGTTTTCTATATGTAATTTTACTATGTTGAATTTAAAACCTTTCCCATTTCTGTTCAAGAAAAGGGGAATTGATGTGGGAAGATTTTCTGTCAGTGGGTTGCTTTTATCGGTTAATGAATAAAGCTGTTTTGGTCAGTGGCTTAGCAGAATAGGCCAAGGTGGCAGTTCCAAGCAGATAGAGGAGGCCTTCTTTAACCTCTCCCAGTGCAGTGATTACACGAAACACAGGCAATCTGTGGCAATCCCCAGATTAGCTAATTAGCACCTTAGTTCATCTACAGCTTTAGATTCTTCTTCCCTTGCTAGATAGATTCACAGACCCTAGACATTAAAGTATAGGTATGTTTGGAGTCCATTATTCTGTCTCGCACCATAGGCTATATATCTGACACTAAGAGCATAACTAAAATGGGTTTTTCAATTATTAAGTGTACTAAGAAGCCACCAAAAGAATAATAGAAAGAAAAATTCAAGAGAGAATGAAAGCTCAAACTACAAAAGCTACCTTATGGAAAAGGGTAACTTGGCCCTCGCATCTACTGACCTTCATTTTCAACTACCTAAAATAAGAGGAAAATCCAGGGAACACAATGCAGTGACTTATAGAAAATGTCTCCCTTCCCTAATGAATTTGAACCATATAATGATCTTATACCACTGTTTGCTCTTTCTGCAGAGATAGTTGCTTATGTCCTAAGTAAATGTGCAACAAACCATGACATTATATATACTCATAAGCCAGGCATTGATTGGATTTGTAGCCAGGTTGACATTTCTCAGGTGGCCTGAATCCCATGTGGGATAAATCTTTGATATACTGATCAATATTATGCAAATACCCTGTGTATGAAGTCACTCTCATCTTATACTTTGATGAATCAGTATAATTTTTTTAGCAGTCAGTGGTAAACATATAGTAAAAAACTAATAAGGTTTGAAGGCTACCAGAAGTAGAGAGACAGCAAACAGTTGAGATCAGAAACTATGCTGTGGAAGTTATGAGATATTTTTAAAAATAATTCTGGTTGTCTAATATAGGGAACTATAACATACATTTCAGTGAATAAAATGCTAAAAGTAATATATGTTAAAGTGAAAGAGCTTTGAGAAATAAATGAGAGAACAAAAAAATATCTATGAACAATGGATGACTTTGAGATCAGATTTGGTACCAGGCTAGACAAAGGCATGCAAAGAGTTAAACACTGGGACTATAGAATAAGTACAAATTGAGAGAGAGAGAGAGAGAGAGAGAGAGAGAGAGAGAGAGAGAGAGAGAGAGAGAGAGAGAGGGAGAGAGAGAGAGACTAACATTTATGTGTTCATGTGGAGTTTCTACAATTAGCAGAGAAAAGTCTTGAGTACACCTGTATTCAAAGATCAAGAGGCCTTGTCATCTAGCATTAACAGAAATCATAATCTATGCAGCATAACAGAAAGAAACTTAATCCTAAACACATAATATTAAAACCAGCAAATACTACATACTAAAAAATGCTTAAAATTTAATAGACAATGGGGTCCATTATGTTGGTGCATACCTTTAATCCCAGCACTTTAGAGCTTGAGGCCAGCCTTGTCTACAAAGTGAGTTCCAGGACAATTGAGGCTAAATAGAGAGGTTCTGTCTCAAAAAAAAAAAAAAAAAAAAAAACCTAACTAACTAGCCATCTAGCTAACTAATTAAATAAATGAATGAATTAACAAATAAATAAATAAAAATGCAGAGGGAAAATAGTGACAAGTTTCCTTCAAATACCTGACAGTTGAGATGAAGGGTGACTTCTCATTAACAGCAATAGAAACCCAGGGAAGTGTTTGCATCCCAAATGTTCTGAGAGAAAAGAGCTGCCATCCTAGAGTTTTATAGATGTTGACAGGATGGGGGTGTGTGAGAGGGAAGGACTCTAATAAGGAAGAAGCTGAGCTAAGGCTGTTTTAAAGATGGTCCATTAAGAGCTGACACGGAAGGAAAATCTGAATGGGAAAACAACTGAGCAGAATACCTTACTTGCCTACACAGTTAATTTGTAACAGGTTGCTTGGATATGAATGTATATGGATTCTTGGGACAATTTGCATTGCACTATAATTCGTAAAATGCCTAATCATGTAAAGAATATGGAAAACATGGATTTATTTACTTGTATTCATACACCTGAAAGAGAGAATTTAACCTCATTGTAATTTTTATATTGCCTAAAAGATTTTGCTGAGGTATATAAGCTGTACTGGGGAGAATGAAGACGCAGTTAGATGGAGTTAAAATGGTCTAGAAGGAAAACATCAAGAATGAGAGAATTAGAAGGAAAACTTCAAGAATAAAGATGGAGTTAGAAAGAAAACATCAAGAATCAGAGAAGGAATAGAAAATACAAAAGAAGATTAAAGAAAATGATTGAAGGACCCTCAAGAGGATCTTTTACCCTAACCTCCTCAGATAGAAATGTCTAGTATATCCCAATGCCATGAATTCCTTTTGAGCATTGTGCTCTCTGAAGGCTGCTCCCCACAAGGCAGCAGTAGAAAATGGGATCAATTTAAGAGTAGGGATATTTTTCTGTTTTATTGCTTACAACTTAGCAGGATCATTTGGATGGGCTTTCAGGAGATTGCTAGCTCACAGCTAGCAATGAAGCCTCAATCCTACAACCACAGATACCATTCTGTCAACAGCATCAGTGAACTTAAAGCCAACTTTGATTGTGCCATTTTGAACCCTGGCATGGAGGAACCACCGAGCTGAGCCTAGAAAGGAAGTGTGTGATAATTTGTTACATAGCTTTGTAATGCAATATAGAGAGCAACTGGAATACAGTGAAAATGAAAAGAAAACCCGATTAAATGTTTCTTGAGTACTTAACTCTAAGTTATTTAGAATCCTCGACAAATATAAAACAATGTTCTTATCTTATAAAAGATATGAGTTATATAACTGAGTGAGTTATTTAATTTCTTAAGTACAAATACGACTTGTCATTGCAATTGGGAGAAATTTTATAAAGAAAACTAAAATGATGTATATATTCTACCATATCTATAGAGTAAATTGCTCATCTTAAGGTTTTATCATTTCCTTAATTGTATGTTGATTTCATAATCAGTCAACATCAAACTTTTATCATCTCTTTTATCAGGAATTTAGCTTATCTAGAGGCATGCCTTATAATTGATCTTTCAATACGCACAACTTTTGAGAGACAGTATTTTGTATAGCATTTTCTGAATACCCTGCAGTTACCAATGCCAAGCAGAGTTCAATTCTATTAAATAAGACACATAACACTTTAATAGTAGCCCCCAGAAATATATATCCAACAGCATCTATTATGGATGCATCTCACTAAGAGAGTTTCCAAGGAGAAAAAAACATATTAAACCGGTAGATCAGTACTTTTACTTCGACAGGGAAAAAAAGTGAATGAGCCAGATCAACTCCAATGGTGTACATCAGTCTTCTGACAGTGAGCCAACGTCTTCATATACTTTCCTCTTCCCAACCCATTATTTCCCAAACCACAACTACAAGGCACAAGGCAAGCATTGATCTACCCCTACAAAAGAAGGATATAAATGCTAGCCTATGAACTATTCAATACTTAAACCAAAAGTTGAGGAAGATACCTGACCACTTGACTCAGCAAAAAAGACTTATGGAATCTGAGGCAAAGAAGATGTAATGGTTAATCTTCCATCTTGAACTGCCTGGATTTCAAATAACTTCAGGTATAAACTTATGAGTATGTGTTGTTAGTATGTTTCCAGAAAAGTTAATTGAGAGAGAAAGAGCCAAACGAAATGTAAGTGTCATCATATCATGGATTGGATTCCAGACAGAGTAAGAAGGGAAAAAAAGTTAGGCAGCTGAATATCAGCATTTATTTCTCCCTGATTCTTGATTGCAGAGGCAATGTAAAGAGGTGCTTGCTTCACATTCCTGTTGCCAGGAATTCTCCTTCATAATCCTGTATCATCTCTAACTATGAGTTAAAATGAATTCTTCCCTATGTAGATTGTTTTTGTCATGGTAATAAGAAATTACTATTGCAAAAGGTATTTCCTCTCCAGTCAATATGATTGACACAGGTTGTCTGATCTCTTTATCACTTGCTAAAGAAGGGTACTAGACCCAAGGTCTATTCCCATTTAGCCAAGTACAGATTCTGAAGGTTGTGCCCAAATAACTAAATTTCCAAAGCAAATTTTTTTGAAAATAAAAAACTAATTAGCCATGCAAGTAAACAAAATTATCTTAATAAAGTAGGTTCTTGCCATTATTAATGTTTTTAGTTGGCTAATGTGCATACAACTGAAAGTCTAACTTTAGGCAATGTAATTTAAAAAAAAATTTCTGGAAAACAAAGAATAAAGTATATTTCTGTGTAAATGTTTAAGCCAATTTACCTATATTCTCTATCTGATATGAAGTGACATAAAGTAAAATTATGTGAATATTTTAGAAAGTTTGTGGATGGCAGTATCGCTGTCTGAAAGACCTTCTCTAAATGCATGTTAATAAATCAAAATTGTCTTCCTTAGAAAAGAATATTCACCTACTTGTTTCTCATTGGTGGTAGAAAATGGACACAGGGGCTGCATCAAGCATATCTCAGGTGCCATTGGGACCAAAGTACAAGTACAATAAGTGTGACTCTCTATCTATAGGTGTGTGGCCCTCAGTTCTCAAATAAGGCTTACTTGCTATTCCAATTCTAAAGTAGAAACTAGGTGATTCTGCTCATTATTTCATTCAAATTGGGCAACCATTCTAGCATATGGGAGGGTATAGTAACTTTAATATTCATCCACTAGCTTAAGATTGGTTTTGGTCAAAACTACAGAGATATACTAATTCTAAAATATACGGAACAAATTCATGACCCAGAGAAGTCAATTCCATAATCCCTGTAAAGCATAAAAGCTTATTTAACCATAGTCTTACAAATGACATATGTCTCCATGAAACCAGATGCTCATATTTAGTGTTGGAACATAAAAGTAAATGCAGACTGGAATAAATCATAATAGAGTAATCCTGCTTTCTTTATTAAATCAGGAGTGGGGATAGGCAGAGAGGTTCATATTTCTCTCACATCATTGGGTACAATATTACCTTGTAATAAGAGAAGGTTCTTGACCTATTGGTTGGTCTAAGCTTTTGTATCATTTTAAGCACCTGTTAAATCTCCTTAGAAGCTTGATTGGAGTGAACGTGAACACGTTTCTATTTAGCTACTAATAGTAAAATGAAATATCCCAGAAGAATTTCATTCATCTATCACTTTTGAAACCTAGAAATTTTTGAATACAAGTATCCAGGATAGCAAGCAATAAGGGGAAATTGTTTCAAATGAAGAACACAGCAGTATTCAATGAATAGCAGTATCAGTCATTTCAGTGAAAATTATTTGAAATGCTTTCTGCTCTTTCCTAAAATATAGAAATTACCATATCCTAAAAAGATGGCTTACATGAACTTCATTGTAAAAGAAACCCAAGTACTTTTCCAACTGAAGAGGAGGATTTCGGATATAATGTTATTATTTAAAGTGTTAATATTTTAAAACAGACCAGCATGAAGTCTATTTTATAAATAACCTTGAAATCAATTCTGTGCTAAAAAAATAAAGCTAACAGTCATGAGACAATGAATTCAAGTGTCCATAGATGAGACTTGACTTCATAGAAATGAAATTTAGAACATACTAAAAATATAAACTAATTCTTCATATCTTAAAAACAGATCTTATTGACATTATGTGCAGGGCATACTTATGAATAAACTAAATTAAATTTTAACCACAGTATGATTTAATCAAAATTTGTTTAAATATGTGTGCTAGAATTACTTTCTATCCTAACTAAAACATGTTCATTGCCACTCTGTCTTCATAAGAGCTTGGAAATGAAAGCAGGGCATATGTCCATTAACTGATGAATGGGTAATGGAAATGTACCTATACATAATGGAATTCTACTCAGATGTAAAGAAAAGTGAAAGTTACAGGTAAGAAGGTAGAACTAGAAAATGCTACATTGAGTGAGATAACCCAGACCCAGAGAGACAAACCCTTCACAGTCCCTCTCATGTGTTTCCTATAGCATTGACTCTTTAGATGTGTTCATCTAGAACCTGGAATGAATATAAAAACTAGGAAAACAGCAGGTGACTGCATGGGGATAAGTGAAAGGAGCTCCAGAGAGAGGACTAGAAGTTCATAGGGAATGTGAAGAGGTAAAGAAGAAAACCCAGGGGCCAAAGGAATTTTAGACTAGGGAATGTTTGTAGCAGTGAGTTGTCTTTTTTTTCATGCATATAGAAAAGTAAACTGAAACTATTTATTAAAGGAAGCCAGAGGAACTTTACTAGGGAAAGAGATATCTCAATTGTCCTCCCTCCCTACTGTGACTTGAACTTCAGTAGATTCTATATATACAGGTAGAAATTAATGGTTATTCCATGTAGTCTAGTAAATTACTTTTTCTTTTATATATTGGCTTCACAGCAGACCCCCCCCCCTGGAATGTCCTAGACATTAGTGGTCTATTTAACAATGTGTTTTTTCTACTGTTTTTATCCAGATTAAAAAATTAATAATAAAAAACAGAAGTAAGCTAAATAAAAGATGATTCCACAATCCCTAGCTGCTTTTCTCCAATTCTCCCATTGATTGAACTTCATAGAATAAAACACACATGTGTGATACACACTGATGAGGGTCTGGGAAGTCAGAGAGGGAAGAGGATCTTACCAAGGCTCATAACTTGTAATCTGAACATATTTGACACTTAGTTGTTGTTTCAACTTAATGGAACTAACAACTATGATAGAAACACACCTTTTATGGAAACATGGAGGGTGCTTCTATGAAGGTTCACCTGAGGAGGGAGTACACACTTTGAATGTGGGCAGCACCACCCCATATGCTGGAATTAATGGAAGGGAGACACTGAGCTGAGCACTAGTGTTCATCTCTTTCAGCTTCCTGACTATGGATGTATGATGACCAGCTTCATCATATTCCCACTTGAAAGTCTTCCCTTGCCTTATTTTCTGTTTATAATATGTTCAGGGAGGCTGCTCACTCATTTTCTGGCCTCTCAAAATTATCACTCAGAAACTATATTAATTACAACACTGTTTGGCCAATAGCTTAAGAATATTTCTGGCTAACTCTTAAATCTTAAAGTAACCCATTTCTATTAATCTGTGTATCACCATGTGGCTGTGGCCTACCAGGAAAAGGTCCGTCTGGAATCTGTCTCTGGCAGGACAACACGATTTCTCCTTGACTCTGCCCACACTCTCTATATATCTTTCAGCCTTGCTTTACTCTGCTAAGCCATTGGCTGAAAGCAGATTCTTTATTAACCAATGGCAATAAAACATGTTCACAACATACAACACCACCCACATCATCTCTCCTTTTCTGTCTAAATGAAAAGGAAGGTTTTAACTTTAACATAGCAAGATTACATATGACAAAACAGGTATCAAGCAAGAATTATAGTTACAATATTTATATCTACTATTATTTTTTATCATAACAAAGGAAAACTATAGCAAAACATGAGATGGGTTGACCACATAGTGCTAGAAGAACAGAGAAGAAAACTAAAGCCATATGTGGTTAATATCACAGTGAATTTATAGGGTTGTGACCTGCTATGGCAATGGAATACCCAGATCAACATTCCTGCTCTAGGAAGGCTATTAGAAGCTACTATACATGAAGTTCACCAGCCATTCAGGCTTCCTAATTACACAGAGCAACTAGTAAACTTTTGGAGGTACCAATGGCCCTACCTTTAAAATGGTTAACTGAGAAACCATTATGGGTTAAACAACGGTCTTTAACAGAAGACAAACTGAAGGCTTTAGAACAGCTGGTACAGGAGCAACTAGATGCTCACCATATTGGGTGATGTATCCTGTGAACATGTTTTATTGCCATTGCTTAATAAAGAAGCTGCTTTCAGGCAATGGCTTAACAGAGCAAAGTCAAGCTGAAGAAGATATATAGAGAGAATGGGTGGAGTTAGGGAGAAGCTATGTAGCCCTGCCAGAGAAAGATGCCGGACAGAACTTTACAAGGTAAGCTACAGTCACGTGGCAATACACAGATGATTAAAAATGGGTTAATTTAAGATATAAGAGTTGGCCAGAAATATGCTTAAGCTATTGGCCAAACAGTATTGCAAATAATATAGTTTCTGTGTAATTATTTTGGGTCTGGGCAGCCGGAAACGAACAACCTGCCTCTAACAACAATGTTATATAATTAAAATAAAATTTATAATATAATTAAGTTATATAACTATAATAAATAAAGCTATATTTTTTGTCTAGAGAAATTCTAATTAACACATAGGTAGCTGCTAGGGAAGTTGCGCGATGGATAATGGCCTTGCCACACAACCATGGAGGCCTGACTTCAAATTTCCATAACCCTTGTATAGCCATGGTGTCTGGACACGTCTGTAATCTCAGTGATCCCTAGTCAGATGAGAGGCAGGTCAGAATCCCTGAAAGCTGATGGGCCAGAGAGCCTGGCGTATGCTGGAGTGAACTACAGATCAGACGGAAGGTAGGGAGTGACACTAGATGTTTTCCTCCGACACCACATATTGTCACGGCGCATTCACGCCGGCATTCACACCGAGGAATACACATATACACATTGTGCACACTCATGTACAGATGAGGGAAAGAGGAGAAGACACACAGGACAGAACTAGGCATTACTGAATTTAAAGAAACAGTTTAATAATAATAAATATTTGTGATCATCAGAATTTTCCAGACTTCATGCAGAGACAGCAAGCAAACGTGAATGTATAAAATGTTCCTGTTTTCCACAGTCAAGCTATATATAGAAGAAGTTCTTGTTTGTGGAATATCTTCCACAAACAGATATAGACAATTAACTCTAGAAAATATTCCACTAGTAGGAAACAAACTAATTAGGACTATTTGATTTTGTTTATATTATGTATTTGCTGCTTTGTTTTAATTTTCAATTCTCTGATATGAGAGAATTGGAAGAAAGCAGATAAGGTTTTGATAATAACCAACGGGGCAATCATTGTCAGTCTTTCCAGAGGGAAAAAGGACAAAAGAACAAGAAGAAAATGTATGATGCAAGTTCTCCAAAACTAAAATGAAGGGCATCTTCAAAATGTGTATCCTTCAAACGTCTTACCATGTTTAGTTTGTTTCCTGGAGCACTAAAACAATCTCCACCTTCCCTGTGTAGGAAACTGGTGGAACATCCGGAAGACAATCAGAGCCTCCCTGGTGTCCTTTAGCATTAATACACAGCACTTGAAAATAACGATAGAGTGATGCTGTGCCCCGCAATGCGGGTGTCTCGGAATTTGCCAGAGCAATGATCGAGGAATGGAGGAACCTCCAGACATGAACCGTTATACAGTTGGTAACAGGGACAGAGATCAAGTGACCCATGGCCCTAACTCTGTTTAAAATGGGGAGATTATCAGAAAATATGAGAAGCTGTTAAATATACTTTTCTTTGCTTTAAGTTACTGGAGCTCCAGACAGATGTCTGGAGAAGCAGTTTGTGTTTTCAGAGTTTAGAAACATTAATGCTAAAAGTTGCCGTAGACATATCTATTTCCCCTAATGCTGAATTTTATATTAAAGCTAAGCTATATAATTATTTGTTCATTTAAAATCAGCTTCTCTGCATTATTATTATGATTAATTTCTAGTATGTTCTAACTACAGTGATGATACTTCGAGTACTAATACATAATTGTAATACAAAGTTACTTAATTGCGAGTCTGGAATTACATTTTATTTACTTACTGATGTATCTATCCATTGGTTATTTTGTTTATTTTGGAGCCAGAATCTCAGTGACTGCCCTCTAAAGTTTGATCTTACTGCCTGTGCCTCTCCAGTGCTGGGATTGCAGGTGTGTTCCATTAGACTGAGCCTGGAATTAAGTATTCACCTTTTAACTTTTCCTATTCTCTCCTTAAACTCCTCGGCTCAGAGAATCCCATCTCTGCCCCCTGAGTATGGGGCATATTTCACAACTTTGTCCTTATCATTTAACTCTTTAATGTAGTGTGAAAACTCTCTGTTCAAAACAAAACATGGTGTCTTTGCCAGGGGGGAGCAAACATTGTAAATGTGAATATAGCAAATTGAGAGAGAGTAAAGCCAGGACTCTCTGTCAGATATCCTGTGGTGCTCAGTTTACTGTTCTCAAAACCATGCCATGCACACAATAAATACAATAAATGCATAACCAACTGGGCAGACAAAGGGATCTGGGAAATAAAATAAAATAAAACTGACCAAGAAGCTAGGCTTTGTGGTGTTTAGGCAGGCAGTGCTTTCTCTGCATGTTTTTTTTTTTTTTTTTTTTTTTTTTTTTTTTTAATATCTCCTTGCCTGGCACATTGAAATTCTCTGCACTCTTCGGTCGATGGCCTGCCTAATCCTACTTCCAGCCAGGTAGTTCATAGGATCTTCCCATTGGTATTTGGCTTTTTGATGTTTGAATGTCCTGCGTTTTCTGATTCCTTTTTTTTTCCTTTCCAAGACAGGGTTTCTCTGTATAGTCTTGGAGCTCACTCTGTAATCAGGCTGACTTCAAATTGAGAGGCCTGCTTGCCTCTGTCTCCTGAGTACTGGCATTACAGGTGTGTACCACCACCATCCAGCTCTGACCACTGTTTTAAGTTGGCTGCTTTTAACCCAGTATGAACAGAGAACCCAATGTTTGACCTTCATCCTTCGCTTTGTTCTATGATGATGGAGACTATCTACTAATGAAACTTTGAATGACACCTATGCCACAGTTCAAACAGTATAAAACTTTATTTTAAAAATTATATCCCTAATATATAGAAGCTCCATGATTTTTTACCAACAAGTAAAATTGAAATTAAAATAACTATTAAATCTAACTTTAATTTTGCCCCTTGAGAATATTTGCTGAATATATAATTAAATCTTCATGGAGATGCTTAAGCTTTATATTAAAATATATACATTATAAAGTTCCAGTGCTACTATTATTGGGAAGGTATAATGCTGAAGAAAGTTGCATTAAATATATCTTATAAATTTTTCAAAGATGTGCTTACTTATATAAAATATATATCATGTATATTAGCAATTATATTCATATTATGTGTAAAGTTAAGCATGTATTTTACATGTAAAAACCATTATGTAACTTATGTGTATTAAGTGAGACTGCAGCATTCTATAGGCATCTTGGATGAAAATGTACTCTGTAAAGCTTATGATAATTTTTCTTTCAGCCACCATCTCTCACAAAATGCAAATGCAAACCAATCTACTTAAAACTAAAACATTTCCCAAAGTACTTGAAAAGGCTGGAAAAGCAACTCAACAGGCTTAAATCTAGCAGCTAGCAAACAACAGCAACAAAAACTTGTTGGGATAAAGAAACAAACAACTAAGCAAAGCTGTGTAAGAAGCCAGAAGCCATGTAAAGTAGAAAGCAGAATCTAAAGTTGTGGGGCAAACTTACCCTTACATTTTTACCCAGTTAATCTTTTCCCCCTAGAGCACTTTTGCAAACTTCTATATCTGTTTGTCTGTCTGTCTGTTTGTGGGGAGTTTGTGTCAAGATATAAACGTGGAGGTGAGTGGACAGTTTGCATGAGTTGGCTCTCTCCTTACACCATTGGGCCCCGGGATAAAGTTCAGGTCATCCGACACATGCTGAACAGCTGGACCACCGCACCGTCTCGTACACAGTTGCTTTTTAATAACTCACTCTTCGCTTTATTCTTCTGCCAGTATGTTTTCCAGAAGTTGCATTACTGTTTTTGCCCAACTAAAGTAGAATTTAGTTTGTGACACCTTATCATGATGGCCCTACAAATCTTATGTCCCAGTGAATAAACAAATAGGAATCAAAGTCACCAAAAGGCATAAAAACATTTGTGGATGAATATTCATTGCAGTATATAGCCAAATTCTCTAACTCGGATAAAATAAAATGCTCAGATTCATGATAAACAGTCAAATCGTGGACAAAGTTTTTACTTTGGCAGTTCTTGTCTCATAAAGAGAATATGGAGCTTACATGTATGGTGTACTCCAGATAGAAATTCTATTTGTAAGGTAAAGCGATGGTTTGAGGAGAGCATGAAGACCTACAGCAAATCTTCAGCCACTAGATGGCACCCAGGCATCTATGGCAAACTCACACTATGTCCTTAGACTTTGATCTCTGACAGAAACACCTAAAATCAGTACGAATTGAAAGGGAAGGGTGTATAGATATTTGCTAGACTGGCATATATTACAGAATGAAAATTACTTAAAATAAGGCATAACCTATTCCCACGAAGGTCTTTCCAGAGCACAGATTTTCTTCCACACAAAGGCATAGACCTCTTTGCTTTTGCTTCCTGTTTTTCTCAGACTGCTCCTACTAAAAGCCCTCTCCACTCTCTTCAGTCATTCCTTTTTAGTCATTACAGACTCTTTGATGAACTCACTCACCATATGAAACATTCCTTTTGGTCATTATGACATGTAGCAACTACATGTGGGTATGGGGCTTTGGCTAGAAAGTGTGGCCTTGTTTCCCATGACAAAACCCTCCGGTAAACCTGCAGAATGCATATCACACCTTATAACATAGAAAAGACTGAGTTGAAGAACAAAAAGCATACATCATATATTTTGTTGTATATTTAGACTTCTGGGAAGTAAGGAAATCATGCAATGCGGCTTCCCATACACAAAATAAACACAGTAAGGGCGAGGAAAACAGGACGAACTAATCTGGTCACACCTCTCAGATTTATCTTGGAAATGATGAGAAATGAGAAGAAAATCAAGCTGACAAGGCTTTCATAAACTAGTGGAAATCTCCCAAATTCAAGAATTTTTGCAACTGTAGTCTTAATATAAATGTTTTAATTGCTTTTGATCAATCCTGAGAGTTTATAACAGATAGTATTTATAACTATGTATACAGGGAGAGGAAACCGCATTATTCCCTAAGAACACTGACCAGCCACTGTGTTTAAGAATGAGGGTCCTTATCTACCTAGGATATGCATCAGAGCTTTGCTCTGTGTTCTCAACTTGATATTTGTGAAGGGAAATAATTACTTTTGCATTTGTGAAACTTCCATATTTTCTCTTTAACATTTAGAGTAAGGATGGATGATTTTTGTAATGCTTAAGGCATAAAGATATTACATCTGCCAACTGGCATACTACAACCTGACTAAAGAAAGAAAGAGGAGAGAGAAGAAGTGTGGGTGGGTCGAGGGTGGGTTTAGCCTGATGCTCAAATCCATTTGTGGAGTGTCTACTATGTGTCATCCCCTGGTTAAGATTCCATGTGTACATTTATAAACAGTGGGCAGCTCAGATAGGCTGGAGCTCATGAGGAAAGAGACAGAGACTGGGTTGCTTGAGCTCCTGTTCCTGGACGCTGGTGGCAGAGGAAGACTATGGGGAGGTTGTCCACAGGTTTCTACGTGACAACAAGAAGCTGATTCCTCTGCACTGACGTCCAAGGGACGTCCATGTGATGTCCCACACATACAGGGCGAAGGAAAAGAATAGAATTCTCTAGGAAGGGGGCATACAGTGATAAATTAGATAACAATCCAGCTTTGGACGGTGCCTCAGAAATATTTGTTATGTTACGTGGAGTATGCACAGATAGCCTTTGAAAACTTTACGTGAGAGAACTTGTATTCTTTATTTCCTGATAACCAATAAAGTTTCCTTTAAAGAATATATTTTAATATTTTCTTTGTCATAACCTGACATGCATGTATGCATGTGTGTGTGTATGAGTGTGTGTGTTTGTGTATGAGTGTGTCAGACAGTGTTCATACATATGAGAAAGGCACATCAGGATATACCGTGTCTTCCTCTGTCAGTCTTCATCTCCTCTGGAGTGAGCACCTGCCACTGAGTAGGAAGCTTGCTGCTTTGCCTAGGCTGAGTGTTCAGAGAAATCTTGGGAATTTTTTATTTATTTCCCAAAGATAAAGTGTAGTCATGTGCAACCATGGCTAGCTTGTTAAATAGGTGCTCAGGATTTAAACTGCTTGTGAAAACAAATTAATAAACTTAAAAATATCTGGAAAGAAAGATGATAATGTTCTATTTGCTTTTCTTTTATAATAATGTTTCTAAAGTACACAACACATCCCAGAAGTCTTGTGTCTATGAAGTGATAAACATTGGATTGATGGGAAGACACTGGCTTCTGGAATTAAATAAGAGAAAGAAAATGAAAGCATTTCCATGTGATCAGGGTGGAATGACTTAGATGCTGTCTGGTAAGTTTTTATGTAGCTAATTATATTGAAACTATAGGTGTCATTTACTGACATACTACATATGATCTCCATATTGCATGAGCTCCTTCATTATCATATTTGATACTATCCACTTTAGTAATGACTTACTCATTTTCTGAAAAGAAATAGAGACGTGATTAAGATCATAGTTTAGGGGGGATAGGTTGAGGATTCAATCCTTTCTATAAGAATCCTGGGAGGCTAAGGGACTTTAATACCATATGTACATCTTTCTTTGTCCAGTTGCATAGCAGACACACCTGCAACTATATCTAAGGAACAGAGATCAGCAATGGTCTTCAGGTAAGAGGATTGAAAAGGCACGCTACACAGACATGAAGCTCAAACAGCTTATGGTCAAGCAAAAGGAAAAAAAATCATTGATGTGATTTAGGGCATTATGTCAGTTACCTGTTGCTATGGCAAATATCTGAGACAGTACCAAAACGGAGGGAAAACAACACGGAGGAGGAAAAATTCACTTTGGCTCAGGGTTTCACTCAGGGTAACTGCTTTGGGACTGAGATGAGGCAGAGCATCATGGGCAGGACATGTGATAAAAGTCACTGTCCTCCTGGCAGATAGGCAGCAAGAAGACATGAATATATGCAAGCACATTACATAAGAGTCAGCTTCAAAGCAACACAATATTTTTTTCCTGAGAAAATACATGCATATCAGCACTGCACATCATTGTAAAATGTAATTAATACAGAATGATACCAATATTAGTTGTTAGTACAGTAAGTAATATTGAAAGTGAGTAAACAGGCAAGGAGTCCTTGAAAGTGGTTGCCACTAGGTCCTTAAATTAGTTTGATTCTTACTCTAAGTAAAACCTACGTGGTAAGGCTTACTAGAATACATTATCAAAGTGAAATACACTCAACGTTATTATCAACATACAAAGATATTTAAAATATTATATTAAACCCCCATTCTCTAAAGGATGTTACAAAGTAAACATCAATGTCTTATATAATCACACTCTCCAGGCATATGAAAGTTATGAGGGAGTGTGCTTTGTAGTGTATTTTTAAATTTTACCTTCTTAATTTGGAATGTCTTTGGTAATATTAACTCTTCATGGATGTAAGGAAAAGCTTATAGCCTAAACATATAGCTAGAAAACTGAATTCCAATCTACTTTACCCTGATATCCTGCACTAATGTGATGGTTTGGCTGACAAGACATAACAAGCTTGGTGATATTTATTTCCGAGCCACACTTTGTAGCTGAAACTGATACTCATGCCAGCAGGCGTCAAAACTCAACAACAACTCACTTTCAAAGTCAAATGTAAATTACAAAGTGGATTTTACAGAGAAGACAGCTCCACTCCTCCCCACTAAAGGGACTTCTTCAGTGGTCACTAATGAATGTTCACATGACTGATGAATTAAATGAGTTAAGAAAATTCCCTTCTGACCTAAGAACCATTAAAGTCCACTTTCTAAATGAAAAATAAAATAAAACATGCCATTCCATAACCAAAACAAATATCTCATGATGACTCTTTATCATGCTATCAAAGGATTTAGGGTCTTCATGGCCCCTTTGAACTTGGTAGTAAGTTTCAGTGTCTTTGACCTGTCAGTGTTAAATACAGCTCTGACAAGCACTAATGTATACTCTCTGGATTATTTGATACTCTGTACAGAGATGAACTAAAGCAACAAAATTTTAAAAAAATATTTCTGTTATTGTTTCATACGCTTATAGCAAAAATGATGAAAGAAACTTACCAATATATAATGGGCTTGGCAAAATATGAACTATGGAGTATTAAAATAACTCATGCTATTTTGTAATAACTTAGATACCCCATCAGTGGCTTTTAAGTTGACTATAAACATAGCTTGAAAATAATTTTTCATGGTCATTGATTGTGCAGAATTTTCAAATTCCTCTGGTATTTATTCCTGAAATGTTTCTTCCAGTAATGCCAATATGTTAATATTCAGATTGAACTTAAATTTTAATTTTCCAATAATAGATTGTTACTGAATACAAGTAAGCAAGTTACCAGGCAAAGGAGAAAATTCCTACTTAAAGCAAAGGGATCTCAATAAGCATTGTCTACCAAATAATGCAAAAGCAAGGGCCACAAACACTATGCTTTCCTACTGTCTTCCATATGAAAAGAATTATCAGTAAATGACACTCAAAACAACAAAGCAAAGCAGGTAAGTATGCAAAAGAAGAATGTGTACAGCAAATTTGAAACTGCAAACATCATTTGGAAATGACAATGAAATGTACAATTTTAAAACATTCTGAAGTCTTTAACAATTACAGAGAATAGTCAAAACCCATTTACATACTGACTCACTTTTGAAGACTAGTCACATGTTCTCTTATTTATTTATAATCACCATGAAGTGTTTTCAAGTAGTCATGTCTTTACAGCATTAAAAATCATCACCTCATTCTATTCTTTTATGATTATCAAAGTGAATGAACCATGGGCCATTAGGAACTTAACAATCTGTTGCAACTTCAATGTCTTGGCTTTTCCCCCAGGGCAATGGATTATTCCTCCATCATAATATGTTAGTTAATACCGAAGGCTTTGCCCGACTTCAAAGGAGAGATATTAAAGGCTCACTTTCCACTACAAGGCAGGTGTATTTTTATTAGCTTTCTCTTTCAAAATTGCTATGACTTCACCCGCAGATATCCCGCCAACAACCATTATTGAAAGCCGTAATATAATTGCTAAGTTACGTGCAACATCTGAAGCTAAAAAACAATTGTCACTTGCAGCTCTCAGCGACTGACTGAAACCAAGTGTTCCATCATTAAAGCTGAATTACAACACACAGCACTGTGCTTTCCATGTGCTATATTGGAAACAATAGGAGTGCAAGACCTGCCTACAAATTCACAGGCTCTTTTATTTATTCAAGTTTGCAAAAAGGAAGAGACGCCATGCACCAGAATTAAATGTCTCTTTAGATTTCAGTAGGAGGAGCCACTAGCTTTTCGCTGCAATTTGAACTACAAATGTCAGAGGGAAATTCACCTTCCTATTACCTTGTGAGGCATTTTCTTCTCTAATTGTTTGGTTTAGCAGAAATCAACAAATGTGAAACGTTCCCATCTTAAAAGCATGCCCAGGCTGAAGTGATGGTGACCTAAGTTTTTAGTGGGTTCAGATTGGGTTTCTTGTCTTTGATAGAGTTGCATATGGAATCCATGAACTCAGCTATTGTTCAAGTTAAGGAAGATGGTTTTCGAAATGCTTGGAAATACAATAAGACATTCATCCTTGCTGATCAAAGTACGAATTGGCTGAACATTCATTTTACTCCCCATTTCTCCTAATTAGGTTCTTCTCATTTTGCTATTTGGTGATCTAAGTGGAAATATTCTTTCTGTCATTGTGGTATGCAGAGCTATTATAATCACTTTTTTAGAAAGGTCGACAATTTTTTTATTCGGCTTCAGTGATTTTACGGTGCCTAGATTCCACCGGAAAATATTTAGTCACTCACTTACTTGGACAGAAATCCATCACCTGGAATAGAAATCATGGTAAGTGTGCCAGCATCTCTGTGCAGACAGCCCTGAAAATATATACTAGGAAAAGTCTTTGCCAAATGACTTGTGTCTGGCCAGCACTACCTTTGAAATATTCTCTGCATACCAGTTAATGTTGAGATTTATTATAGCATGTGTAAATATACTTCTTACTTGTGTATCTAGAATTTAAATAGTACAGTAGCAACACATACTAGATGCATTACCTGCCTTCATTTGTGGTTCTACTAGACAGTCATGATATTACCAAAACCTAATAGTCATGAAATAATTCAAATTATTTTGCACATCTCTAAAGAAATTAGTGTGATGTTCAAATATGTACCCACATGAGAAAATGCATAACAATAAATGAAATACATAGGCAACTAGGTTTAAAAAATATATGATAATCTTAAGTTTTTGTACACTTCAGGAACCACGTCAACTACTATACTTTCTACTTATTTTAAATGTTCATTGTATATATGTAGAAAGTAAACAATTAACAAATAAACAACTCTACAAAGAATTCACACTTCCAATTCTGTGGTACCAATTCTGACAGCAAAAGGAATTTATCATGCTCACGCAGAGCTGGCAGGCTATGTTCTCACTGTAGATATATGTCCACCCAGTTCTTTTCTTTATTTAGAAGCTCTCAGTGCCAACCATATCAAGACAGCCATGCTATTTTAAGGTTTATTTGTTTTCTTTAAATTTGGCGGACACTGTTCTTTCCTATAAAATCAGTTGACTCAATACGGAAAAGAACATACACCATTAACTTTCAACATACCCACGTGTTATTCCTTAACTTGGAATCCTCAAGCCAGTCCTAATGACTCATGTACAAAGATGACTGGAACGTAGAAATATTCACGAAATTGTATCCCAAGCTAATTACTGGGGGAATAATTCAGTGTTTATTTAAACATGTGATATTGACTGCACCAATGACCTTCAAATAATAGGATATGCACTGTTACATATGTAAAATATTTGTATTTTTATTTCTTTGTCTTCTTTGGTACATGTATTAAACCAATGAATAAACTGTGTTACTTTTGATTTATGCATCATTTTTAAGTGTTAGATTGTAACATATAAGTTAAAAAGGATTTATTAAATAATTGTTTATCTGATCTTATACATATACAAACTGAGATGGGCTAGATTTTATTTACATCTTAGACTATAGAGTACTTTTTACAAACCATGTAAACAAAACCATTTGACACCTGGCTCTTTAAAGTTCATGAACTTCCACATCTAAAAACATGTGTCAGTTTGTCAAACATTCCAGTGCCCTCCCAAGGGGGACCCAAACATATGTAGCTGTGTATATCATAGTGTCATATGCCAACAAGTTTCCTTAAAGAAAATTACTGTGTCCTTTTATTGGGGCAGCAAAATATCACAGCTCTGAATCTGTGACAAACGGAACTAGGGCTTCTCAAAAAAAGAAGTTTATCCATGGACATTCTGAAGTTTGCATGAAGCATGGTCACTTCTCCCTAATCCTTCCTGTTCGAAACAATATGGACCCAAAAAATAATGCTGAAAGTAAAAAAGAGAAGAGACATAAAGTCACAAATTAGATTTCAGTAGGTCAGATTTCATAAGTTATACAACTTAATCTCCATCAAGGTAGACAGACATCAGGGAGTGTTCCAGCATTAAGAGGTAAGTGCACATAGAGCAGGCTGTGTCTAGTGGTTTAGAGCAGTTCACGGAGATACTCAATGAAATCCATGTTACTCAGCTTCTCAGCTACTCTTCTCAGTCTCCTACAAGATCTTTCCAGCCGAGCCAAAGATTTTGGAAAAAGAGAGTAGTGGAAAGGCAGAAGAAAGTCACTACTACCTGCAACACATGTGCCCTCTTTCCCCGGAGAAGAGCATTAATACTTCTGCAACGGAGGCAGGAGGGGGATGGGAGATGCAATTACAACCTGCCTGCTTAGAAGTTTAATGCTGGAGAGCCATAAGCTTGCGAAAAGCCACCAGCTGTGGCAGCAGACGCTAGAGCAGCAGCAGCAGCCATGAAGGGGCAGAATCTCTTTAACAATCTTCCCCACCTGTCTGAGTGCAGCAAGTCAGAGGCAGCGGGGGCACGCCAGCTGTTTCTCACATCTACCAGATCGCTAGCCCCTCTGACCATGGGCAGATAAATCAAGCCACCTGGACAACACCTTCCCAGCTTTGAACTGCAAGAGGAAGCCTCTCTCCAGTGGATTCCTAGTCCTAGCAATTAACTGAGGAGGCAGTTCAAGACTCTAAGGCAGACATAGTGGAGGATCTGGGTTTATAATTAAACAGTGATTGGTTCAGTAAAAAGGCATTGTTGGGGAGGGACATCAAATGGAAAAGACTTTTCTGAACCTCAGCCATACTTTCCCGTGTATAGAGGAAGCTTCATTTCATTTTATTTTTGTTACCATTTAGAGACAGTTTATGATGGCAAGTTCTTATTTGCATAGTGATCTTTATTACTGAATTAAAGCACACATGTAATACAATTAATCATTTTCAGGATACAACTCTGTGGCTTTTATACATGTACAATGTTTCACAGGCACCTACTCTACTGACTTCTCAGTCATTTTTGTCACTTTGGAATGAAAAGGTCACTTTCTGCACATTGCTGTGATGGACAAATATTGATAGGCTGCATGAGTTGGTGTGAACTATAGATGAGCATCAGCTCTCCAGCTTCTGTCTTTGGTAGAGCTTTATTTAGCACAGAAATTGGGAGAATTTTATCCTTGCTAATCTTGAATAAAGTTTAAAGTAAGTTGATAAAATACAGATAAAATTCCTAAAGGTGTGTCTGTGGGAGGAGGGGTGGCTTGAGAGGTAAGACACAGCTGTGGGAGGTGGGGGAGGGGTGGGAGGTAGGGGGAGAGGTGGGAGGTTCTATAAAATGACTTTGCTTCTGAACTCCAGGGACTACCAGCCTGCTTTGCTTTCTCTGGGAAAGGAAGCTCCAGTCCTGTGCATTTCTACTTCCCCTTCAACTTACACACTTTACCCATCCAAGCAAAAACTGCATGGCACCTTTTTTTTTTTATGTTCAGCCACCAAATAGACACTTCTATCTGAGAAATATGGAGAAATGGAGGGCTGACTGGTAGGTAAATGTTTCAGATCTGTAGAATGTTTCTCAGCTGCCCAAAGGTTGCAATCACCAGGAGAGAACCTATCTTAGGCTCTGAGTGTGGGAATGATCACATCATGATTGGTGTGTTAGTTTTGGATCTCTGTGACAAAAATATCAGAATTAATCATCTTGAAGGAAGAAAGGATTGTTTGATATTTAGCCTGTGTCCACAGTGAGGAGGTTCTGCTGCTTTTGAATGCATGACAAAGTACAATATCTGGCTGGGAAGCTCAGGGATGATTAGAGATATTTACTATATGTAACTCAGTAAGTAAAGGAATGCAAGAGTTTGGAGTCTCAATATCCCCTTTAAGGGCAGGCCTCTAAGATGTGACTTTCTTCTATTGGACCTCTCTCTTATTACCTAATTTAGGTATGTTGCATTAGCTGAATAAATTTCGTATGCAGCAAATGCTTGGTATTTTCATTAGGAACAGTTTATGAAAGTTACTTTTGAAAACTCTACATTGTTATGAAACTCATTGAGATTAAGCAGCATTAAAGCAAGCAACTTTTGAGGAAACTTTTGCCTAAAACTTTTAATGGAAAATACCTAAATTTGTAGCCCTTATGTTACAGGACAGCAGAAAGAGATTATATCCAACACGCACATGAATGGACACAACTTTGAAAAAAGAAAGTTGGGTGGTTGTAATGACTTTAGGTCTCTTCTTCATAGGTATTCAAGATTTTAGCTACTACAGCCCTGCAATTACACAGCTAGGAGAAAATGAGAGACACAAGGAGATAAACTCAGAACCCATTTACAAGGTCCTTTATAAATACTATTCATTTTGTACTATGTCACCAATGCTGCTAGCAGCTATGCAATACCTTAATAACTTCAATCAATTTCTACTTATTAAACCGCATCTTCGCTACTTTTTCCTCTGAATGCAACTGAGATGTCAGTGTGCACTCTTGTTTCTCTTTTGCTTTACAACAAAGTTGGGTATGCTCATCTCTCAACCTATCACTAGAGCTGTTTTTGAGGCAATTTGATTTTCTGACTGATCAACCCTAACCATGGATTACCCTTCCTTCCAGTGTTAGTTCTAGGTGGAAATTCTTTAAATTATGAAATCATTAAATTTTATAGGTAAGTGAATGAATGAACTTAAGATAATATTGGTTAGTGCTGAAAGTATTCTGAATGTGCACACTTGTAGTTAGGACATAAAAAACCACCCTCGTCTGTCCAGGGTTATCGGTTTTCTTGAGTGTCTCACAAATGTGTATCTCCAGTTACATTCCTATCATTTCCAGACCCACGTGCCACATACAGCTAAAAAAAAAAAAAAAGCAATTGGCTACACGTGTCTAGATTTCAATGGAGATAACAGAGCAAGGTTTATAAAACTTGCTGTCAACAGCATTTAGAAGACATTTAAAGTCACAGGACTGGGAAAATGGTTTCTAATGAGTTAAGAGAGGATAACACGGGATTAAAGCAAAGCCATGAAGTACTGTGACGGTTGAAGGTTAGAAAACATTGCAGTGGCTGCAGTGGTTGAGAAGGAATAGTCAGGAAATAACAGAACCTGCTAGAGCTCATTGCTTTGGAGAATAACCAAAGGAGAAAGGAGAGCAAGATCAATGCTGTGGCTCCCTGATGCCTTCCAAATCCTATCTGCCTAAGTGTGGATGGAATCCAGACCCAAATCCTATCCAACTACAGCGCTGATGGCTTCCTGGTAACGTTCCCAGCCCATCTTCCCTGCCATCAAGCAGAAGTCGGGTTTGCCAGAGCAGGAAACTTCATTGTATTATTTTTTTCCCTGAGGGTTCATTTATGTTCCTCAAGAAATTTGTGCAGAATTGTATTTGTTATATGAACAAGAGATTGAGTTTGCTGTCCTGATTACATTTTATCTTTAAAAATTTTATCATATTTTTTCAATATTTAGAAAAGAAATTGTCATTTGTTTTAATCTATTAATCAAGATAGACATGACTTTTATTTTCTATATAAGAATACAGCATACTTGTAAAACCATGGACTGAAAAGGGGCCTGAATTCTACCCTTATAACTCTCTGACCAATGGTAAGATAATTATCTCTCCAGGCCCCACGTTCCTCATTTAAGAAGTGTGGTTGACAACAAGCACAAACCTCTTCAAGTTCGTAAAATCTGAATGGAATGAATATTGTGTCCTTTCTTTTTATGGGTGCTTTGATTTCCTGTATCTTGTGTTCTCCATGCTACATTCAGAAAATTCCATATTTTTTATTTTTGCATATGCCCACATTGGAACCAGAAATGATACACTATCTAGTTAGCCTAAGAAGGCACCACATACAGCTGTGTGTTAATGCATATCTTGCTATGCATTGTTGGAAAATGATAAATTCTATTTGCTAACATCACACATCAATGTAGGTTTGAATTATTTTTCAAAAGATGATAAAAGTATGTCACTTTTATCTTTTCTATGGTCATTGACAAAATCAAAACAAGGGAAGAAGAATCTATTTAAGCCTAAGATACAGGGGTCTCCACTCATTAGTCAGAGGGGAGGCAAGTTTGAGCAGTTCCTATCAAGCCAGGAAATAGGCATAGGGTGAGGAACTCGAACATTGGGCTGACATGGTCCTTTATTATGTTGTTCCCAGTGCTAAGAATGGTGCCGAGCACAGTCAGGGAGATCTTCCTTATGAAAGTAACCCTAGAATCGCCCTCATTGACGTACAAGAGGCATGTCTTGATGGTTTTTTGCATACTTTTCTGTAACCAGGGACAGTTTATTTCCTGGCTGCTGAGACTCGAAATAATTACCAGAATCTATATTAACTAAAACACTACTTGGCCTCTTAGCTTAAACTTATTATTATCTAACTCTTAGAACTTAAATTAACCTAACCCATTTCTTTGTATTGCTACAAGGCTGTGGCTTACTGGGTAAAGTTCTCTGTGTCTGTCTCCTTCAGCAGCTACATGGCATCTACCTGACTCTGTCTACTCTCTGTATACATCTCTTCTAGCCTGGCTTTATTCTGCCCTGCTATAAACTGAAGCAACTTCTTTATTAACCAATGGCAATAAAACGTATTCACAGCATACAGAGGGAATGACCACATCACTTTTCTGTCCACACAAGAAGACAGAATGAGTCATTGCAAACTTTAATGACAAAATGTGTTAATGTCATTTTCCTATAAACCTTTGTAGACATTTGTACTAGTGTTGGTAAGAAATGACTTTTTAAATCACCTTTATTATTAATTGGGTTTTAAATATCACATACTATTAACCATGGTCTATATCAAATATTTACAATTTTCTTATCCAAATACCCTGTACTCAAAAATAAATTTACACTGTAATTAAAATAAAGTTTGACAAGTCCAAATATTGAGACTAAAATGAAAGGTTTTGGGTAGTGTTAAAAGAATTTGTGGTAGATACAGATAAGTTTTTGACAGTTATGATGTCTTAGTTACTAAGAACTTATTGCCATCTAATAAAGAAAAATTATTGAAAAGCTCAAATTCCAAAGGAAACATTAACTGGACAGCAACCACACCATCTTTGAAAAAGATGTGTTTTACCTTATAGCCTTGCAAAGTGATTCCTAACCAGAGAAAAGGAAAGAAGAGATACATTTATTACTAATGAAATGGTAGGTAAAAACCTGTCTTCAGGTAGGCCTTAAAGGTGCATAACTTGAAAGTTGAAGCTTACATTCATTCATGTACACAGAGAAAATGTGTTTACAGTAAATTTTTTTTAATTGTGCATGAAACTCACTGAAGATAAAGGTGTTTTCTTTTTGTAGACATAGGGACTTAAAAGAGAAATACTGGGGACTCAGAAAGTACCTTAGTGATAGAGAACTTTCTTAAATAGCAACTGTAAGGCTCTGTGGGGTAGGGGGAAACAGAAAGAGGAAAAGAGAGAGAGAAGAAAGAAGGAAGGAAGGGAGGAGGAGGGATGGCAGGAAGGAAGGAGAAAGAAATTTTCCAGTCACTAGAATTGACACAAATTAAAACGATAGAATTCCAAACTTGAGAGTAAATTAAAAGAATTTTGACCCCCTAATTATAAAAATGATGCATAATTATATATATATATGTCTAAAATACATCAACATATATGATTTATCGTAGCCACTGTGATTTACTAAAAGAATAAAGTTCATAGGCATATGTATAATTACATTACTACATTTCTTTATTTTGCTTTATACAATGCTAATACAGCACTGACATCACTGTGTCTTTTCGAGATGCAAAGAGTGAAATGTGCAAAAGGAGAAGGGAGCTTTCTCAGGTTCCTAATTCTGAGGCGCCATCTTCCCAGAGTGACTACTCCTTAAGCTGCTACAGCACTCTCAGGGTGTCTGATGTGTCTCCTTGCTTTGCCTTCCTCTGCTCGTACCTGTTTTATATAGCTGCTTTGATTATTCTGTTGGAAAGCACAGCCAATAAAATGTCCTCCAGCCTTAATACACACCCACAACAACCTGAGTATGCTGCTCATCCGTACACAATTTTTCTGGAGTTAACCTTGGTTACTTTCTCTAATTCCATCCTTGGCCTCTCTCTTATTCTCGCTTAATGCTACAGTTAGATAACACCATTCTCAGTTCCCCACTGTGTTAGTTATTTCATCCCTTCCTTTTTTTTTTTTTTTTTTTTTTTTTTTTTTTTTTGGTTTTTCGAGACATGAAGCTTCTTGATTTGGTTACCTGCTCTCATGTCTTTAAGATGTGAAGAAATCAAGGTGAATAGTTGCTGAGCCCACAATGATCCACCTTGGAAATTTTACCACCCATCATAATGGTGTGTGTGTGTGTGTGTGTGTGTGTGTGTGTGTGTGTGTGTGTGTTTATATTCTCATTCATATATTGCTGTTCAACATTTTAGCATTGCATTTATCAAACCCTATTCCAATGAATACTGGAAACTTAAAGACTGGTGTGATGGCTAATGGCTTTTTCCTTTTCACTCCATGTGTTGATTCCCAGGACTCATGTTATTGCTCTCATCACCATAAGCAGTAACAGCTAGCGACTGTTTAAACTTCCACTATTTAATATTTACTAGTTAGTATTGCCATAAAGCATGCATAAATGCTAAATATTTACTAAAACTATTCAATATAATACTTTCAACAATTCTAAGGAGTCTGTGTTATTTTCTCCAGAAGACTTAAACTTCACAATATTAACACATATGGCAAATATCAAAGTTTAAACCCAAATTAGGTTTGTATGAGTCCTGCCTTTCTGTCCATAGCCACTATGATAATGATTTCCTCATAAAACTAATGCTGAATAGGTATTCTTTGCTCAAGGGTGATGTGTGAATCTACATAAATCATGAAAATGATATGTGCATCGCACGTGGGTGCTTCAAAAATAGTAAAATAACTCTTCCTAAATGTTCTAATATGTTAATTCCTTTTACACAAATGAATGATCATTTAAGCCATTTAAGGGTCTCAAACATCATTTTGTTGCTAATAGAAAGAAAAATATTCTTTATGAAAGGTATATGATAAAAGGTTTTACAATCAAGTACACGTTGCTGGAACTCCTTCAGCCAATAGCCTCTGAGGTACATTTTAGAATCCAATGGGAGGTTTCGTTGCCATACAAAAGCAATTCTGGAAACAGACACCTCTAACTGGATATGCTGTATATTAGTTTTCAATCAGCAATGTAAACAATATAATAGAAGCATTACATGGACTCTACATTAAGATAAACCAAACTACTTTTGCCAAGCCAGATGTAATCATTCAAATTCCCATTGGGAAAGAGGTAGCCATACTATTTGGTCTAGGTCCCAAGTATTTTGTTTAGTAAATAACTTGGGCTTTGTATACTCATTTTTCCCTAACACCTATTTCCAACATTTAAACATTGCAGTGTTTCAAGTATGTTGAGCTTAAGATTCAGATGTAAACAGGACATGTGTTAGTCTTCCTTAGGCTATTGGGTAAGACACACCACACAAAAATAAACAAATAAAGGTACATTGAGAGCAAACCAGAAATTTAATAGGAGACAAGACAACAATGTAAAAATGTTATTCAACATTGAAATCTAGAAACATATTTAACTACTTGTGAAATATGCTTTTGAGAATTTTACTTTAATGTTGATTTTTAGCATGAAACCAGTTGTCTGATTTCAACTGTACATTCTTATCTTTAAAAAATTAGAGCAAGTGGTTTACATTGAATTATTTAAATGCACATATTTTAGGTGTCATATTTATTCTTTATGCCTCCACAGGAAAATTACTTGTAGACGTGGGCATTTCTGTAAAGTGAAGATGTTAATTTTTAAAGAGCTCAACTGATGAAGACTCACAATAACAGGTAGTTCTTTCTGTATTTACACCCTGGGTTTTAATTAGCTTCTTCAAACTATGATAGGAAACCTCATTTGTTTCCATGACTTAAAACCACAAGGGTATATGATCTCCTTCTCGTCTATTTGCCATCTTGCCATAAAGTCATATGGCCCGAAAGAATTAAAACCTTGCCTAACATGTGATTTCTCCACTCAGAACTCCTCCATAATTTACTTGTTGACCTAAGAAAGTATAGGTTCTCACGGTGGCAAGACCATTGATTTTCTTCTAGAGCAAGTTAGATTTCAATTTTACCTTTTTTTACCTAGTAGTCTCTGACTTTTTTACATGGTTTAATAAATAGAAAATTTATTTGCAGTCTTTCAACATTCATTGAGTAACAACAAATTTATAAATAATCTACATTCAAACAAGCAATAAACAGGCAATAGCTAAAGAAACCTCATAAAATAGTGGAATTTTTCAATAATCATTGTTTCTTTCTTGTGCTTAAAAGGCTTATCTCTTTCCTGATTGAATATTCATATGTTTTTGTCCACAGTGCATATTTATTTTGCAATATACAGTAAAATGAGAAATAATGCCCCCCCCCAGGATTTAACATGTGGGAAAAGACTAGTAAGAGTGTTGATTTTGGGGAAAAAAATCAAGTGCATTTATCTTGAAGGTTTTTCAAGAAAATAACATGCTTCCATTTTTAAAACCTTTTAATCTAACAATTTTAGTTCATTCAATATCATTTCAAATTCCAAAGAGTAATTTTGTGCAGATATAATGCACTAAAAGACTCGATTTAGCTTATGATCTAGCTTATTTCTGCCTTGATTTCTGAGGGGTGAGCTATTGAGTCAATCTATTATCATCATAGCCTTGGCCATCCACATCAGGCCTGTTCTATGTCAGAAGTAGTTACACTTTTATCCTAGAAAGTAGAGTTCAAAGGTGGGAGGTCAGGGGTTGTAAACACAATATTCATATATGAAATTCTAAAAGCAAATTTAAAAATTAAGTAAAAAAAAAGCAAAGGTCACTCATGGATTTTGAGTCCTAAATACATTTTGTTGAGGTAAACGGTCTGTGTCTTTTCTGACTTTCTAACGTATCAGGATGTGTTTTACTGGTAAGAAGGTTTTTCCAAAGTTAAGAAAAATGTTCACCATGTTCAGAAATTTTTTCTTTTCCCAAGCACATCCTAATGAGTTTACTCTATCTAAAAAAAAAAGAGAGAGAGAGAAAAAGAAAAAAGAAAAGATAAGAAAGAAAAACACAGATGACTTAGAATATTACTTGGCAAACACACCCGAGTGAAATTGCATTGGATGGCAGAAGAAAGGACAATGTAAGGGGAGAAAGAGATATTTCCAGGAAAAATAAATATTGAAAATAAGGACTGAGACTAAGTTGGTGACAGAGAGCACGCCTGAGTGAGGACCCGAGTTGGATCACCTGTATTGTCTCGACACCCTGAAACATGGAACATCTTTGTCATATGAAAAGAAGGGTAAGTGTGAAATGTTAGGTAAAGGGAATCATTGTGAACTGTACCTGTGGCTGTAATGAACATGGTGCTCTCTACAATCAAGGGATAATTCTTTTCTGGGATATGTTTTACTGGGATTGGGTTAGAGATAAAGAAAGGTAAACATCACCCTCAAAAGGTCTCCTGCAAAAAGTAAGAAAAGCCTGAGATACAAGTGTATTTCAGGTAGAAGAAAGAGGTTAAAAAGTAAGTGGAAATAATATACAAAATGAACTAGAGCACTCAGGGAGTCATCTGAATAATACTTGATAAAATTTTTAAAACGTGAGTGTTGCACTGTGACTTTCACTCAGCATAACTAATATGAACAAACAAATCTGCCCAATGTGTTCTGATTAAACACTTCCATATGTTTATTAGAGGCCACCAATGTGGCTCACATTGAGATCCTCCGCTGTGAGTGACACCTCAGTGACTTACACTATTGCACTGGAAGAAAAGAGTGGCAGACATGTGCCTGTTTGCCATTCCCGAAGGAACATGGGCAATAGTTTAATCTACTGGATGTTCTTTCTACACGCTTCCCATCAGTCCTTGGCAAAAATAGTCTCTAAAACTCTGAAAGCTTTATTGCAGACTTTTTGTTATCTAAATCAAAGAAAATGTCCTCAGTGTTCCAATGTCTAATATTCTAATATTCTCCCAGTTGTAAATTTGTTCCAGGCTTCTTTCCTATCATCTCAATCCTTTCCTCTGATCCAAGACCCCCATGAGCTCTCTCCCTGCCACTAAAAAAGCTTCCCAAAAGGAAAACTGTTTTTCCTTTGTCTTCTCTGATTTTTCAGTTGTTTGGATTAACATTAGAGTTGGCAAAAGACGCGGAAGTACCTACACCAAGGCACAGCTAAGTTTTCATGAGACACCGCATCGGGACCTCAGTTGTGCCCCCCTCCCGTGTTCTCACATACAGTGAAACAAAAAATGACACACCCACTCCCAGCTCCACACCCACTGTTCACTCAGTCCCAGGAATTAAATTCCACTTCATCAGATAAATGTGAAGAAAACAACCTTTATCTTTTTTAAAGGTGTGTTATTTTATTTTATTTTTGAGATTTTGATATAGCCACACTTTTCCTTATCTTTCCTCCCTCCAAACTGTCCCATACACCCCTCTCCAATTTCCTTCAAATTCGTGACCAATTTTTCCATTAATTCGTATTGCATGCATATACGCACACATACGGATGTTTCTCAATATACTTTGTTATGTCTATATAATGTCATTTTTTTGTATGTTTTCAGAACTCAGCATTTGGGACTGGACAACTAATTTATCTGCTCGTCCCAGTTTGACTCAGTTGCCTACAGATATTTGTGCAGGGTTGATGTCTCATGGACTTTTCCCCATCAAATTTAGTATGCCCATTCATATTGTTCTTTGTGCAACTCATGTCAGTGAGATTTTACGGGTGTAATATTACTGATATTGCTAGGAGACACAATCTCACAGCAAGCTCCCTGATCCTCTAGATCTATAAACTTTCTTTCCCCTCCTCTCTTTGACAATCTTTCCTGAGTCTTGGGTGTAGTATAGTTTTGTAGCTGTATCCATTGTGATTGAACTCTGTAACTCTGGGTTTTCATTGGTTGTGGTTTTGCATAATGGTCTCCATCTGTTGCAAAGATAACACCTGCTCAACAAGAGGGAAACCATGCCCGGTACTGGAAACCTAGCTAACGACTCAGTGTTAGCGAAGTCATGGTTGTTGGAGAAGAAGAATCTGCAACCACTAATTTACTAAACCAGCATATTCCTTAATAGTTTATAAGCATTGTTCCTTTGGTTTTGTTTTTGTTTGTTTTGCTTTGTTTTATTTCTCAGGACAGGGTTTCTCTGTGTAGCGGTCCTGGCTATTCTGAAACACACTTTGTAGACCAGGCTGGCCTCGAATTCACAGCTGCCTGCCTCTGCACCCTGAGCGCTGGGGTTAGAGGCACATATCTTCATGCCTGGCTAACATTGTTGTACAAATAACTGTACTCTTCATTTCTCATCACAATAATGTCTTTTTGAAACAGGGGACCTTTATTCTACCATGGAATCTTAAACACTGAAATAATATTAGAAAGTTCCTCATTCTTTTGATTTCATTGGGTGACAAACCTGAGAATTAATGTTTTTTTTTCCTCTGAGTATTAACTCCTAACATCAGCATATCTAGAACCTGAGTCCAGTTTTTCTGTTTCTCAGAGTAACTTAAATATTGGTTTAAGGCTAGGTCAAGACTGTCAGAGATAAACACAAGGAGAAATATTAACTTATTGTTGTGTTTCATGTATAGTCCAGGTCCCCAACAGAGATTCCCCAATAGTGGATCTTTTTTTTTTTTTTTTTTTTTTTTTTTTTTTTTTTTTTTTTGGGGGGTTTTCGAGACAGGGTTTCCCTGTAGTTTCTAGAGCCTGTCCTGGAACTAGCTCTTGTAGACCAGGCTGGCCTTGAACTCAGAGATCCGCCTGCCTCTGCCTCCCGAGTGCTGGGATTAAAGGTGTGCGCCACCACCGCCCGGCTCCAATAGTGGATCTTAATGGCAAGTTCAGCTTGCATATTGATGCCGCCAGTATAAAAGACTGAAAATTGTGCTGAACTATCCATATTAATATTCTGCATTTGCCAGTGCTTTGGGATTCTATAAAGTGTAAGGAAGGACACACTAAATACAAAGTGAATTTGTAAGTGGAGTTGAGAGTTTCAATCAACTCCTCTGCATCAGTGGCTGCTTTTCTTGGAATTGCTCATCCACAAGAAGTTGGCTAGTGTTGCTGCCTCACCTGCTGGAAGCCTCCCATAACTGAGAGTCAGAAAGAGCCAATTTCTGTTTTCTCTTGTCTCAGACTTTATAGCTTACTTGCCATCCTCTCCCAGGCCTGCCACTCCTGAGTGTTGGGGTTTCATACCAAACAGATTTTGTTCTAGACCTGAACCTCTTTCAGAAGAGTGATATGTGGCATTCTTCTCAAGGAGTGGACATACTGGTCAAGATGTCCTTATTGCAACTGTCTGAACAAGTAAATTCTAAAATATTTTTAAAAGTTGCATTTGGCTTTTTTTTCTTCACCATATGGAGGCTGGCTTATTGATGACATGCTGAGCATATCTAGGTAAGGAAAACCATAAAGGAAATATTATTTTTAAAGGATAAACTTTAAAATTGGTTTCAGTATCTGTCATTTTACTCTGGAATTGGGTAGGCACGATGTACCCTTTAATCAACTTTATCTCAGGGTGGCATCCATCAGAAACTTACACAGTTTCATTACTTATCAAACTTCTGTTTAGAAATCAAACTGAACGTGGGCAGTGTCTGCACATAGTCTTCATAAGAAATTAAATTTGAACTTCTCCCTTCTGATTTAGTATAAATAGGTAGTACAAGAGGGAGTATGGTACTGCACATCTCAATCACAGTGTGGGCAGTGATCACAATATTTAAGGGGGAAACAGCAGGTGATGAATGTTTTAATTTACAGAGTTGGATAGACAGCTCAGCTTTTAAGTGTACTTGCTGTTCCAGCAGAACTTGGTAATACAGTTCCTAACACCTATATTAGATGGTTCACAACCTTCTGTAGCTCCAGTTGTATGGAACCCGATGTTCTCTTTCAGATTTTGCATGTATGAAGCATACATACATATATACGTGCAGGCCCATACACATATACATAAAAGACAAATAAAACATGTAGTTTGTTTCCATTTTGACTATAAGAGGCATATTTAAGAACTAAAATGATGCACTGTGTAGTGAGGTTGGATGGCAAAGTGGTTGGCAGCATTTCTTGATGGAACAAGTGATCCCTGTATTGACAAAATCTTCACTTGATACAACTGCTTCCTTAGACAGTGTGAGGAATAAATCTGTCTTCCAGTAAGTATATCAGTCACATACCAGAGGAAAGGATAAGCCATGATGCTTACCGAAGTTTAAATTAAATGTTATTGCATACGTATGTATGTATGTATTATGCATGTATGTATATATAACTACAAAATATTAAATGTAAAGGTGGCCCTATGGATCAATATCTCTACACTATTATGTAGCAGCATATTAATTGAGTAATGTTAATTGCTTAAATCACATGTAAATTAACATCTACAAATTAATAAAGTTTTCTGTTAATACATATTATTTTAGAAAGCAGACTCTGATTTCCATTAATTTGACTGTTTACCCTTGTCAAGCCATTTCCATGACGGAAGAGATAAAGGCATCTCACGCTGTTTCTTCCAGTAGGAATACCCCTATTCAGCTGTGTAATCTCTGGGTCCAAGCTCTTGAGGAAAAGGCAGGTCCAGTTCAGATCTTCACTCTCCTCATTATGAATGAAATAAACATACAATTCTAATTTAACTTCACTTTCAAAGGCACACAAGATTGTCTCTCAACATGTCTTGCCTATTAAAAAAAATTTTATGATGGTAAATAAACCCTGGAAAATTCCTCCTCAGATTTTACCACCCGAAAATGCAGCTGTTGGCCGCCGCTAGCACGGCCTCACAGCTCTAAACTCACGTGCAAACCTCGTCAAGGGCAGACATTTCTAATTGATTCCAGAAGGATTTCTTTTGCTTAGATCAGGGGGCAGAAGAAGAATAATGAGCAGCTTTTCAGAGGGAATTGGGGGTTAGATTGTTGAGCAGAGCGGGGTGGGGGCTTTTAAAATCATGGGCTTGGCCCGAAATGCGTCGCAATTTTACGGTCCATTGGCCGGAGCATCTGGAATGAGGCATTCTGGCCTTGTGGTTAATGATGGTGCAACTAGTTTTCAGACCATGGGAAGCCCAAGCTAGCCCTTGCCATGTCCCTGGAGAAACCATGGGATGTTCTGCTAAATATCTGTACTTTCTCCTCATAGGATTCCCTTCAGAATCTCTGGTGTGGAAGGTGAACTTCATCATGGATCCTCATGAAATCTATCATGGGTCTCCCCTATTTTCATCATTTTAAAAGGACACACGAAAAAAGCAAACCACGCATTAAAACATGCATGTGTTTAATTTCATGTGTGTTGACAAGGTTTTCTATCACAAGTTTGCATTTGCTTTCATTTAAGGCCTTCTTGTGGTTGTATGGAGAGTGTCAGATGCTCAGGTCATAAATCACAGCACAGAACCAAGTTCACACAGGCAAGGACGCACAATGGGAGGTTCTTTGTTATTTCAAATCAGGGACAGGTGATTATGTGGGAAAAGGTGTGTGGGAAGGCAGTCCTTTTTCAAAGCCAAGAAGAAAACCAGAAGAGATATGGAAATAATTTCTGTAAAGAAAACGATGTTTACTTTAAGCCTTGGTAGGAATTCACCTTGCTGTCCTGACAACCTACACCCACAAGGAGTCAGGTAGTAGCCCAGCCAGGAAAAATGCAGAGATGTTGAGTCCGAAGGCTGAAAAACACAAAGCTAACTTCAGGCATGCCTCTCTATTTTTATCCAAACAATACAATTAATAGGGATTGTATCCATTTGAGAACTTACTCAAAATTCCAAGGTTTGTAATGTTAAACTAAATTCAATATGTTTGCTCTTGGCTGGGGATCGTTTCCTGTTTTCAAACAAAAGAAAAAGACAAAATGAAACGAAAGAATCAAACACTAAACTAAAATAAAAACAAATCCATGAAAACTTGCTTTAAAAGGTTTAAAAGGTTTAAAATGTCCCTAGATGGAAAACTTTCATTCTAACATCTGTAATCTGACCATGACAGTGTATTTTTATCAGAGATAATAGATTTGTGTTACTGAAAATATATATGACAATGCAGAAAACTAGGTAGTAAAATATCTTCAAGCATAAAAGGCAAAAACGACTTCACTTGATGAATTCTAGTGCTAAGACTTCAAACAATGATCATGGAAGAAGGGCAGAGTAGGTGAAACTGTACATTCTACCCCTTTCTTCTATGCTTCTGAACTAAGCTCATTCTCTGCCTAGAAACAGGATCCTGGACCTCAGCGTGTAGCAAATGGCAGCTTCCAGCTGGTTGTGGTCCTCCTGTTTCAACTCCATAAATGCTAGGCTCACAGGCCTCTGGCTGTACACTTTAATTTAAAAGTGTCTTCATAGCACAATGCACAGAAAGCTATCAGGCATCGTTATTTCCTTGGTTGCAACATCAATGTTGGGAACTAGCACACAAAGTCCAGTGCATCACGAGGTCATTTACAATGCACTCTGTCGAAGTTACTGTATCCCTCTTTATACAGGCAGAGGAATAAAACACTTAGTGCCGTTTTATCTCATTTACCTTAATGAAAAGGAAGATTACTATCGCATGAAATAGGCAGTATACATGTATTGTTCATCCAAACCCCCTCTGAAAGATCGTCCTCATCTATACCTTGATTTGCCATGTGTTGGTGTGAGGTGCATATGGTGGTCAGAGGTGGGCATCAAATTCTTCCTCTATAACTTCCTTCTTGATTTTCTGAGGCTGGGTCTCTTCCTGGAATTAGGGGCTTGCTGGCTAGGCTGGATGTGTTGACCAGTGAGCTTCAGGGATCTTCCTTTTTCTGCTTCTCCAGCAATGGGTTACTAACGTGTGCTACCTTGACTAGCTTTTAATGTGGGCAATAAAATCTGAGTTCAGACCCTCATGTTCACACAACCAGACTGCCTGTGGTGATATTTGATTTGTGCTATAACAAACAAAGCTTGCCTGAAGAGTAGAGTGTAAAAGTAGCTGCTAGTTAGCCATAGACGCCAGGCAGTCATGACACACAACTTTGATCCCAGCTCTGGGGAGGCACAGGCAGATGGATCTCTGTGAGTTCAAGGCCACCCTGGGCTACAAGAGATTCATCCGGACTAAAAGAGAAACAGAGCCAGGTGGTGGTAGCTCACACCTTTAATCTTAGTACCTGGAAGTCAGATGCCTTTAATCTCAGCACTAGGGAGGTGGAGACTATATGTGGATGGACAGAGAGATTAATGTAAGGCAGGAGGAGACAGGAGCTCAGAATTCAGTCTGAGATTTTGTGGAGATGGCATTCATTCTGAGGACTTGGAGAGACAGGAACCCCATTTGGTCTGAGGATTTCATAGAGGTAACAACTGCTGACTGGCTGCTCTGCTTTTCTGATCATTCAGCTTTCACCCCGTATTATCTGACACCAGATTTTTATTATCAAGGCCAATTAGAAATCACGCTACAGCTGTTAACCAACAAGACGTCTTTTTTGCTCAAGGAAGATTCTTTAGGAAAATGCGAGAAAGGTTTCATATCATGACCACACTCAAACTTTTGAAAACCAAAAAACAGGACAACCAAACAGAAGAGTGTTTAAAAGACATGAAAAAAACCCATAACACAAGAAAAGGAAATACCAAAACTGGTAAGCATGATATAATGATCTCCTCAGTACTAAGCAAAAATTGTAATTATGGATAAAGTAATATACTATTTAATATTCTAGGTGGATAATAAGTAAGAAATCTGAAAATTATAATTTGAGTGGAAAAAATTTACACTGTTTATACGTACTTTGAAAAACAGGTTAACTTTATCTCAAATTTAAATACATACACACTTTTTAAATTCTAGAAATTTCATGCCTAGCCATGTAATCCAGAAAAACTCTATGTATATACACATGCAAAATGAGATTTCTACATTAATTTTCATTGCAACACTGAACCAGAAAAACCTAGAAACGAGCACTAGCATATAAATATATCTTAATGTAGATACATAGGAAGATTTATTTAATAAGAAAATGAATAAACTGCATCTAAATACAACAGAATGATACATTTTAATAAAATATTTCCACTGGAATATTTAGGGAAAGAAACCAAAGCCAGTAAGTATGATGCTGAGATCTGAATCGGAAAACAAGAAACTTGCTTCCTAAAGGGTGAATGAACTGCTCACTAAAGCTGCTGTGCACAGGGTTTCAGACAGAACCGTTAATCACGTGGCTATTTTTCCCCCTATGGATTATCTCTGTAAATACAGAAAGGATTTCTCAAGCTTCCCACAAAGCCCTTTCCCACGAACCTTCAGAACTCAAATGACACTCTCTCTAACTCAACAGAAACTTCCAAGGTCCCCAGCAAAGATGCATCTCTATTGTAGTATATTACTTTGAGATGTGTTACATTTGTTCATGCTGCAAGGATGTGTTGCATTTTTTTTCTTGTTGCATTTGTTTAACTCTGTAAAGTTGTGTTACTTTGCCTGTCTAAAACACCTGATGGGCTATTAAAGAATTGAATGGCCAATAGCAAGAAAGATAGGAGAAAGGACAGGCAGGGCTGGCAGGCAGCAAAAGAAAAAAAAATAGGGGGAAAATCTGAGAGGAAGAAGATCAAGGAGAAAAAAAAAAGGCCTAGCTAGAAAGCTAAGAGGCAAAAGGTAGACAGGATAATTTAAGAAAAGCTGGCTAGAATAAGTCAATATATGCCAGGCATTTATAAGTAAAAGCCTCCATGTATCTATTTGAGAGCTGGATGGTAGGGTCTCCCCCCCCAAAAAAAGGTAAAGAGTAAAATAAAAACCAACTGAGCATCTCCTATCCAGGTTCTAAGTAACTCTAATCTATGTGTCATCTGACAAAGAAAGAGGAGGGCAAGGCATGCCTCAGGGTGACCCTTGGCACGCAGCACTCATGTGAGAGAACACACAAAGGCATCTCTAGGATTCTGGAAAATACTCATTTGTCTTCATTTTGTTTGTTTCTATTCTACCATTTAAACAAGATTTTAAAATGCAAAAGAGAGATTGGGATTGAAATACTAGAACTTGAAGTGTTATTTTGTTGCTATGTCAAAATATCTGAGATGAACAACTTTAAAGAGGAAAGATGTGTTAAAATATTTTAACTTTATAAAATTCAATGACTTGAATTTATGTTTTGGACATTTCTATGCCTTAGTACTCTATATCTTCTATAGCAATGAAAAAGTCTTATATGAAATAAATACATTTATATTTTATTGAAAATAGTTTTATTTTATGCAGTATATTCTGATTATAGTTTTCTCCCAGCTCCTCTCTGACCCTCTCCACTTTGCCTCCCATCCAAATCCACACACATTCTTTCTCTCATTAGAAATGGCATCATGAAATTTACAGGAAAATATATGGAACTAGAAAAAATATCAACCTGAGTGAGGTAACCCAGACCCCAAACAACAAACAAGGTATGAGTTCACTTCCATGTAGATATTATCTATAATGTCACTGATAGCAAAGATTTAATCCATAGATACACAGAGTGTAACTACAGATAATGGACTAGAGGGAACAGATAGATCCTCATTAGGAAAGGGAAATAGAATAGATAGTTATGGAAAGAGAATAGGGATGGAATGGGAGAACCAAGTGGGGAGGTGTTGACTGAGGTTTTTGTCCCACTGAGTCCTGAAGTCATTCAGTCCCAAAGAAATACATAAAGGTCTACATTAGTTATAAACTGGTTGGCCTATTAGTTCAGGCTTCTTATTAGCTCTTATAACATATATTAGCCTGTAATTCTTGTCTGTGTTAGTCACATGATTTGGTACCTTTATTGGTGAGGAAGTAACATCTTGCTCTCTTGCTTCTTCTGCAGTTGGGTTATGACTGCAGACTGAAGCTTCTTTATTCCCAGAATTCTTGTTGTCCCACCTCTACTTCCTGCCTGGTCACCCGCCTATACTTTCTGCCTGGCTACTGACCAATCAACCTTTATTTAAAATATGTGACAGAGTACAGATCATTATCCCACAGCACAGAGGGCAAAAAGAGAGGAGATTGTGGGAAGGAACACAGTGAGAAATAGGTATAATTAAACAGCATTTGAGAGTAGTGTGAAAATCTAACACCGTAGGAACTCCCTAAAATATATACATATATGAAAGGAATCGAAATAAAATTGTCAAATGATGGAGGAAACAAAGTCCCGACTGACCATCTCTTGCCACCAAATGAAGTTTCAAGCACTGCAATTGGCTTACAACTAGTTAAGTTATTAGGCAAAGAAGCCCCACAGGAGTCCCCAAACTGTCCACACTATTGCCAAGACTATAAATTGCTTTGTACAAACTGATAACAAGGCTTCATTTCTGACCACCTACACAACATCTCATTGAACATGAAAATATCAAGCTGGTGACTACATAGAGCTTTCATCATGACTTAGTGTCTTTGGTACAGAACTGCACTCTGCATGCTCTCAAGGAGAAACAAATACCAGGCCAGACTTCTTGAAAAATGGGGTAGAATTGCCTTAGTTTGTATCTTTACGTGTCCCCTGACACCTTTCTTGCTATGTACATTCTAATAAATTATTTTCCGCTTAATTGTCTGTGTTGATATTTTGAAATTGTTTTACTTTGTACCCCAGGTTGGTTTGAAACTTGCAACCATATTTCCAGAATATCCTTTAGTTCTGGGTTTCCAGGTTTATGCCAACATACTCCACACCCTATAAATTTATTATTACACAAATGCAGTGTTGGGAAAAATATCTGAGACAAAAGAAAACTTAGTATGGAGTCAAAAGGGTGACTCAGATAGGAGGAGCTGCTCTTTCAGAGTACCTGGATTTGATTGCCACCACCCACTTGGAGTGACTCACAATCACAGGTAGGTCCAGTTCCAAGCAATTCAAAGCCCTCTTCTGGAATCCATGGGTACCTGTAGTGCTTCACATATAAATAGGTAGGAACACACACAAACACATGGAAATATATTTTTAAAAAATGTAAAAGAGAGGAAGGATTTATTTTGATTAACACTTTGAGGGTAATATCTATCCTGCCAGGAAAAACTTGGTGGTATGGGTATGAGACTTTGGACATGTTGCATCCACAGTCAGGAAGAAAAGAGAAATAAATGCTGATACCTGGCTCACCTTCTCCATTTGATTGACTCCAGGTAACCAGTTTAAGAAGTGATGTTGGCCACACTCAAAGGACATCTTTCTACTCCAGTAGGCCCAGTTTAGAAACTCCCTCATAGATGTCCCAGATTCTGTAGGATATTCCTTCTGTACCCTGTAAATATGTATTTCTCTCATTGGTTAATGATAAAGCCGAATCGACCAATAACCCAGCAGAATAGGGCTAGGTTAGCCAAACAGAGACATAGAGAGAAAGAATGAGTGGAGTCAGGGAGATATGAGCCAGTGGCCAGAGGCATAAAGTGCTATAGAACTAGAAAAAATGTAGAGTAATGAAAATGTATATCAACAGAAATGGATTAATTTAAGTTGTAAGAGCTAGTTAGTAATAATCTGGAGCTATAGGCTGAGCATTCTGTTATTAATATAAGCTTCTGTATGCTTATTTGATACCAGGAGGTAAAAACAAAAGAAAAGTTCAGCCTCTGAATACAACTAGATATGTGTTTCCATGGTGATTCTAAATCCTATCCAGTTGACAAAAATAACCATAACGAAAATAATAAAAGGATATCCTGAGTTGGTGTGGCAATGAAATAGGAGCTTTTGAGTAGTGTAATGAGAGTTATAAACATATACCTCTGTTAAAGCCTGTTTAAAGGGTGGGTACCTTTAAAGTCTAATGTCAACCTGAGTCTCAGCCAAAGGACACAGACCTGGGAGTTTTTGTTCCACTGTACGTTTTTCCTCCTGTCCATAATATTAGGCTCAGGCTTGGCTTGTGGATCTTGAGGTAAGATACCAATGAATTATTTGCTGGGTTCTGTATATTTATTTAATAACTAAACTATCAACAACAATAATAACAATAAACATTTACTGAGAATTTGCTGTTAATTATTATGAGAAACATCATAGGTACAATTTTCTCATGTCATCTGCAAAATTTAGTAGATAATAACTATTCCTTCTTCCTTTTATAGGTAAGAAGGCTGATGGCAAATATATAAATATATAAATAACCAAGTAATTATCCAATAAATCACACTAAAGCAGTTCTCAAGGTGAGAATCAAATTCAAGCAATGGTGTATCAGAGCTCAAATTTTAGCTAGGCATTTCAACGTCTTAACTGAAGAATTAAACATAACACATCATCACTGTAGTTTGTCAGAAACAATGCTCTGCTTCCTGCCGTGCCATCTGAAACTTCAAATACAATATGTTTTCATAGTCATATGTAGAAACGATGTTGACATAAAGAACAGTTTGCTTCCAGAGAAATTAAGAATAGCTCCCACAATATACATGACAGTGGGTTCTTTAAAAAGAATTTTAGCATTTCCTGCTGGAAATTGACTATATCACTCATTTAGAATGTGAACATTCTATCTCATTGGATTTTAGGGCTTTTCTGCCATGTATGTCTGAATTTCAATGAAAAGTTAATTTATGCTTCAAGATTATATTATGTATAAAACACTTTACACACTAAGTAAATATGCAAGCTCTAGAGTCACTTACATGTGATGTGGATGACTGAGGTGGTAAAGCCGATGAAGTTCTCAGTGAATATATGTGTGTCGGTGACATCAAAACTGCCGTGATCCCCCAAGGCCTCAGACTCTTGGGATGATAAGGCCTCCCCAGGTTAGTAGCAGAGGACAGGCACAGCATTATCAGATTTTACAGACAGCTGACCTTTTGCTAAAACCAATGTTTGCAGGAACTGTCTATCACAACTGCCTTGTCTGGGATAATGGTGACCTTATAAAGCCTTCCCATCAATGTTAGCTAGCCTATTCTCTCCTCATTCATTGGTATACAATAAACCCATCTCCTCTGTTAGCAATGGATAATAAATGTGCCAAGTTTCTGGGCTGCTAGTTTATCTCCATCAGAGTGTGCGAAGCACCTCACACCAGCCTTTCTATGTGTTTGTCCTTTCTTTAGTCCCTTGTATCCCATTCAGGCCAAGTTCAAAGTTGTGCAAATCATGGTATAAAATTTTGATACCAAAATTTTATGCTTCACGTTTGAATTATATATATATTAAGATAAAAGTACATTTGAGAGCTCAAAAACTGTAAAGGTACTAAAGAAAATCAATTTAATAAAGAATTGTTCTTTTTGCCTTCTAACCACATAATTAGCTTGGATTTTCCATAGTAAACTATATGTTATTCTCTCCCTTGTTTATGAAAACTAAAGTATATGAAATGCACTTAATAAAATACATTAATTCACTTCTTTGAAATATTCTACTGTCTGTGTTTTTAGAGTGACACCCATCATGGCATTACATACTACATGGAGATAATTTATAATTTTGAGAGCAGTCCTAATGGGTTCCCTATTGTTATATTTTAGATACTGGTTTATTTTATGAGTTTGACATAGTTCTTAAACAGTCACCTGTGAGTGGCATTCAGTGATTCGCAGTTATTGTGCCATTACACATCTTGATACCATGAGTTCCATTACGTGTACATCAATCCATGCATGCATGCCTATCATACCTACAGCATAAATTCAACATATATGAGATACTTAGTCAGAAGTAGACATGTCTTTACAATATCAAACTGCTTTCAAAGAAATGTATCAAGTTTACAATCACTACAAAGTGTGTCTCTGTATTAGCTTATGTGGTAATTAATTTTTGTTTTCAGCTTTGGAGAAAAGAGACACGATTAAAGAAATGCCACCATATTTGTGAGGCAGTCTCCTAACTGGCATGGGAGGGCGTAACTCCATGCGAGCTCTGGCATCCCTACACAGATGGGCCTGCGTGGTATAGGAGGGGTAGTAGCTGAGTAAACCCTGGGAAGCAAGGCAGGGGGAAGCACTGATGCAGAGCTTCTGCTTCCTGCTTTGCTCCTGCCTCGAGCCCCTTTCTGACTTCCACAGTGGTGTGCAGTTATCTGGAGACAGAAGATGAGTCAGCTCTTTTCTCCACAATCTGTTTTTGGTCAATGTTTTATCACAACAGAAAACAAACAAATACACTTTGTCCTTTGATAACGAGGATGTTAGCATGTACGACGACTCCACTTAAATAAGCTGCCATGTTGCATATTCCCTTAATATTGGTATATTGTTCAGGAAGAAAATTTCGAAATTTTAAAAAGTTCTAATGAACACAAGTAAAACTGTTCAGAGATTTTCCAAGTAAGGAAAAAAATAGGCATTCCAAAATTTCTGAGAAATCTTTTTAAGAACAGTCTTAATCATCAAATATCATATCAAAACACATCTTTAATTTTAACAGTCTCTTTGCCTTAAACTTTTCATTTTCATATAATTATTTATGCTATAGGTGATGTTCTAGCATCTCAAACACTTTTCATTTTCAAAGCTTTCCTTAGAAGAATGAGGTGGGATTGTCCTTCTTGTAAAGTTGTACGTACCACTAAGTTCTTGAGGAGCTACAGCACACCCTGGTTTTCTTCAAATTGCTTCACAATGCATTTCTCCCCAATCTCTGATTTCATGTTATCAACCAAAATTTTGGGATAACAACTCGATGGCTCATCAACATTAACTAACTGAAAGTTTTACAAATCATAATTCAAGATATATTACACAGAACAAAAAACTTAGCTACAAATACTGGTCACAGATTCAACAGAGAGTAAACATCACTGAATGAGTGGATAAACAGTTCAGCTACCTACACCAAATGTCTTACCTCAAATACAAATGATAAGGATGGAAAGAGAGGCTTTAGGTGACCAAATCTGAACAGGGTTAGGAACATCAGGCAACGAAGAGTTTCCAGAAGAGCTGCCTTGGGTCTGAAATAGCATGGCATTAATATCCATTAGTCATGCATACAGTGACCTTGTGCTTATGTCATAGTTAGCATAGCAATAGCATTTACTTTAGATTTTCAGGACAGGCAACATATTTTGATGTAATTGAGTGGTATGTCCCTGAAGTGCTTTGAACACAGCCTTAACGAAGCAGCAAGGTGTGTCTTTTAAGAAAAACCTGTTTTGTCAACGTATTGTTTAGTTAAAGCAGTGATGAGCTCTAGTGAAATAATAAGGTGTTCAACAACCAGAAATGGAAAGTGTGAGGCCTGTGAGGCTCTCCTCAGTAGTCCAGTGTCTTCTGATGGCTTAGGGAAAGCTGATGCAGCGCACTCATTGAAAACAATGGCATTCGGCACTAAGTTTTCATAAAACTAATCTATGATGCTCCATATTACATGGATATTTTTATTATTATGGAAAATTCCTCTTCTGAATAAAAGAAAATATTACAAAAGAAATTCATGTCTTGCCTTTGATCCAAAAGGAATCCAATGGATGTCAAGGTCAGGAGAATGAAGGAGACCCTCAGAAGCAGAGTGACTTGGGACAGTGCCTGTCAAACAAACAGAGTTCAGTGGATCCTGGGGAGGGTGGGGGAGAGAAATTAGGATCTTACATCAACATGGAAACACCGTGCACTTTCCTGCCTACCATTGTATTCTCTGCACAAAGGTGTGGATAAAGAAGTATAATTATGTGTGGATACAGAAAAATAATTGTTTTGTCTACTTACACCACCTTATCAGATACTTCAGAAGGAAACAGATAATTTCATCATGAGCTTCTGCTTAAACTGTTAATTTCCCTTGTCTTTTGTAAAACTTTGACGTTTGAAATTAGATGAAGCATCAAGCAAGGGTAAGTGATTCACATCTGAGAAATAAATATTACACCACAGTATTTATTTTCAACATGAACAACTCATTCTGGTTTGAAATCCAAATTTTCTTTATACAAGGAAATATACAAAAGAAAAGTGCTCATTGGAGCTGTGCTGGTTAGTGACTTTAATTTTATTTTTTATTCTTTTATAAAAGCTAGAGTCATCAAGAAGAGAAGGCCTCATCTGAGAAAATGCCTCCATAAGGTTGTGTAGTAGTCCAGTCTGTGGGATTTGTTCTTGATTAATAACTGATGTGAGAGAACCCAGCCCAGTGGATGTGCAACAACTCTTGGGCATGTGTTCCTGAGTTGTGTGAAATTGCAGGGCGAGCAAGACATGGGGCAGAAGCCAACAATGCTTCAGAGCCTCTATTTCAGTTCCTGTCTTGGTTTCCTTAAATCTACTGTGAGACCATGACACAGAGTATACATAAGCCAAATAAAACCTTGCCTCCACAACATTGCTTTGGGTCATAGTATTTGTCAAAGAAACAGAAAACAAACTAAGACAAATAGAGGTGAAAATGTAAGAGAAACTATACATATACACACACTTTCATGCTTCATGAAATCCACATATTCATATAAACATTTCAGAGGTTAATTTTGATTTATTATACTAAAACCCATATTTTCAAGTATATAACTCATAAATTTAGTTAATAGGTCAAATTTCTTTCTTTCCTTCCTTCCTTCCTTCCTTCCTTCCTTTCTTTCTTTCTTTCTCTCTCTCTCTTACCTTGAAGATAGATTTTTCTCTCATACAAGCCAACCACAGCCTCCTCCATCCCTCATACCTCTCCTCTCCCCCAGAACCCCTGCTCCATTCATTATTCGTCAGCCTTCATGTCTGCACTATTGGTGCTCTGCTCAGAAAGCTGTGCCCTGAGCCAGTGTGTTCAAGGTTGTTCTCCACTTTCTCTTCCATCAGGTTTGATGTCTGGTTTTACACTGAAGTATTTATTTGATCCATTAGATTTGAGTTTTGGATAGGGTGATGAATATGACTCTATTTACATGCAGACATATTGTTAAACCAGCACCATTTGCTGAAGATGTTGTCTTTTTTCTAATGTAGATTTCTGGCTTCTTTATGAAAACTTAGATATCTTAGCTATGAGTGTGTGGATTTAAGTCTGGGTCTATGAGAAGCCTGTAGCCAAAGTGGCTAAATACAAGTTCAACAACAACAAAATTAGTGGCTCTCCTATACAAGAATGACAAATGAATTGAGTGAGAAACCAGTAATAACAACCTTTTTGTAAATTGCCTTTTTTGTGTACAGGTATGTTTCTCATATTCCTAATCTCTCTGGGACTTTTATTATGAAGGTATACTTCTTTGTCAAAGACGTTTTTGGCATCTAATGAGAAGATCATGTGGTTTTCTTCTTTCGGTTTATTTATATTGTGGATTACATTGACTGATTTCCATATGTTAAATTATCTCTGCATCTCTGGAATAAAGCCTACATGATCATGGTGGGTAAGTTTTTTGTTTTCTTTGGGTTTGTAAGTATTTTATTGAATATTTTTACCTCTATATATATAAAGAAAATTGGTCTGTGATTACCTTTCTTTGTGTCTCTGAGTCTTTACATGGTTTGGTTTTAAGGGTATCTGTGGGTGATGTTCCTTCTGTTTCTATTTTGTTGAATAATTTAAGGAGTATTGCTGTTAATTCTTCCTTGAAATTATGGTAAAACTCTACGATAAAACTTTCTAGCTCTGGGCTTTTGTTGCTTTTGGAAGAGTTTTAATGATTGTTTTTATTTCCTTAAAGGTTGTAGGGTCATTTAAACTGTTTATCTGATTTTTAGTTCAGTTGGTAAAGAGTACCTATGGAAGAAACTAGCCAGTACTTTTAGATTTTTCATTTTGGTAGAGTATAGATTTTTAAAATATGTCCTTATGATGCTTTGGATTCTCTGAGTGTCTGTTGTTATGACCCTTTTAATTCTGTGCTTTATTAATTTGTATATTTTCTTTTTGCTTTTTAGTTAGTTTGGACTAGGGTTTTTGTATTTGTTGCTTTTCTCAAGGTACCAATTCTTTGTTTCATTGAATTTTTTATTGTTCTTTTTGTATTTTATTGATTTTAACCCTAAATTTGGTAATTTCTTTCTGTCTACTCTTCCTGGGTGAGTTTCCTTCTTTTTGTTCTGTACATTCCAGATCTGCTCTTAGGTTGCTAATATTAGTTCTCTCCATTTTTTAATGTACACGCTACATTTATTGCTATGAACTATTCTCTTAGCACTTCTTTAATTTTTTTCCCTAAGTTGGGAATGTTGTGTGTAGAAGGAGGCCGCTTGTTTGTTGCTGGCTGCTTAGCCCCGAAATAATCACACAGAAACTATAATATTTAAAACACTGCTTGGCCCATTAGCTCTAAGTTCTTATTGGCTAACTCTTACATATTAATTTAACCCATTTTTATTAATCTGGGTATCGCCAAGTGGCTGTGGCGTACCGGCTCCATGGCTTCTCTCTGACTTCTCCTCCATTCTCCCAGTATACTGTTTAGTTTTCCCCGCCTGGCTCTGTTCCCATATAGCTCTGCTATAGGCGCAAAGCAGTTCCTTTATTCATTAATGGAAATCACAGCATACAGAGGGGAATTCCACATCAGTTGTGCTTTCATTGCCATTGATATTTTCTTTAGAAATATTTATGCCCTTATGTTTGAACATTAAACATTAAGAACTGAAATGTCCTTTTGGAGGACTTTTCCTTTGAAGAATATGTAGTGACCTTTTTCATCTCTCTTTTTTTTAATTAATTAATTAATTTTTTTTTAAAAAAGAAAACTATCTTTTTTCATTCTATATACCAATCCCAGTTCCCACTCCCTCCCATCCTCCCATTCTCTCCACCTAACTTCCTACCCACCCTGCATCCATTCCTCAGAAAGGGTAAGGCACATTGCTTTGGGGAGGGTCCAAGGCCCTCCCTACTATATCTAGGCTATGCAAGGTATCTGTCAAAAGAGAATAGGTTCCAAAAGAGCCAGTAAAAGTACTTGTGTTTCAATGGGTGTAATTTACTTCCTTGGCTTGAACTTTTCCTCTCCAACCTTCTGTAGGGCTGGATTTATAGAAAGACATAGTATAAATTTAAATATATCATGTAATATCTTAATTTTTCCATTTATGGTGATTGAAAGTATTGCTGGGTATAATAATGTGGGCTGGCATAGTACTTCTGACTGTAAGAATCTCTGTTGGGAAGTCATGTGTAATTCTAATATGTCTATCTTTATATATTGCTTGGTCTTTTTCTTTTTCAGTTTGTCATATTCTTTCCTCACTCTGTATTTTTACTGTTTTGATTATTATGTTAAGGGGACTTTCTTTTCTATTCCAGTATACTGAGTCCTGTGTATGCTTTTTGTATCTTTACAGGCATCTCTTACCTTAGGTTAGGAAACTTTTCTTTGATTTTGTAAAAGATATTTTCTAGTCATTTGGATTGGGATTCTTCCCATTTGTTTTCATGGAGCCCCAGACTTCCTGAATGTTTTGTTGCAGGAACTTTGTAGATATAACATTTTCCTTTAAGGATGTATCCATTGTTGTAGTGGGAGCAGCAGGGCTGTGTCCTGCCACCCAGCTAGCTTTACACTTGAAATAATTACACGGAAACTGTATTCATTTAAACACTGCCTGGCCCATTAGTACTAGCCTCTTATTCGCTAATTCTCACATCTTGCTTAACCCATATTTAGTAATCTATATAGGACCACGAGGTGATCGCTTACCAGGAGAGATCTTAACCTGCATCTGTCTTGGAGAGGAGAAGCATGGTGACTGCCTGAAGCGTCTGCCTCACTGCCTTCTACCCAGCATTCTGTTCTGTTTACTCCACCTACCTAATTTTCTGTCCTATTAAAGGGCCGAAGCAGTTTCTTTATTAACCAATGAAATTAACACATAGACACTCCTCCATCACATTGTATCTTCAATGTCTGAGATTCTCTCTTCTATCTCTTATATTCCTCTGGTGAAGCTTGGCTCTATAGTCTTTGTTCACATTCTTAAATTTTTCCCTTCCAGATTCAGTTTGTTTTATTTATTACTTCTATTTCTATTTTCATGTCTGAACAGTTTTATTTGTTTCTTCATTTGTTGGGTTGTGTTTTCCTTGCTCTCTTTGAAAGATTTTCATTACTCCAATTGTTTGTTTATGTTTTCCTGGATTTATTTACAGGATTTATCCATTTTCTCTTTAAGGACTTTTTTTATCTTTATATAGTTAGTTTTAATTTCTTTTTATTTTACTTCAACTATTTTGGAATATTCAGGATCTGCTGCGGTAGGGATAACTGAACTATGATAGTGATATACTTACTCTCTTGCTATTTTTCTCTCATATACTAATACCAGCTGTAGTTTCCCCTCTCTCCATTCCATCCAGTCCTCCCCAAGCACCTCCCCCATTTCCCATATAAACGCCACCTCCTTTTCCCTTCAGGAAAGATCAGGCCTCTTAAGAATATCAGATTAACATGGAATAAAAAGTTATAATAAGACTAAGCACAAACTCTCACATCAAATCTGAAAGAGTCAACCCAGTTGGAAGTAAAGAGTCTCAAACGCATTCAAAAAACTCAGAGACAACCCCCACTCCCACTGTTGGAGTCCTAGAAGACCAAACTACACAACCATAACGTCCGTGTAGAGAACCTAGCACCAACTCTGACAGGCTCCATGATTGTCATTGTCATTTAAGTCTCTGTGAGCCCCTATGAACCCAGCCTAGTTGATTCCTATTTTGGCCTTTAGGCATCTGGGTTTCGGGTGATTATAGGTCTAGGTGTTAATTTTTGTGTTTGTCCTAGTTGTGTGGGAGTTGTGTTTCTGTTTTCTCTCTAGGTTTTCAGAGAATGTGTCAACACAGTGTTTTCCATTTAAATGCCCTGCTTAGTTGGTGTGTTCCTGGCAGAATTCTTGCTGGTGTTGGAGGCTGGGGGAAACTTAAGTCAGGGGGAGATGGTCTGAAGGATCCACAGGAAGTATGGATAGGGCAAGGGCAAGCTTACCAAGGTGATTTGTTGCTGTGCTAGGGGTGATTCTGAGAATTGGGTCTTGAGTAACAGAGAGAGAAACCTGGTTTAGGGCAGGTGTGACCTGTTGGAGCAGGGGTATTGACCCAGGTGGGACTTGGAGACAGCAATGAGGCAGGAAGGGGATGGCAGTATAGGATGGTGTGTAGGATCCACTGGAGGCTTGCCTAGCAGGAAGGAAGGCTACAGCTGGTGTTCTGTTGTAGCACTAGGGGAGACCCTGAAAACCGGGTCTCGGCTAGTGAAGAGAAAGGGGATGGTCCAAGGGAAGCCTATCTTACTCTTCTACATGACAAAATTTAGTAATAATGTTCATTGAGTATCTATTATTTCCAGTTTCCAAATTAGGTTTCTTAATTCACAAGTATTACTAAAGAAATTTAATGGCTAAACTTGACCCGATACTAGCTATGGGCTTAGTACAGGCAGGGGAATGACACCTGCAGAATGAAACATGGAATTTGTTGACAAGAAACTCTGAATATGTTCCACAGATTACAAAATGATGTCAATAAGATTATCTGTGAGAGTTTAGTTTATTGCCTTTGGCAACAACCTGCCTGAATTCTGCAGGTGAACTAAATCACAGTGCATTTTAACAGCTAAAAAAGGATACTGTTAAAACACAGGTGCAAACAATGCATTCATGACTAAATAGGATACACACACACACTTAACATATACTATGTGTACATATATCCTATTGCAAAAATATGTTTTTATGTGTGTGTATGTATGTATGTCACATAGATACTGATTTGCCTTATCAAGTCTATTTTCCTTGCTCTACAAATTTTTACCACCATTTTTCTTCCAAGTCTCCTGGTTTCCTCTTTCAAAACATGAGGCTCTTACAGTTGACCTGCCTGGGTTCCCATTCATAAAATACATTGAATAAATTTCCTGCCATGGTTCCACTGAGGTATACAAATGAATGTTTGACTCAGTTTTGTATAGTCACACAGGAAGTTTTCTGTAGGACAGTATTTAAAGCTAGAGTGGCTGGCAGCCATGTTGGCTCATGAAGTAGACTGAGCATGAAGAGAAGGGCTGAAGAAAGCAAGGCTCTTGATATATGAAGCACTGAGGGGGCAACCATTCCAAAGGTGTAATTGTGTGAGTCAGTAAGCTCCCCTGGACAGAATCCCTGTCATATAACCAGTGAATTCTGCTCACCACATTCCAGACTCTATTTAAAATGGAGATACACAGTCACAGTTCGATACCTAAATTATGTAGAATCTATAGACTTGTCTTAGTGAAATACTCCATCGACATAGACCATTGTTAGTACAAACTTTCATTTAGTCCTATGTGAACACTAGGTAGTTAAAATTCTCAAGAATGGTCAACAAGGAAAATATACATACAAGTAACTTTATATGTAGTCAACACACTTAGGAATATATGTCTATACATACATGCATATCTGTATTTATAGGCATACACACATACACATATCCTAACAATTAATGAAAAAAAAGAAGCCTTGAATTAGAAATATAGCAGAGAAGGTTTTATGGGAGATCTTGGAGGAAAGAAAGGCTAGCCAGAAATGTTGTAATTGTATTACAACCTCAAAAATCAACCAAAAGAAAAAATTCTAAGGAATCTTTCTTGCTTTATATCTCAACAAAGCTAAATGCAAGACTTCCAGTCTTCCTATGAATGATTTTTATTTATTAATGTTTTGTCTTATCTTGTTTAAAATTTTTTATGTTTTATTTTGGAGTCAGTTTCTTTACCCAGCTCTCTTATCCAACTAGGGCCAAAATCTCCAGCCTTATCTCAACACAACTGCAGGTGCCACATCCCCGAGTGAGCTACACCCACTTATGGTCCTCTCCCTCACATTTCCTCCACATACTCAGCATCTTAGATTGTCTGCATATTTTGGTATTTCTTTTGTGCATTCCAGGAGATATTTTTGTGCAATTCATTCACAAATTGTAGATGGTCTGTACATCTTAAAACCAGATATATGCAAACCTACCAACACTGCACGGAGTACAATCGTTGCTTTAAGACACAGCCATTATTTGTCCAGAGTAACTGTGACAACCCCAACATTGCCGACTCTGAGATTATTTCCTGAGATTCTCATTTTCTTTGTAAAACACAAATTCTGTGATATTTTTGTCTTGTGATTATATGTTGTATTTTATCTACTCTTTCATTAGTTACTTTATTACTTTTATCTACCTTTTGTGGACTCCTTCACTTTAATGAAGAATATATTACAAACAAATCAATTGAAAGAAAAGATAATTGGTTAAAATATGTATTTTATCATTTGTGCAGTTTGCAGTCCATTTTTATATGCTTTTTGTTACTTTTGTTGTCTCCAGAACACGGTCAGTATAGATAATGTTCATTACCTAAAGTATGCCCATTCTTAAACTATCCATACCTCTCAGTGTGCTTATGTTTAAGCTACCCCAGGTGGGGCATTATGTATATATTCGAAAGAAAAATATAAAAGCTGTAAACCCTGCAGTAGAAATTCTCTAAACCCGGATTATCAAGCAATTGTCTAAACACAATAGGTATCTTGAAACTGACAGAAAATATACTGTCTTAAATATGTTTAATTCTGATTTTTGAAATCTTTTATTTCTATTACAAAAATATATAACAAGTCACAAATTTACCATTTAGAATGGTTTCAAAACATTTGATTCATATTTCATATAGCAGCACTGGGATACAATTAATTTGTTTACATTTAATAGTCTTGAGGAAATTAATTTTCCTCTTTAAAATGTACGGTGTTCCCCCAAAATGAAAGCAATCACGAAGAAAAATAGAGCATAGTTGCTAAGGAAGAACATATTTTAATTAAGAACTTGATGAACTTTTTTCACATACTATGTTAAAAGTACCTACCTCTGTGTTTGCAAAGGTCTCTTCATAAAATGACAGCATCACTGCAAACTGCAGGACGGTGTACATCTTTAATTTCTGGGATGCTGCTGATGAGAAGGGGACTTCCTGTCCTGTAACCTAGGTAGACCAGAAGGACGCTTTCCTTTACTTTGTGTCATGGATTATCTCTCTTGCAAAAATTCACACTTTGGGAAAGAATGAGTCCCAGAAAAATGCTGTTTTCCATCTTTGCTCCAGAAGGTCTCAGACATTCATTTCCTTGACTAGAAAATGATGCAGAATATTTTGCATTCTAACTATGATTTAGTCTTCCTTAAATGGAAATGTCACGGGTTCTTAATATATATTCAGGATTGCAATAGCCAAGAGGAATACACTAGAACCTCTCGCATCTGAAAATATGTCCAGCAACATGCCAAGAAAGTGAAAGCAGGGCCAGGCGGTGGTGGTGCACGCCTTTAATCCCAGCACTCGGGAGGCAGAGGCAGGCGGATCTCTGTGAGTTTGAGACCAGCCTGATCTACAAGAGCTAGCTCCAGGACAGGCTCTAAAGCTGCAGAGAAACCCTGTCTCGAAAAAAAAAAAAAAAAAAAAAAACCGAAAGTGAAAGCAGGTGATTCTAGGCAGCATAGATAACTATGATTCAACATCAAGTAGTATTTTGTTAAAACATCTTTCTTAAACTACTTACATTTCTAGAAGTACCATGCTGTGCTTTTGTTTAGATAAAGCAGATGTAGGCACTGATATAATTTAAAAATACTGTCTTTGACTATTTTGTTGAAGACAGAAAAGTAAAACCCTCCTTTCTGGGCAATTTAATGAAGAAATAATCAAAGTATTTTTTACCTCTGTCAAGCTGACTAACGAGAACTAATTAAGGATGTAAAATATATGTGAGTAAGATATTTAAAAACAATAAAATATTATTCAGATAATATTGTTCTTTAAGATTCACATGAATTTTTTTTACCTAAAATGCCATCTTGCAAATAACAATCAACTCTTCCTATTGTTTCTGTACTTGTATTTGTGACCTTCATTTGATAAATAATCAAAGCACAGATCATGAACAATTGAATGGAAATCATATTTTCCTCTGTTGTGAACATTACTTACCTCTGGAATTTCTTCACTCAGGCCAAGTCTTGGTTTACCTGGACCCCATCCAGGTCCTTTAAATAGGACAGACACCTTATGAAAGAATCCAGGTGTGGCCCAGAATGTATTCCATATATAGAGTAAATGGTGAAACTAGGGGGGAAAATATATATATATATATATATATATATATATATATATATAAATATATATAGTTTACTCTAAATGATACAAGCATAATAGAGTTTTAAATATAGTTAATTGTTTATGTTACTATTTTGTTCAATGTAATTTATATATTTTAATATACATCATGAGAAGGTAGGTAACATATTGATATGTAATCACATTGTTTTCATTAATTCTATGCATTCTATATATCTTTGGTATTTAGTAAAAAATCTTTTTTTTTATAATTACCATGGTCCTCTTTATTAAAGGAGCTTACTATGAAACATTGCACTATGTTATACACACACCAATCTCATACATCTTGGATTTATTGCATGTCTTTATAAGTGTACATAATATTTTTGTTTGTTTGTTTTATCCAGTCTTAAACTCTTCCCTAAAAATCATCCAAATAGCCAGGATTCAGGTACACCAATACCCTGGCTTGCTGTGCATCTTGACTGCAACAAGAGAGCATATACAGTTATTGATCAATTTTAAAATGAAAAGTATATAATTAGTTACAAAATCTTCAAAGAAGAGTAAATAAGTTATGAGGTGCATCAAATAAAATAAGCTAGCTTGTGTGAAGGCAACATCCTTGTCTATTGATTCCTTTCTAACATCTTACTAGGTAGATATTGCATTTAACTAGAGGCATCGTAAGACTGCTTATCCAGATATTTTTAAAGCAATGACTTATTGTGTTACTAATATGATATTAACAAAAGATATGCACAAGCATTTCAGCTTGTAGTGCTCTAAGTATCAAGTAACTCATATTCAGTCACGGAAAAGAGGGGTTTTGTGACTGCAGGAGTCTTTAACAATAAGTGCTAAAGCAGGAATATGCATCCTTTAAATAACATTCATTTGACATTCACAGAAGTTAAAAAACATGCTCACATATAAGTGCTCAATAAATTTTAACTATAAGGAAATTTCACACAAGTATCCCTAATGCACCGTAGGACTAAACATATTCATAGGATTTGAGCATCAACTCCAGACTCTAAATGTGAGGGTTTTTTTCAAGTATAGAAATGCATTAATGGAAAGAAAAGCTTTTGCTCTCAGAATTTGTGATTGTGCTGGTATTTTAGCAGTCAGTCCCTGGATGAATTTAAATTGCTAAGTTTAGAAAAATGGATTTTATAATTACTTGAAATATTCCAGGAATCAGGCTGAGTTATTACAGGGCTTCATGGGGACATTTCTGAAGACGAGGTAAATGTTAGATGGAGGTTTAGCCTGGGGATTTTCTATACTAGTAATACAGAAAATTAGTGTGTTTAGAACTTCCCACATACATTAAAATGCTAAATCATTTGGTTATTTTGCAAATTACTTCAATTTTATTTCTGCAAGTCTAGATACTAAGCATGAGCAATATATCATAATAGTTTAATGACATTTCCCCAATTTACTTGGTTTCCAATCCCCAGGAACTTTGGGTCTTTCAAAAGAGAACAGAGTGGTCTACACCTAAAAAGGCAAGTGTATCCCTGTGTTTAGTGGGGAAAATTCTAAGCTTCTTTGTGGGTAATAAAACCTAGGTAAGCAATTTAGCTGTATTCAAAGGGAAATCACTGAAAATAATGAATTTGTATCTCTTAATTATTAAACTCTTAATTATCATAAGTCGCTGACTTAATCTTTCTGACTAAAATGAGCACAAAGGAAAATAAACCATACAGCCACATCTGACAACTATCATGCTGAAGAAAACATTTTTAAATGTAGTTACCTGGAGGCTTAATTCTTGACTTAAATGTCCTGTGGTTCAAAAATGCCTGTCTTTGTCCACTTTGGCACATAGCAATTCCTATGTATTCATCTACTGTGTGTGTAGTGCTTACAATATTCATTCACTAGCCTTCTCTCATGCATGATCCTCTCATTCTCAAAAAGTGTATGTTCCCAAAGCCTTGCTTCCAAAGGTGTTAAGTATCCAGTGGTAATACTCACATCCCCTATAATCTCCCCCCACATCATCCACAGTGCTGCTGAACAGAATCTGCACTTTATAAAGATGGTCTCATGAATCGCATTGGCATCAGGCTTGTAAAACTCCAACCTAGAGATCAAGGTGGACTTTTCCATGTCTCTTTCTTTATTCATGTTAAGGAGAAAAATCTACCTGAAGTTAAGGGGGAGGGTCTTCCATGTGTATTTTTTAAATGTGTTGTAAAGATTTGAACATATTGATTATGTGTCTCCTGAGAGATAGAAAGAGAAGTGCCATGTAGTCCCCATACATATGTATGTTTACATATGTATACACACATCAGCAATTTTCTTTCCAGCTGTGGATATAGAACAATCACTTTCTGGTGTAGGAGGGTCTTCTTTCTATGTGTTGCTTTTATTGGTTAAAAAAAGAGACTGTCTTGGACTTTTGATAGGACAGCAGCTTAGATAGGCAGAGGAGACAGAACAGAATGCTGGGAGAAAGGAGGCAGAGAGGGAGAGCCACCATGGAGCCAGCCACCAGGTCAAACATGCTGAATCTTTCCCAGTAAGCCAGGACATCATGGTGAAATACAGATTAATAGAAATGGGTTAATCTAGATGTGAGAGTTAGCCAATAAGAGGCTAGAACTAATGGGCCAAGCAGTGTTTAAATGAATACAATTGTGTGTTGTTATTTCAGGATATAAGCTCGTCAGGCGGCCTGGAGTTGGGTGAGATGAAAAGCAGGCCTGCTCCTCCCATTACTACAACCTTCACTACAGAAAGAATGGCATTTGGACCTAACTGGTGTGTGAAGCCACAGTCAAGTAAGTAGGTTGAAATGAGCTAAGTGAACCTGAGTCTTGGATTCCTAGGGCAAATTTGTAGCTGACAATTGAATCTGGAATTATTTAACAGCTGTAGATAATTCTTTTGTGTCAATGTTCTCTGAAAACTTAAGTAGGTTTGTAAAGCAAGCCCAACAGGAGCCTTTGATTTTGTTACTTCCAGGACATGGCAAGCAGCCTTGTGTTTAGACCCATCACTGAATGGCAACCACAGCTTTTAGAGCATTCTTATCTTTTCCTCATTTGTGATTCCTTAACCCCAGGAGCCTTTGTGGTCATCTGATTTTAACACATTGGAACTTGGCAGACATTCTTCATTTCTCTAGTGCCAGCCACTAAGGCCAGTGAACATGCAATACCACATGTCTGATGGAAAATTGGTCTGCTCCACCAAGTCTTAGCAGGAGAGGTAACATGTGGACCTCACTGATGGATAATACCCCGTGACACCTAGCTCTAAGATGAGAAGGATAAAGGCCTCATGCTGAATTTCTAACCAGAGGCTGAAAACTTGAAGCAAATATTTTTCTTACTGTGGGATCAGCCTTAATTACATGTTGCACCACCACTGTTCCTGAATACATGAATATATTTAATGTCTATTCTGAGAAAGAAAAAAAAACATGTTTTTTAAAGAGACACTCTTTTTTGCATTTGAGGTAAAAGACACATTTGAAAACTCTTATAATGAGTTTTAATGGATTTTGCCCATCTGGCTCGTATCACTTAACTGATAAAGCTATTTTAAATTCTTTTATATGTAAAACATTTTTTCACAGCAATGTAATGTGCTTCCACCTACAACAACTGTTTTCCTTTTGTGAAATTATATGCATTCAGGAAGGACAAGGCTGAATGAATTACCTGAACTTTGAATGGTTCAAATGTATCAATAGGATGTGTTAGGCCATATATAACCTGTTCATTCTCAGCTTCAAATGTCCCTGGAAGATAAACATTGCAATATGATTATTGATTTTCTATGAATCACAAAGCAGCTAATTTAACTCTTTTGGTAGTTGTACACTTTACTTACCAAACATTCTATCCCAAATAATAAGAGTGCCAGCATAGTTTTTGTCTATGCAGTACCGATTTCTGCCTGTGAGACAAAATATTAAAAACAATTTTTCAAATACATAGAATTGAGCTTTTGAAACATTTTTCTCTTATTTTTAAAGCATGCAAGAAAAATTCAAGCAATGAAGTGGCTCTAAATATGCCTTCTCCCCAAATTTAAACAAATAACCAGAAGCAATTGTGGAAAGTTGGAAGTACCTAAGAAGACAATGATTAATTGTTCAGTGCCAAATAGTCTACCTTGAAAACACACATACAGATAGCATATTACAGAAGAAGATTGTTTTTAAAAATATGCAAACATATGCATCACATATTTCAGAGAACCACATAGTTGCCCTGGCCTAGCTGCCTTGACAGACATGTGAAATAGATTTCTTAGGTTAGAGTCCATGACTCCTGGGGCACAGTGTGCCTTCCACTTCCTAAGAAACCAAAACACCCACTTACGCAGTGAGGCAGGCAGGTTGCTTTGAGTTTCTCTGTATGATTCCTTAGTAGTCAAGGAAGCATGGAAATTTGACAGGGCACTTAGTCTTAGACTTTTATCTTGTCTACCAGGAATAGCTTGCAAACTTTCCTGTATCCTGGCAACTACAACTATATTGGTCCTGGCCATTGCAATTATATTCCGTTTCAGATAAAAGATATAATTGCTCTCAATGAAATTGTCACAGTCTCAGATGTGACCTATCAGGTGACCTTGGCCCAATAAGTCAGCACAGGCACTTATAATATGAAAATTTGAAATCTGTTCCCTGGCAATGCTGAAGCATGCACGGGCAGCCCATATATGGTAGTTCTATTGAACTTGTCCATATTGGGTTTCATGGTCTAAGTTGATGAGGACAACTGATCAGGTCTCTTCCTCAACCAGGTCTCTTCCTCAAACTTACAATATACATCATATATCATATATCAAAAATATATAGAAGCAATAATAATTAGCAAAAAAGAGACTGTGAATCTGAAGGGGAGTGGGGGGCAGCATATGGAAGGGTTTGGAGGGAAGGGTGAAATGTTATAATAATAATATCAAAAATTAAAAAAAAACAATCTTAGATTCTATTCATAGTCTCATTTTAACTGTGTTGGTGTTAAATTTATTAAAGAGATAAAGGTCTTATTGATTTATGCACATTTTCCCAATGTTTTAGTTAAATGTCTAGGTATAGTCACATAGCTGGTATTATAAAATGAATGAATAATTGAAAATCACATTGTTTGGAGGGAAGTAAAAAGGGAATAGATGGGAATACATGTATTTGGGGTTTGAGCAATGGTGTAGTTCACCATTGCACTGGCTGTTCTTACAGAGGACTGAAGTTCAATTCCCAGCACCCACGATGGCTCACGGCCGTCTACAAATGCAGTTCCCAGGCATCTGACATCATCTCCTGTCCTCCAAGGAGACTATGGAGACTTTATGCATGTAGTATACTGGTGTACATGCAGGCAAAATAATCCCCATACACACAATTATAATAATAAAAATAAAGTTTTTAAAAGGAAATTATGTGTTTACTTTTATTTTGTTTTTATGCTATTTTAGTTTTGCTCTCTGCTGATATTTCAGAAAGAAAATTAGAACAATATTACACTATTTTAATAATAAAAGGCATAATAAAAATTAAATTACTCTTGGAATTACTACTTTTAGTAATATGTTAATTTTCCAGTTCCAAAACATACAAAAAATTACAATTTAAACTTAATGCAAGGAACTGGCAATGATTTTTGTTTTACATGTTTTGAAACTTAGATAGGCATAATAATATAAATGTTACTAATCCAAAGGAAAGAGTTTTAATCTAATACACCGTGTATCTGCATTCGTGAACACACTTTCTGTGCATGCACATGTGAGAACAGAGCCGAGAGTTTACATATGACCTAACTGGTTCTCCACCAGGTGTGAGAGTGCTTTGCCCCTAAAGGGATTGAGGCAATGTCTGAAGCCATGACTGACTGGGCATCACAATAGGAGGAGGGCACAACAAAGCAGGCTTCAGTCAGAGACTCTGCTAAGCACCCTACAGCGCCTGAACAGCTTTCACCACAGTCTCGGTCCCGAAGGACAGGTCACTGCTAATGGGAGGTAAAGAAGAAATGAAGCTGTTTATTTTTCAGGGTGGACTCCCCTTTCCAGATTTTTCTGTTTATGCGCAGGAATCCACAAGAAACTTCCACTCCCTTGCTAACTGCTCCCTGGGGACAGGAGAGCGCTGAGTTTGGAAGCTCTAGACACCACCTCTCCAGGGCTGTTGTTGTGGTCCAGGCGAGGGAGAAAGGGACAAGTTCCTTTCGAGAAGGCTACCCTGTAGTGTTCCAAAACTGCCTGAGAAGGCAGAGGTTCAGACCAGCAAAGACACAGCATTCATTCTTTGTCTTGTGCCTTCGGCATTATGCCCTTAAGATTTATTCATGCCAGTGTATGCCGAAGTGACTGAGACAATCTCACCGCTATACGGGTATGCAGTCTCCAAACACGAAGAATCTACTATGTATTCATCTACACTACAGTTCACACACTCCAAGTTTACATTTATTTTCCAGTCACAAATAATGCACATTCTTAATGGTTCCTGTGCTGCTAAAAAAAAAAAAAAAAAAAAAAAAAAACACGGTTTGATGGTTTGATTTTCCCTAAACTTAGTGTCTCTGCCTTAGGCACGAGCTGCATGGAGTCTTCTCATTGGGTCATTATGCATGTGTTAAGTTAGGTAGTAAATTTAGCAGAGTAAAGCATTGGTTATCAGGTTTTTTCAAATCCCAATATGCATTTTTTAGATTTTTAAAAGAAGTTTGTTTTTGTTTTTCTGCTTTTTTTTAAATTTTGTGATTGGCTTCTGTTTTATTTTCTGTAGTACACATATTTCAAAAATAAAAGCTTCTTTCAAATCCAATATTCTTAAAGACTAACAATGTAGTAGACTAACTGCCCAGTGTAGACAGGGCAGTTCCCCAGCACTGCGACAGAGTATCCTACAGAGGACTCCTTCAGGATGTGACCATTCCTATCTAGCTGCTTGGCTCACTTTCCAGCTATAAGGAGATAAGATGGGAAGCCGTTGAGAGAGGTCACTTCTTTGAGAGAGGTCACTTCTCAACTTTGAAGCTCAGGCTTCTCTGAAGAGGAAAGGGGAAACAATAATTATTTATATAGCACATAATAGTGTAAGGTCTGTATCTGCTAAAGTGGCACAAAAATGACATTGCAGTTTTCAACGAAAAAAATAAAGGCAAAACCACAGAACTTTCTTACCATGATGAACCCTGTGATGGCTGGGAGTGTTAAGGACCAGTTCCAAAGGACCAAGGCTTCTAATGACCTGTGCATAATAAAAAAGAGCCACATGCATAGTTACCCCTGAGTGTGTCTACGTATTGCACAAACACATGGCAGTCACATGAGAGATGTGGTACAGAAAGTTTAAAGTTCTTTCTATCTACCTCCCCTCCCCGTCCATCACAGGAAGGTGGTGCTCATCAAACTTTTTGAGATACGGTATGACAGTCACAGACTTGCCTGACTCAGTTCAGTGGCCAGATTCCCATGGTTTACTGTGTCATCCCAGGAAAACCAGCTAAGCTCTTTGTCATTCAGTGCCTGCATCTCTAAAATAAGAATAATAACAGTGCTGCAAAATAATGTAATTCCAGACCTCTAAATGTGACTGTATCTTGCATTCACAGTGGCTAATGGGAAAAACAGCCACTATCGGTCATGACATTGGAGGAGCAGGCAACATGTCACCGGCACAGGGAAAGAACAGGATGATGGACTTAAAAGCTGAACTGTTCATGACACAATGAGGAATGTAAGGAGGACATGTTATTTGGATACTTGTTTGAAACAAAGAAATGATCTTAAACATTATCTTGTGGGTAATGAGAGGATTAGTAGCTAAACCCATTTGCTTTAGAGTGATCCAGGCATTGGCAGTGGGTATTAAAGTGCCATTTTACAGAAGCATAACTGATGAGATCTAGACTTTGCTTGAAAAATACTTTGGAAATGAAAGTAGAAGGAAAAATAGAATATTCGACAGAAATAAATCAAAATCTCTGATTAATAAAAGCAACATACACAAATACATGACTCTTTCTACTTTTCTAAATTCCTGACAAAAATGAAGGTAAAAATTTATGAAAAAGATTTAGAAAAGAATTTATAATCTATCAGTATATAGTGATGTTTATTAAGCCATTAGCAGATGTCTAAATTCAGAAATATGCTTCTATTTATTCATTCTATTTTTAATTATGCATATTTGTGTGCTTCTTAGTATGGCTTATGGATCTAAATGCCATGCCTGAGTGTGTCAGATGAGCCCTTGGAGCTGTAGTGAGAGACAGTTTTCAGCCCTCAAACAAACCTGGGTGGTGGGATCTAAATTCAGGTCTTTGCAATATAGTGCATGTTCTTAACCATTGGGCCATCTTTCCAGATCCAGAAACACTTCTTAATGGAAATTCTTCATTCATGAGGATGTGCTTTGCTTTATTTTATTGATCTCTAATGTTAAAATCAGTTCTGTAGTTGTTCTGTAGATATAAGAAGCAGGGATGGCTCACAATATTCTGTACCTGTGGTTTCACTTATATTCCTGAAACTGAAGATATACCCTCATTGGCAAACAGCAACCTATACCATAACACAGGCCTCCACATGGTCTCTCTATTGTCTGTTATTTACAGGCCTGAAAGGGAATCCTTGCCTTCACCTCTGCTGCTATTTCTTCAGGGTTTCTCAGTTTCTGTCTGAAAGGGCAGATATCTGCATGCAATTGAATGTGAATAATCACATGCCATGTGCTAATTTAGATTTTTCTCTATTCCTCCATCCCTTTCCTGGTTTCTTCCTTTTAGCCTCTCTCCAGCCCTGCTCTCTTCTCCATGAGTTTATTAGATGGCAAAGGTGTTATATTTGGACTTAAAATGGTGATGTCCTTGAGTGTGAATAGAATTATAATGGTGATTTCATTGGCTGTAAATGGAGTTATAGTGGTGCTGTCATTGGGTGTGAATGGAGCTACAATAGTGCTGTCCTTGGGTGTGAATTGAGTTACAGTGGTGCTGTTATTGAGTGTGAATGGAGTTAAAATGGTGCAGTCCTTGGGTGTGAGTTGAGTTACAATGATGCTGTCATTGGGCATGAATGGAGTTACAATGGTGCTGTCCTTGGGTGTGAATGGAGTTTCAATAATGATGTAATTGGGTGTGAATAGAGTTACAATTTGATGTAATTGGGTGCGAATAGAGTTTCAATGGTGATGTCCTTAAGTGCGAATGGAGTTTCAATGATGATGATGTATTTGGGTGTGAATGGAGCTACAATGGTGCTGTCCTTGGGTGTGAATGGAGTTACAATGATGCTGTCTTTGGGTGTGAATGGGGTTACAATAGTGCTGTCCTTGGGTGTACATGGAGTTACAATTTGATGTAATTGGGTGTGAATAGAGTTTCAACAGCAATGTCCTTAGGTGTGAATAGAGTGTCAATGATGATGATGTAATTGGGAGTTACATTGGTGATGTCCTTGGATGTAAATGGATGTACAATGATAATATAAATTGGTGTGAAATCTATTTGACTTTTACAGATGTATTGCTAAGAACTATATGACAGAAATATACCCAGCCCCTCCTCTTCTCTTCTCCTCTCCTCTCCTCTCCTCTCCTCTCCTTTCCTCTCCTCTCCTCTCTTCTCTTCTCTTCTCAGCTCCTTCCTCCTTCCCACCTTTTTAGGATTTCTTACTTTTTTTCCTTTCATCCATCCATCTGTCCTTCTTGTCCATCTTTCTTTCTGCTTTCTTAAAAATATCTGGCCTAGGGTGGGGGTGGCGTGTCCTATCTACCTATTTTCTAGTTATTTCTAGAAGAAATGTATTTTAACTTCCAAATCCATCTCCTTTTCCCTATCAGAATGGTGGAATTCATTTGGCTATTAAGGATTGTGGTTTCTTATTATTAATTTTGGCATTGTCATGTGCTTTGAGTCTATGCCTTGTATTTCTAACATTATAGCCCTCCAAAACAAAGCATAAAACTATTGTCTGACAAATACAGTGTTAATCATGGGGTTTAAGAAGGAGCAGTGTGTTTTATTTCTTATAGTCTATCACTTGTGTACAGAAGGGTGGTTGGTGATGGCAGAATGGGAGAGTGGGCTCCTCAGCCTTCAGAACATTACCAACTGATGAGTTTGGTCCGACTTTTGGTCTCCGGCAGAGAGGCAGAGAACCAGATGGGAAAGGAGAAAGCCATCTTACCCATGTTGGTCTCTCTCTGGTGCCTAACATTTGTTACAAAAACAAACAAGAAGGGGGGTGGAGGGGACTACACTAAGCGGCTTCTGCTGGCCAGATGGGTTTCTGAACTCAAGTCCTGGTATGTGTGCAACCGGATGCAAAGCCACCCGAGTGAGTGGCTTCAGATGCCTGGAGTCTGGGCTGTGCGGCGTGCTTTTTTTTTTTTTTTTTTTTTTTTTTTTGTCATGTTCTTTTCTTTAGAGAAAACTTTTGCTCCTTTAGGCCAAAATATAGTGGTATCAATAGCAAAAGTTCCTTTGAAATTTTTAGGTAAAAGCCAAGTATGATACAGCCAAAAAGAGTTAAATTCTCTGGTACTCTGCCTATGAGTACCATGGAGCTGAGGAAGACCACCACAGGGCAGATGACTCATCGTTCAGACAAACCCGTCTGAAGCTCCCATGTAAAAAAGCTCTCTTACTCAAAGTCATGGAGAATTCATTAATATTTAATAAGAGCTGAGCGTAACGATTTAATTATCGCCCACTTTTGCAAATTCAGCCATTTAGCAATTCTACCACATCTAGCTGAAACTCAACTTCCTGAAAACATGTTAGTTACTCTGGGAAAAATGGGACCTATTCTAAGTTTCCAAAAATATTGTCCTCATGTATTAGATTTAAATGAGTTATCTAAAAATGCAAAAATATATTATGATAGGGCTTAAATATGGTGCAGGTCAATTTTCTATCATAAACAAAAAAGCATCAAAATGTGAAATTCTAGGGGCTAAGTCACTCCTCTACATTTTAGAAAGTTATGATAAGCAATGTAGTCTTTCTAATATCACTTGAAAAATGCTTTGGTTTTTTTTTAAAATCTTACCTCTATTAAACATATAGAGAATTATATACCATCAAGTTAAATGAATTTAAACTCGTCTAACCTAATAGGAAGGAACAATTAACTTGACTTCATTAAAGGGAAAATAATTCCATTTATTTATAAAGGTTTAAGCATTTCCAAAGGTTGTTTTGCACCAGGTGTATTTCTTAGGTCTTTGAAGTGATATACTTGGTCTTGTAATATTTTGCTTTAGGTTTTCTTATCTGAGCTATATGGGTAGTCAGAAAAGCTATGGGAAAGCCTCAGAAGGTCAGAAATACTTAGATGTTTTGTATCAAATTTTCTGATTATTATTCTGGTGAGGAAATTTTGTTTTTAATCATAGACCTAAAGGGAAATATAAATGTTTAAATATTAATAACAAAGTCCCACACCTAAGCAGAGATGACCATGGTTATTTTCTATGCCCTTCCTATTTCTATTGTGCTGTTTGTATCCACATCATTAAAACTTGGGTATGGATTTCTTTCCCAGACTTAAAAAAAACTTAAACATTTTTGATTATTCTTGAAATAATTAGCTCTTCTAACAAGACCATTATGTAGATCATGTTCATTTGCAGAATAAGAAATCATTAGTGTGTAGTTAGCAAAATTTGAGGGTTTTTTTTTTTTGATAGAATTTCATGATGTTACAGATCAGGCCCTGTCAATCAAAAGAGCTCTGTCTGGGTCATTTGCTGGACCCATTACACAGGCTCCTTCCACTAACATAACAGCCACAGGCTCCTTCCTTCACACTACAGTTTGTATTAGGACTGGTAAAGAGTTTGTCTATAAATCAAGTGATCAATTGCCATGTGATGCTGTCATTATACCTGCATAACATTTCTTTTCACTAAAAACACATTTCAAGGTCTTAATTTCTCTTTTGGCATTCTGGGAACCAAACCCGAAGTTCACACTGTTTGAGCTGTTCTCATAGACTATGTCATCCACAATACATGAGAGACCACATCCAAAGACCTCAAAACACCTGAGGTAATCAGTGTTCAAGCTGCCTGTGAGCTATTCTGGGAGGGATTTCCACTGTTCCCTCATCTTACTCACTTTAATCCATCTCTCGTACAGGCTTGGTATAGACTCTGACCTTCCCTGAATATCTTCCTGCCACATTTTCTACTCAAATTACTGATTTTTTCAATGAGAATTTTGGTGATTACCATTAATGAATAAAGAAACTGCTTTGGACCTATAGCAAAGCAGCACTTAGGTAAGAGGGAAAGCTAGGCTGAATGCTGGGAGAAAGAAGGGCGGAGTCATGGATCTGCCGCCAGAGATAGATGTGCTGAAATTTTGCTGGTACACCACGACCTTGTGATGATACACAGATTATTGGAGATGGGTTAGATTAAGATGTAAGAGTTAGCTGATAAGAAACTAGAGCTTATAGACCAAGCAGTGATTTAATAATATAGTTTCTGTGTGGTTATTTTTCTCTCTAAGCTAGCCGGACAGCCAGGAGGAACAAGCAGCCTTCTCCAACAGTTTGCCCTGCCCTCACTCCCAAATTTGGAAACATGTTGTGAAATCATTAATTCTTGTGTCTCTTTTGTTCTATGTCCAAGTTCAGCATCCCTCATACTATATGGCGAATCCAGTAAGGAGAACACCTTACCCTTCTCATTTCCTACAGTATAAACAGAGCTTCATCAACACCATGACAGCTCAGCAGGAGCCTATTTATAAAATCAACGTGCCTTCCCTTATGCTTTCATAGCGATGGTTTGCTCATGCCAGTAAAACTGTTTTATTTATCACAACGGCAGGGAATGCTATTGACCTCTAGTGTATGGAAGGCTTACTCCTGATGGGCAGTCTAATTTTCCAGGACAATGCACATGATCAAAATAAACTAACATGGAATGTGCTTAGAGCTGAGGTTGAATATACCACAGGGATATAGATACCTCTTCGGCAGGCACTTTCAGGTCAAGGGAAGATTATGGAATGATTTGAGCATTTTTCTTTGGATATTGGAGGAGTAGTGTTTGAAGGATTGAGTCTGGTTGTCATTCTCAAGGACAGAGGTAATAAATACGTCCAGAACAACGGGATTAAAAATGAGGAAAGTAAGATCAAGCATAACAATTATTAAACATTTTGGCAATTAAAAGCAACAGCCAAAATGAAGGTGAAATGGAGATAAAGACAAACAACAGATCAATATAGGACAGAGAATAGCTAAATAAGTTCTGATGCTCATTGTCAGGGGAACCCATTTAATAATTCTTGAATTCTTAGAATGTGGATTTGAAACAAACACAAACGTGAATTCCTGTGTCGCCTGGTAGTTTATAAGTAAGTTTTTGAAAATCCTTGTATTCTGCTTACCCTAGAGTCACAATCAATGTCATAAGCAGATGAAAGGCTGGTGAGCCTGCTGTCTTGTCTCAGTGATCAGTTTGGAATGATTCCACTGTGGTGAAATAAAATGCACAGTGAATCCACTAATTAATGCCCATCACCAGCTGATCACATGTTTCTCATTTTCTGACTGTCACCCATTACCTGAAAAACATTGCCTTTTTCAATTCAAACTGAAATGTCGCTTGGAGGAGGAACGACGTTCAAAAAAAATCTATTCTCAGTAATTGTCCTATTTTAAATTATTTCTTAGGCAGATAACTTATGTTCTATGCAATTTTCATTCGCAAATATTATTTACAAATGGTGATTTCTATTTTCATGTTTTAGTACAGAGAGCAGTGGTGAATACCCCTTTACCCGAACGCTTTGCAGAGGTAAGCAAATCTGAGTTCAAGGCCATTCTGACCTACAGAGTGAGTTCTACGACAGTCAGAGCTACACAGAAAGACCATGTCTTAAAAAAAACAATAAAAAGACTATTGAAATACTAAAATTGGAAAGCATCACTTTCAAAAAATATACAGTTAATTTATTACAAATCAGTGCATTAAAATTCCTCAAAAATGCATTTCTTCCCTCAGCCCAGTGAGAAGTAAGAAAGTAACAACAATGCTTCCTAAACCTTAAAACAAATATGTATTTCTACTTTGTTATCAAATTTTAGAAGAATGTTGAGAATACCATGTAATAGTTATTTCGGGTTTTATATCTGCAAATGGCTGTTAAAATACTAAAATACAGACTTGAAAATCCATAGGGATATTTATAACCACTTTTCAGAAAGAATTCATGAGTCCATGGCTCATTTTAATGTTATTTCGGAGTAAGAAATAGTTACAAATAATCTTCCTTCCTGTGTGAGAAGTAACACAGCTAATGGGTACGGTATGTTCTAGGGAGCATGTGTTTTTTGAGAATTCTCCTTATAAAACTGACTGTGCAGCAATATGATAGATCCTGGGGAGCAGCTGCCTTGAGTATACAGACATCTCCATCTCAGGAGCGACAGCGGCACTCAGAGGAACATGGCTTAGAGAGGCGACATGGACTGTAGCTGCTCAAGACTTACGGCATCAAGCATGATTGATGGACCAGAGGCCCAGGTCACTGTGGGTCTCCTCATTCCAATGCATCCAGTATGAAAGGAATACTATGTCAGTCCCTCAAGCATTTATCAGCTGTCATTTATCATCATCGTTATGTTTTATTCAACAAAGAAATACACACCTTAAGTGCAACTGAAAATAGAAAAATTTCTCAGGTAAAACAGCACCAAGATGCCATGGAACTCAAACTCAAGTGAACTAACAGTTAAAATGCAATGAGGTTTTTATTCATAGTTTAATACCACACTCTTCCTTCTGTTGCTCACCGTCTTCTTAATTTCCTTGCTTCCTCCTCTTTTTTTGCTTATTAATTATAATCAAAAATTTATGCATGAATGAATAATCTAAATATTTGTACATATAAATGTATATAATATCTATGAAGACTTTTTATAATTTATACATTACTTTGTGTATGTTTTTGAAACATGAATGGTTATAAATACTTCTTCCACAGTTGAACAGTCATATTTATTCCAGTTTACAAATAGAAAACATGAAGAACACATGTCAATGTACATGTCTGTGTCTTATGTTTACCTTTATTAGATCTATATCTTATATATTAAATATATTCTCAAATACCAAAAGATTACTACTTTAACTACTAAATTATTAATAACCATTTTCTTTGCACTGTATAAATAACCAAAGCATTTAAATATGACCAGGATCTTGTATTTGAGGTGACTCTTGTATTTAACCGAGAAAGAGCTGTCTTAGCATTCGTGCACTCTGTGTCTTGTCAGTTGCTAAGAACTTTCACAGGAATTTAGAAGTCAAATGAAATAAACTGCATGGGAAATTCTTAAGGGAAGTTCTTTACAAGACTGAGTAATTCCCAAAAAATAGTTAAAATTATGATAAAATATATTAACAAAATATTAAAAACAACAAATTGCTCTTTTGTTCTCTCTTGGGACTGACAAGAAAATCACTCATCTTTTTTTTTTTCTTTACAGCGACTACTGCATACGTGATTGATTTGAATTCGTAACCAGTTTGAATTCATAGTTGGTAAAAGCATTATCTAGTAAGAAACAACCTGAGGTTTTCTTTTCGATCTCAAGGTGAAAAAACTAATAGTGAAGAAGCAAGCTCTAAACGATCATGCGGACTGGCTTAGTGTTCTGTGTTCACTAACTTCTTCATTGGCCAGGAGGCCGTCAGCATCAGCTTCATCTATCCTGTGTTTCTCAGGCACAGAGGACTCTTGTTCTAAGATGACTTGAGAGGACACCGACACACAAAGGAAATTACAGTGTTGCATTTGGGGATCAAATGATTTACTTCAAATGATGTCACAAAATGTTAAAGAATATTATAGAAATGTACATTTTACTATTAGTAGCACAGCGGCAATTCTTCTTTAAAATTTTAGAAAAGAATGCTGTGGAGTTCTTGAACCACATACACCTATATATTAAAGACTTTTAGTTGTTATTTTGAATTGGTTGATTTTTTTTTAATGCTCATTGTTTTCTTTGTTAAGAGCTCAATTGGCTTGAGGATTTGTGGAATATTTTATATTGTTGCTGAGGGTCTATTGAACAAATGAAAAACAAAACCTTAATTGCATCCTCCACCAGTGTTGCTATGTTACTTCAGGACAACACACACTAGTATTTAGACAGATGGTGGTGGCAGGCATGTTAGTGCCAAACTCTCTACAGGGAAGCAGGAGAAAGTAGAGTTCTTAGGATATGTGCTTGTCTGCCTAGTTTTACACTTTGAAACCCCAGACAAATGCTGATTTATTCATGGCCAGATGTTTTCCTACCTGATTCGGCAGTTTAGTACACCAGTAGGCATGTAATATGTAAGTAGCTGACTTTCCACACCAAGGAGTGAAAAAAAATATTTATAGTTTGGAAATAAAACAATCGTTAGGGATCCAGACTGTTGTGATCATAAGGTGCTTCATAGGGAGTATGTTTCTGATGGATCTGTAGTGTAGGGTTAAAGGCTTAAAGTCATGGATTGAACAGAGTCTGGCATTGGGCTATGTTTAGATAGTAAACAAGTTTTAAAAGACTGGGTTTATAATAAATTATCTGGGAGGCTGATTCTTGACACTTCTGATTACAGGAGTCTTCTACAAGAAAACACTGTTAGTACAAAGTTGGCATTTATTTAATTTGTTTTATCTTACATTTAAATAACTTTCTAAAGAAAAATAAATACAAGCAAATTCTAAACATGTTGCTTCAAGGAAAGATGCATTCCTGGTGACTTATTTTTTAATAATTACTTTTAAAATTGCAATTTAATTACAATTTTTTTCTACTTCCTTTCCTTCCTGTAGCTCCTCCCACATGCCCCCAACCTCTTGCTCTATATTAAATTCATGGGTTCTTTTCTTTACCAGTGACTTATTTATAATACCTTTTAATTACCAGAGGAAAACAGGAAGCAGCCAAAGTCATAACCACATTAATCCTAAAAAGTCCCCTCTTAAGTATCATTTTGCCAGTTCCCGTAGTGTATGTGGGAAACCTACCCCGAGAGCTAGAGAGAGGCTCAGTGGTTAAATGTACCTCCTAGTCTTGCAGGGGACCAGGGTTCTGTTTCCAGCACCCACGCAGCAGCTCACAACCACCCATAACTCCAGCTTCAGGAACTCTGATGACCTCTTCTGCACTCTGCAGGTTAATAGGCATACATATAGTGCATATACTAGACTGATGGCAAAATAACCTTATATATTAGATATATATATATATATATATATATATATATATAATTTAAAAACTCTACTCCCAGAAGTCCTGAAATATATGCAGTATGCATTTGAATATTCTATAACTCTTATTTGGACATACTGTGTTATAAACATATTCCCAAATCAACAAAGGACATTGAGTCTCAGAATTGGTTTCTCTTCTCAAAAGTTAAATTTCTTTACTATTATTCATTATTAATATATTTGTCAAAAATTAGACATACAAATCTGTTTAAAGTCAAATATTTCTTTGTGTCTTTGTGTGTGCCTGTTCATGTTTGTATGGGTGAGCAGGTGTGTGTGTGCATGTGTGTATGCGTGTGTGTATAAGAGAGAGAACGTTGAAATAATCATTTTGTACACTGTGTGAAGATGTGTCTCTATTTTACTTCATCTGTTTAAGTTACCTTCTGGTTTGTTTAAAAAAGAGCTGAACTGCCAATAGCTAGACAGGAAAGGATAGGCAAGATTTCTAGGCAGAGACAAGAACTCTAGGAAAAATCTGAGGTGCAGGAGATTTGCCAGCTAGACATGGAGGAAGTTGGATTTATGTTACTGAGGAGGAATAATAAGTCACAAGGCAGAATGTAGATTAATATAAACAGGTAAATTTAAGTTTTAAGAACTAGTTTGGAACAAGCCTAAGCTAAGACCAAGTACTTTTTTACTCTTAATAAGAAGTCTCCATGACATTTCTTTGTGAACTGGCAGTCAAAGAAAGAGTGACTATGAGAAAATGCATATTTAAAGGCAAATATTATAAAATAAAATTGCAATCACTAGAGCAGAACCTAAAAGGAATAATATTACATTATTTTTCTCTTACAAGAACAGCTTCTGGTACAGGAGTTATTTTAGCTAACAATTTCAGACTACAGTCTATCAGAGTAAAGACTCAGGGTCCAGAGATTGAGAGAATCTTCTTATGCTAAATTGTCCATACTTAGGAACACAGAGCAGAAAACACATACATCCAGTGCATAACTCACTGTCTCCACTCCTTTACAATATAACACCCTCAGCCCTGGTAATGATGCTACTTGCAAGGAGCTGTATCTTCTCATGGCATTTAATAATGACAATCCTACACAGGTATGCCTCATACCAACTTGATTTAGATAAGCACTTTATTTTTGAGCTTATATACTAAATGAATTTTAGAAAAAGAATGGTACCTGAATTGGATCTTTGACTCTGCTTATACCCTGGTATCATTGAAGGCTTATTAAGGGGAGGGGACGCTTATTTCCCCCTAGGAAACAATACATAAATACAGCTCTGGGTGGAGACCTAAGATTCTACTTAGAGGGTGTATTCAACTCTAGCAACACTAAAGAAATGACTGGAATAATTATCCTGTTGATGAGATAATATCCTTTTACTTCCCAGAAAATTCTGACCCTTGTGCTGTCACTAATGACTGAATTAATCCTATCTGATTTTCTGAATTAGTCAGAACAGCATAACTTTTATTTTATTCTCTTCTACATCTCTTGGATTTGTTCAGAGACTACACAGATATTGAACATCATGTACTCTTTCCATTTCCGCCTTCCTGGTGTGGCTGCTTGCAGTTTGCCTTTTCCTTTGCTCCATCTTCATCCTCTTCATCCTCCTGGCACCCGCTAAGACTTTCAGCTTCTTTAACTGTTTTTTCCCTAAGAAATTTGGTTTTGAGATTCATTATGAATCCACCCTCAAATTATTTAATTTATGAGACTAAGAACCCTGAGTGTGACCCTAGTTTTCCTGTTAATGTATGGTAGGTAGCCCAGGTGAGATGAGCCAAAATTTCCGATAATAATTACAGGAATTACTTCCTGCAGTTGAACCTGCTGTATTTTCAGTAATAGTCACCATCTGCTGCCAAGAGGAGCGTCTCTAATGAAGGGTTAGAATTTTCTGATGCCAGAGTCTCTATTGAGGCAGCTACAACACAGCTCCTACAGTCAAGGCCCAGAGAGCAGATAAAGTAAATGTAAAATTGTAAGAACAAGAGGACCAGGAAAATCTGCTCCCAGTTGGTGTCTCTAAAAATGAAAAGAACCTGTACTCATGATATCTTACCAATAGGGCCACCTTAACAAAACCTGAGAAGTAGTGCACTAATGGACATATAAAGCGGGAGAAGGAAGTCTACAAGGTCACACCCAAGACCTGCTGTGAGTGGGAGAAGCAGTCTTTCCCAGGGATGAGCCTCTAATTGAATATCCAATACCCATTGGTCATCCCTGATATCATATACATACAAGTAACACTAAATGAATTAGCCAAGTTGTTTTATGTATTTAGGTATAAAATATATGCAAAAGGACTATGAATTCACAATGGAGTTGGCAAGGGTAGGGTGGGGAGCTATATAGAAGGCTTTGGAGGGAGGAAAAAGAAGGGGGAAATAATTAATTTTATTTTACCTTTTATAAAAACATTACTTTTGTTGTCCAGATTAATAACTATCTATCAGAAGACTTTCTTTTAAAGAAAAGAATCAGGCTATTGTCCCATAATTAATACTTAATCTGAAAACAAGCCCTGATTCACAGAGACAATAAAATGTCCAAAAAAAAAAAAAACTGTCCCAAAGACTTTTAAAAAATAGTTTCTTCACTGTGTTCTCTTTTTGCCATTGTCCAGTCTCAGTCTTTGAGGGTGCTTCACTTTTCTCTGTAGCAGAGTTGTCCTGTCTTTTCTACCATACCCTAAGTGTCTTGTATGTATTTTTTTTTTTCGAGACAGGGTTTCTCTGTAGCTTTGGAGCCTGTCCTGGAACTAGCTCTTGTAGACCAGGCTGACCTCCAACTCAAAGAGATCCACCGGCCTCTGCCTCCTGAGTGCTGAGATTAAAGGCACGCACCACCACCGCCTGGCTTGTCTGAATTCTTAGAGTTCACAAGGGATGAGGAACTGAAGGCCGCAGGCCTGAGCATGATGCTGATAACAGGGATGAAAGGGTCTAAAGAATATCTTAAGAATACGACTTGACTTGGGAAGACAAGTAGAGAGTGAGGCAAGCCCACTCATAGCCTTGGAAGTTACTGTATGGAAAAAAACAAGTTGGCACAATAGAAATCTAGAAATTCCCCAGCTGAGGTCAATTCAAAGGAACTTTACATCACTAGCGCAGGCCAGGGGCACTCCAGGTTATCTGAATGAGGTCTATGGCTATTGTAATACTAATACGTATCCTTGAATAGGGAGTTAGATTATAATAAATACACTTGGGTGGAAATTTAAGATGCTGGCAAAATGTATAAACAATGAAGATGCATGTATAATTTATATGAAATAAAGTATGCACACAGAATCCAAACTATGCAAATGGATCCCCACACCATGCTATATAACAAATATTGCTATCTTTGTGCATTGTTACTGTCTGAGCTACTAAACTTTTGGGGTCCTGCCTGCTCCCTTCCTTTGTAATAGAACCTCTCATTTGCGTGCTGTTATCCATCTGTTCAGTACATTTCTTTGGGACAAAAGAACCCAGAATCTCTACACAGTTTCCTTCTGAAATCAACTCAAATATCAGCTGCTATGATAAAGGAACTTATTGGTGCATACTAATTTAGAAAAGATAGCTGGCTTCTTCAGACAGAGAGAAAATAATACTGGAAAGAAGTTTGAGTTAAAAAAGCAATAAAAAGTACAGATAAAACAAACTATTGGAGACTTATGCTACATTTATTATTTAATTTTGTTGATTTCTCTAAAAGAAAATTTACATATTAAGTCGACGATAAATATAATATTTCAAGAGTTACACAATGTGCATAATTAATGTACTTAAGAACACTATTCAAAAGATAGAGAGGTTGTAAATAATTATAATAAGAGTCCTAGAGCAGAATTCAAAGTTGAGGCGATTACAACACATTGGCTCTCCCACTCCAAATTCTGCAAATAAAAGTAATGTTGAAAAGGTCAGAAAAGATTTTAATCAAAATCTTTATTTGGAAAGTTAGGAATTATCCATTTCAACCTATCTTGCATTACTAACAAGAACCTTAAGCGCTCAGAGGAAGAAGGGTGTTGGGGGCAAAGGGTATGTTTAGTTAAACATTGACAGTCTGCTCAACCATATCAGTTTTGATTTTGCAAGGTAACCTTAGGCAATCTTCATGTTGTCATGGGACAAACTGCTTTCCATTAGATCAGTGTTACTGCCAATCCCAGTTAATCACATCTTCCACTCCGGATTCACATTTGCACATGTAGTGCACATGGAGACAAGAATACATACACACATATTACATAAAAAGTTTTTTTAAGTCATTACTAGAATAACCACTATTAACAGTCAGAGGGCAGGAGAGTTACACAGGAAGCCAGACTCAAGGACACAAGCCGAGAGAATACACCTGTAACTGTCTCTAGTTCTTATCTTCTACTCTAGCTTCTTGCCAAAGCGATAAATCAAGAAAAGTAAAAACAATAATCAGACACAACTAAAAGAAGAAAGAAATAGATGTTTTCTTTAACATTGTTGTTCAAGAATCTGATAAGGAAATGCCAGCAAATGTCGCAGCCTACACCGTACTCGTGCTGTGAGAGGGTGGTGTGAAGGACTAGGAATAAACGGAAGAGAAGGACTAGAAATAAACAATGGAAGAGAAGCTAAACCAGAAGGAACGTGGTAGTCAAGTCCTTCCTTAGGAAGGAATTAGGATCATCTGATACATAAAACTGTTGGAGTGAGTGCATGTCTGCGTAGCACTGGGTTCTTTGCTGGCGATCCGCAGTGAATCTTGATCTAAACCATCTGTGATAAGTCTAAATGACAGACGTTTAAGCGTAATGTAGCCATCAAGGTGAAAGTTAAAACTCTAAAAGTTTCAAAGGAGATCAGAGAAAAACCTGTTTCAGAGTTCATGATAACAAAAGACAAACAAAAGGAAACAAATTAACAAAACAATACAGGAAAGCTAAGCCAAAGAAGCAAGGCTGAATTAACATTCTTCAAAAATTTCAGTTTAATGTTATAAAACCCATCAAATCATGATTCCAATCTTCAATATCACAGCATTAAATTAATTGTGTGTAGGATTTCTCCTTTTGAGCATGGTAACAGATTATAGCCCTCTAGATTAATTCAGGTGATTACCACCATCCTTGTGATGATGTAGCTAAACCTTGAACACTTCATACCTAAGAAATGGACATTTATAGCTTTGAAGTATAATATTTGATTTTAAAATTCTTCTTGTGCTGTAGTCATGCATTTACAGAATTATCAACACCCTAGGTTCATGAGAAGTCAATCTTTAGACATTAAAAACACAGCCACAGCTGGCCATGATGTGCACACCTTTAACCCCAGAACCCTGGAGGCAGAAGCAGGTGGATTTCTGTAATTCCAGTCAAGCCTTATTTACACAGCAAGTTACAGGACATTCAAAGCTATGTAGAGTGACTTTGTATTCCCTGTATTTTTTTTAAATTATCAGAACAGACTGTCAAAACAATTGCAAGGATTTTTGTAACTTTAAAAAAGGAGGTGGGACTAAGTTACCCCTATTTCTTTTCTAAAAGAGTCCACAGTGAAACAATAACAAAAATCAAGCTTCATTCTTGTCTGATATAGATTATATTAAATGTTTTGTGCTCAGTTATTTTCTTTCCTCACATCCTCAGAGGTATTGATGTGACAGAAGTGACTTTTTTCTTTTCATAAAAACCACCGTGTTAAGGAACCAGCTTCCTCTTTTGTAAGAAGCAAACCTTAGGGATGGTTGAGAAGAAAGCTGTTCGGGAATGGACCAGGCTACAGGACCAACACTGGAATGACTGTAGTTCGCACAAGGTTTCCTCAACTAGAGAGTCACTCCACTGATATCAGGATATTTGAGTGCTCAGGAAGCTCAGAGGATATTAGCAAGAAGCTAACAGTTCTTCAGTCTCATTGTGCACACTTTGATAGACTGTTTGTTAGATAGTTTCTACCTATACTCTGTGTGGTTACACTTAAAATGCATGATATTTATTGTGTGTGTGTGTGTGTGTGTGTGTGTGTCCTGTGTGATCCTTGTATCCCAGAGTTCATGTGGAAGTCTGAGGATAACTTGCTTGAAGAAGTTCTCTTCCATACTGTAGGTCTTGGCGATTAATCACATATTGTCAGGTTTAGGAACTTAGATTATGTTAACTGCTAATGAACAAAGAAAAGTACACACTGAAAACATGTTCTTTTAAATTAATCCTCCATGGGGGCTGGAGAGATGGCTGAGTAAATTAGATCACTGATTACTCTTGCAGAGGCCTGGGATTCAGTTCCCAGCACCCAAATAATGGTGAACAACTGTCTGTAACTCCCTTGAAAGTCATTTAACTTTCACAAGCATTTCATGCATGATGTACATCCACACACGCACACACACACACACACACAAATTAAGTATGTAAATATTTAAATACTAAAAATAAAATCAAAATTCTTCCACCTATGTGTTTGTCTCCCCCCCCCCCCCCCCCAGAAATCACCACTGCATCAACCTTTTCGGTTTCCTCCTGAATAATTCCTTTACTTGTCAACAAGTAAAAATATGTTATTTGAATTTCACAGCTAAGGAAATTGTCAGAAATGAATCCATACCTTAAGACGCAACTCAAACTATAAGTTTTTTTTTTAAAATGGGGCTTGTTTCTCATGCAATCCATCTAAGACAGTTCTGCTTGTTTAAGTTCCTGCGAAGGTATGACATGCAGCATGTTTAACAGGCTCTAACATATTGCTATGCATCTGGAAAGGCAGGCAGCCAGGGGAACGGAACTTTAAATAATCCCCCACTGGCATTTGATCTGCGCTCTTCTTCTGAGGAGGTTAGTGGACCTTGGCTCAAGGACTCTTGGAGAGACACAGGAGAGGCAGTAGTTTCTTAGACATCATCATTCTGTAGCCTAACCAATACTGGGCTGACACAAGGTGTGACCTTGGGCCTGTAAAAATGCTACTCTCCTTTAACCCCTCCAAGTAAATCAGGAGAATGCTTCCCTTTCCTGATTTAAAGAAATTTGGTCTTTGACCTCTAGAGTCAGAACTGGCCTCGACAACTCTTTCAGATGGCTATAGTATGAGCTTGTTTGATATATGCCAACTATCATAAAACAAACAGTATTTCATGGCAGACCTTTAAATAATATACATATGTCCAAAGTCAGGGTAGTTGTGTTTCTATCCCAAGCATGTTGGCATATGAGTTACTACCGACAATGAGATGATGCTTCTCTATGCCACATTTTGGTGTCTGGTGAAGGTATGATTGGTGATATGGTGCACTAAAATGGACCAGCTATCAATGTGTTCACTGTCAGAACTTCAAAAGGCTGCTAGCAAATGCAAATGCTTAAATATGTCTCCTGTTCATGTAGCAATATTTCTGAGTCTATGTTATTTCTATATTTAACAGTAAAATGAAGACAGATAGTTCATAATCTAAATGGTTGCTTAGTAATATATCTGCAATCATTCAAGCCTGAGGATCTGAAAATCTTTAGAACTGAGAATTTCTGCATTCAGTTTTCTAGAGAAAACAAAATAAAACTCTAATAATTGAACAAGTTTAAACAAAACAAACTCTTGAATTAAAGTATGATTACAAAATTATTTTCTTAATTACTGTAAATGCTAAACATTTTAAGTGATCTTCATACACACACATACATACACACATACACACAGACTTCTATCTCTAAATTGAAATGGATTTCAACATCTCTTGTTGAGTAATGTTTAATGAACTGTAATACAGCGAGATATTGTGGCAAATACAGTATTAAAATGTTTTGGTACTTAATAGTTCAAAAATTATTTTATTTAATTGGGACCAACTGGCTTCATTGCATCTTATAAACTTCGCAATATATATTCAGAATAAAAGGAATAAAAATGAACAGATGTTTCTCCTTAAAGAAGGCAGACTAAGATTTTTCTTACACAATAAATCAGCTGCTGGTACATTTCTAGGACATTGCTTGAGGCTGTTTTAGTATAAAATTTTTAGCACACACCGCACACACACACAAACACACACACACACACACACACACACACACACACACACTTACTCTTACCTCGGTGTGGATCCAAAATTGGTACAGGAGATTGAATTGAATATGAACAGCAAACACTGAAGGTGGTATGAAGAGGGCCAAGGGAGAGTAGAAAATCTGTAAGAGAAAAAAATCTTTTCACTTTACAATCATGAGTCCTCAACAGAAGCCTTATTAACGGTCCTTCTTCAGAAAACATAATTTTCCATGTATTTTATGGCGATTTCACTTTGCAATATTAATTTTTCACGTGGTGATAGGATTGCAAGTGCTAATCTTCTTTTGGGGATTTAATTTTTTGTAATTAAAATATCACAGGCTGTATGCCATTTCCTTACCATGGGAAGATTAGATGTGTTTCCTGGAAGTATAGTGATGGCGTCTAATGCCCAAATACTTTATTGAAGCCAAATTTTAATGCACATGCCTTTGTACCTTGACCAAATGCTCAACTCTTCTCTAGCATTATTATAATAAAATGCAATGATAATAAAAGGAAAATATGCGGCATAATGAAAGAGTAGAATGCTGTTTCTTTTTTAATGTGATTTTTTATATGATTGATTAAAGGCGAAAGATGTCTTAAATTTTTATCAAAGTTATTTAGGTAGGAGGTGTAATGTGAGGACAGTAGAAGCAAGTCTAAGGGTCCAGATTGCCTAAAAGAGGGATATTTCCATGCCTTGGAAAAACAGCTTTTTCTTAAGCCCCCAAACTGCTTAGAATTGACTAGTGTATGTTTTATTGTGACATCCTAACAGCTTATTCCTGTGAGCATTCTTATGTGGTCATCATAGTTGTCCTGGAAGAAAACCAACTCCCCCCCCAAAAAAACCAAATAGATTTCAGAAGAATCTCACTCCCCCTAATACTTAAGATTTTATAGAATCCATATTTCTAAAATGCTGTATATTTTAAAAACTGTTCTCCTGAATGCTATGATTTAATTGCTGAATTGTTATAAAGCATTTGTCCCCAGTCATGGAATCATTGAAGGATATTTAGTAATGGGGTTGCATTGGAAATTAGAAATCTATAAAATTCTTATTTTTGTTCTACATTTGTCACCTAAAATATAAGATTTTACCAATTGCAAACAGGATGAATTTCATCATTTTCAATAGATAAAGAAGCAATGGGTCAAATCAATGAGCAATAAAAGAGTATAGATTTTTTATTCAGGAACTCGACTTCCCAATCATGATTTTGCCACAAACTTCCTTGTGAAGGTAAAAAGAAGAAGTTTTAGCCCTCTTGGTTCCTTAAATTAATAGTAAAGAACAAAATTTAGAAATCTAACCATCTAGTTAGTTTCAAAAATTGTATAGTAGTATATAATATACAATAGTGTCTAATATAAAGCTTGACTAAAAATTGACTTTAAATTTGTATCTATAATAAAGATCCATACCAATGCAAAGTATCCATCTCTATAGCATATCTCCCTTCAAATGTAAAAAAATATTAACAATATTTGGGAATATGAGTGCAATTCTCCAAACTGCTTCCTGATTTTTGCTGGGCAAAGTAATATTTGGGGTTGCTCACAGCAACCTTTCAGGGGTTCTTGTTCAGTTTGGAGAAAATAATATTCTAATGATTCTTATATAATTATATGTTGTAAAATATGCATGTTGTGATCAAAATACATTTTATAGATGTACTATGAATCCCACTAACACATTGCATTGACATGTATAATGTGAGAATAAATAAGTGTATAAAACCATACACAGCAGTATATTGTAAATAAAATGACACTCAGTTTAATTGTATTTTATTAAATTGCAGCTCTTGTAGGTAGCATGGGGCTTAAAACTGCCTTTAAAATACAAATGCCATGGTTAGAAATTCTAGGAAATCGAATCTGTAACCTTTACTGTTTTACATGACACTTCCGCCACTCTAATTTTCATGATAGTATAAGATATCTCTTATATATAATATATTCTCTGAGCTTAATTTTGCTCCTCATCTCACACGCCAGTTTTCTTTCAAAGACATGACCCATTTATTATTTCTTCTGAAATATGTGGTTGCTTTGGTTACTGTTAAATTATAGGCCTTTTATAACTAGTGATAAGAAATTTTACAGATAATTGAAGGAAAAGAAAGATGTCAGAAATCTGACTTTGATTTCCATACTAGGGGAAGGGATCTGGAAGTGCTGGTCAAGAAGGCTGCTGACTTAGCCCCCCCCCCCTTCTTCTTCCGTTGTCTTCCCCTCCATCACCTCTCCCCAAATAAAGAGCAATTTCTGACATTATTGGGACTCATTTCCTAATTCAACACATTTTTTTTCTCTTTGTGACAGAATAATATAAAACACTTTACTTTGGGAACAGACGAGTGAGGAGCTCATTTTGCTTGGATTTAAACTAATTTTTCACTTTGGACACATTCATTTTTTTGTTTACATTATTTTATTTGGAAATGTTTGGGACAGTACAGTGGAACTAAACTTAAGAGATGGACGTCATCAGTTTATTATAAAAAAAGGAGACATGGAAATTATTTAGATGATGAAATAGTTCAGAATTTCAGTGAAGCAGGCAACTTCATGTGACGCCATTTCAACGATTTCAGTCCACATAATTTTCAAGTATGTGACCATCTCTAATGCCATCTAAATGAGAGATAGTCTTCATTGTCTGGAATTTCTTGGGTTCCTCCATAATCCTGGAGAAGAACTTTGTGTTCAACCTTCACCCTTACTGGTTGAATCTCTCAGCCCTGCCTTTCCACAGTACTACTGCTGCTGGCAATGCTTTGCCTTTAGACATATCTGGAAGCTGCTGCCCCTTTGGTTACAGATTGGGCTCCACTTCTTTTGACTAGTATTCTGTCAAAGAGCAGAAGAAATGTCCTGAAGCTTGTTGGACACTGACTTCACTGCTGCACTTGGGACTTGGCACTCCAGGTGCCATTGTGCACAATCATTGAATAGCAGGGATGACAGGGAGGGAGTAAACTAGATTATAGTAAACTAAGATCAAGTATCTGGATTGGCATTTTAATCTAGGATTGTTCAATGCAATATGACAGTGTGGGGCTTTTATTTTTTTAAAAAAGCATTTTATGCATAAAATAGAAGATTTCTTCAAATTGTGAAGTATATAATGCTCTGATGAATCTTTTCTTCTGTCAACAAACACTTAATTCATTAACTGCACTAATGTTCTTGGTCAGCTTCAAATACAGCTACATTCTTTGCTGTTGTTTATTCTTCAGCAAGCCACTCATGGGTTCCTCACTCAGAATGACCAGTTCCCTTAGTTCAAAAAGGTAAATATGAGCAAAATAAGCAGGAATAATGTGATGGAAAAGTTTGAATGCTTGAAGCACGATTAATAAAAACTCAGAGAAGAAATTGAGGTTCAACATGAATACCAGAAAAACAAAGCAGCCAGCCACTGGCTCCTACCTCAATCTCAGTCAGAAAATGGTGATCCTGCCTCCAGGAAACTTCAGAATGAGACTGAGACCGTCCCCTCCCATTTTATATTCCTCTCTAGGACTGGGATTAAGGGCATGCACCACCACTACCGGGTTTCTACAGTAAACTAGCATGGCTCTTGGGATTATAGGTGTGTGTTACCATTGCCTGCTCTGTAAGGCTATCCCGTGGGGTGTTTTACTCTCTGATCTTCAGGCACATTTTATGTATTAAAATGCAGATAAAATTCCACTACAAGTGCTTGCTATTCTTCTTTAATAAACCTAAGAGCCCTGGACAACATCTAACACAGATATTCTCTGGAACCTCTGTGGTAACACCACTCTGGAAGCACTGAGATACTGCCATTTAGCTTCTAGGACTTCCTAAAACAATATACTTTGTGTTGTTTTAAGCCTCTCAATACATAGCATTTTGCTACAGCAATCCTAAAATTAAGGCATGTTTTAGTCTAGGGCTCTTTGGTACAATAAAGTTAGGGGAAGCTTCTTTTACAATTTGCTCATTAGCTGTATTATTATAAGCTTTACAGGTCTTCTCTGCCTCATCTGCTACTTGGGTTAGTACCCAATCCTGCACATTTTCTCTCAGTTGAAAGGCACATTGTTAAGATCTGAATTTTCCACTTATATGTATAACTGATGTGGGATTCCCCTCTCTATGTTATGAATACCATTGGTTAATAAAGAAACTATCTTCGACCTGCACAGAGAATAGAGGTAGGCAGGGAAAACTAGGCTAAATGATGGGAGAAAGTAGGCAGAGTCAAGTAGAAACCATGGAGCCGATGCTGAAAACAGATGTGCTAAAATTTTGCTGGAAGACCGTGACCTTGTGGTGATGCACAGATTAATGGAGATGGGTTAATTTAAGATATAAGAGTTAACCAATAAGAAGCTAGAGCTAATGGCTCAAACAGTGGTTTAAATGATATAGTTTCTGTGTGATTATTTTAATTCTGGGAGGCCGGGACTAACAAGCAGTCTCTCCCTGCAACGTATAACCAACCTCATAGAACTTCAGCTTCTGGATAACATTAGACATAAAAAACAAAACAAAACAAAAAAAACTGTGTACTAATTAACAAGATCAAAAGCAATAATAACTGAAGAAAGATCATTAATGGTAGTGAAGACTTGTAACATAGATACAAGAATCAGTTGTGTAGGCACTATGCTGAATGAGTTAATTTACACTCTTCTGGGCTACAAAAATGCATATATAAATTAATCTATACTGTCCTTTACCATCTCTGCAACATAAATGCAGACTTAATTCCATCATCTTAGGATCAAATTACTATAGTTCCTATATATTATAGTTTCTAGAAACACATCTCTTACCCACAGAGAGTACCTCAATGATATGAAATCACTACCAAGAAATCCAGGAGCTGAGCTCATCTCTAAAAAGAAGTTCAGTTAATCCACTAGTTTAGATACTGCAAATGTAGAAAGTAGTATGGTGAAGATACCCTTTTGTCTATGGCTCCTCATTGTGAATTTCAAGAGCATGCATGTCTGTGATCCTTACCAATCACCTCTTCAAACAAACAGCAGGAAGAAGCAACTGAGACCCAATAATACCTCCAAGGAAGTATCTCCTATTGATGTAAAAGGTAGACTTTCAAGGAGTCCAAACCTGAAAGAGTGCCAGTCTCCTAAATATTATTATCTTGGGGACCAGGCCTATACCATGTAAACTTTCATGGTAACTTTCCCAGATATTTGAAAAAAAGAAGAATTTTAAATAAAAATAGAATGTCTAAAATATTTCTATCTGAACATATTTGAGCTAAACCCATTGTATTTACATTTGCCTTCTGGTTAATATTATGTAAAAAATATTAATAATGGACAGGTACTTTCTGAGATTGCTGCCTGTCTTGAGGAGTACTTTCACACCAAACAAAAATTTAATCCTGGAAAGAGTACTTATGTCATATATGTCTTGTGTTCTAGAGATGGAAGAACCATTTAGAGGAAAATGAAGCACCTAGAACACATCTTCTTGTAGTTTAACGGGAAAAAGCAGAAAGACTTGAGATTTAAAAACAAATGATCCTGTCTCATTTGTTCAGTTTCCCACAACTTACCCACGAAGTATATGGCTGCAAGACAGATTGTCTCAGTGCTGTGCTTAAGTTATAGTCTTCAGAACTGTGGTGTGCCTGGTGTCCAGCCCAAATAATATTAACCTCTGCAAAACACATGATTTAAAACAAGGAATGAGAATAGGGAGAAAGCTGTTTCCATTCGGTCACGTGCTTTGCTCTGGTAAGATCGCATGGAAAGCCTGGCACATCTCAGAAAAGGCTCGCCAACAGAATGATAATTGAAAGGAGGTCTCGCGGAACATTTTTGGAACCATACAGTATACAAATAATAAATAAATGGAAATTGAAGTATAACCAGTAAATATACACATTGTGTGGTGCACAATTATATACTACCAATGAAATAAAATGACTTCCAAACTTTATGCTTTGCTAGCATTTGCAATATCACAGATCATAAAAGCTAATGTGTGGTGTTGCAGCAACATAGTCAATGAAAAGTGATGAGTTTTCAGTGTGTGATACCACGTTTCCAATTAAAGACGAATTCTCCAATGGGAGAAATCAGGATATAACGAAATATTACACCATATTATTTCCTGAAGGCTTTTGAGATGTCTCAAAAGCTGTCTGTTGGAATAAGCAAATTATAACAGTATTTGATGCTGTTCTTTAGGATTATACTTTGTTATTCACACACTAGTCATTGTACATGGTTCTTTGCATAGCTTACGAAGATATCCACTGCTTCACATGACATCCATGTGCCCTCAGAATAGAGAAGCAAATAAAGACTGTTTATGACATCAAGAGTTGCCAAGATCACCTTCACGAAGCCTAAAGTCACATCAAGCAGGGAAAAGTGTTCCTTTAACCACTGTCTGGTAAGCACTTAGATTGTTCTTGGTAATTGTTTTAATCATTTAATCACTTCCAATAAACACACTGTATGCAAGACATTCAAGAATTATTTTTCACAAACGAGCAGTAATTCTTCATAAGGTGCTTTATCACTGTACAGATATAGTACTTGAAACTATTTGAAACTGGGTAGGGCCCAAACTTCTAGCTTATTTATTATATACATAGCTACATATAAGAGATTTGCAAAGCTTTTACTTTGTAGCATCACATGTTACGTGAACATTGTTTAAGATGTACTAAATTTGCCTGGCGGTGGTGGCGCTCGCCTTTAATCCCTCGGGAGGCAGAGGCAGGCGGATCTCTGAGTCCGAGGCCAGCCAGGTCTACAAGAGCTAGTTCCAGGACAGGCTCTAGAAACTACAGGGAAACCCTGTCTCGAAAAACCAAAAAAAAAAAAAAAAAAAAAAAAAAATGTAGTAAATTTGACAAATTTTCCAAGTTTGGTAAAGCATTTACCAACTAAAACCTATGAAATAATTTAAACACCATTTTCTCCATAGAAAATTCAAGATCAAACATTTTAGAGCCTGCTACCTATAATTAGCCTTGATTAAAATAAACACGCCTTTTTTTTCTTGACTTACCAGTATTTGATTCCAAATACTGATCTTAACACACCCAAACCACAGGGCAGAGAGGAGTAAGGTACTCTAGTACTGCTGCCTGATAATCTCCATAGAAGTGATTGTGGAACAAACAATCGGTGAAGGTGGAGGTTAAAGACCTGTGTCTGTCGTTGTTTTGAAAGCCTTTTCTTCCCATCACAAACTGTGTAACAGGAGCCCAAGATCAATGAAGCGCAGCTGCATAAACAGCATGCAGTAACCGGATCGCAGGGGCACACCTATGCCGCTTTCCAGGAGTGGAAAAGAGGCAGAAAAAAATGGATTTTTTTGCACAGTCTATATCCAGCTTATTGGAAGTACATCATTTTCAAGCATGGCTACAAAAATATATTTTACAGAAAATGATTCCAATCGTTCTTATGTGAACGGAAAAAGAAAAGATTAATAGTTAATTTCTTGTTTACCTTCTTTAATGCTTGAATTGGTAAATTGGTTGCTCTAATAAATGAAAGCAAATATTAAGGAGGAAAAATAATAATATTCGTAAAAGTGTTTTATTTGGAAAGATTTAATAAAATTATATATTCTGTTCAAGAGTGATATTTTTCTTTTCCTATAAGTAAATTGTAGACTTTATGTTCCCATAACATTTTAATAGACCTTTGCAATGGCATAATTAGAAATAATTATGCTTATTTACAGTGCCAAAATGTACATTTGTATGAGTATATTTGACTAATATGTAGCCAAAAAATCTACTCATTTTGCTGAGTTCTAATGCAATCTGTATGCTATATTACTGAGCTTGTTAATTTCAAACATTTTAAATAAATTCATAAGTTTCAGGTCATGCAGGGATGGCTCAATAGTTTGGAGCACTTGCTCCTATTTCAGAGGACCCAGGTTTCCTTCTCATTACCTACACTGGGGGCTCACAACTACCTGTCATTCCAGTTGCTAGGGATCCCATGTCTTCATATAGCCCCTCAGAGTATCTGCTTGCAAATGGTGCAGCACACACACACACATGCACACGAACATTCACATGCGCGCGCGCGCACACACACACACACACACACACACACACACACGCACGTGCATGCACGCATGTATGCATACATATACATGCACAAATGAAATGAGCAAATCTTTATAAAATGTATACGATCCATTAAAGCCTTTTACTACTAATATTCAATAATTGGCAATGAAGTGCAGCTATATAATTACTACTGAAATGGAAAAAAAATTATCATTGTGTATTTTTCCCATTCATGTATATGGCTGAGATAGACATGGACTAAAACAGTTCCTGACTTATATTATGAAATTAAGACCTTTGATAGCATGATAGAATGGACCTTTTGGGACTCTGAGAGAGAAACCTTTGTGCTTGTGCAACACTTGAGTCTCTCCTGCCCACCAAGAGCAAGGCTCTGGTGATTCCAGTCCACTTGTGGTCATGCCTTTGGTGAGCCTTCCTTTGAAATCAGCTGAGCTAAGTGACTCCCTTCTAGGAAATAGGATTTTGGCAACGATGATGGATGTGATGTCATTTTCATTACGAAAAAGAGTAGCTGTGTCTCAAGTACTCTCTCAAAGTCTCACATTCCCAGCTGCCATGGTGGAAACCCTCCTTTGCCGAGCTACATCTGAAGGGGAATTGGAGAAGTGCTTGACTAACAAGCCATCAAGGGCTAAGCTTGTTAGTATAAACACCGGGAATCCAGCCAGCAATCATGCAAGTGAGTTTAGATAGACTCTTTTGCAGTCGAGACCCTGAATGCACTACAGCTGCCTGCATGCCATCAGCTGAACAGCTTAACAACAAATAAACCCCATAAGCTTGGACTGGTGGGGCTCATACAACCTCCAGGCTTGTTTCTGTCTCTGTGTGCATGCTGTGGGTGTTTGGCTTGGAATTTTTGTTGGACTCCTAACAATGGGAGCGAGGATGTCTCTCACTCTCTTGTCTGCTTGTGGGACATTTTTCCTCTTACTGGGTTGCCTCACCCAGCCTAGCTATGGGGGATTGTGTGTAGTCTTATTGCATATTGTTTTACAGATCAGTCGACACTTCTGGGAGGCCTGTTGTTTTCTGAGGGAAAACTGAGGAGCAGTGGATCTGGGGGAGAGAAAAGATGATTGGGGACAGTGGAGGGAGCAGAGGCTGCAGTAAGGGTGTTATTAAATGAGAAAAGAATAAAGAAATGAAAAGTAAATGGCTCCACAGTGAAAAACTTAGACAATGCTATATATCATGTCATATCACATATTCAAACAAGATTCGCTACACTAGCCTGTAATTCATTGGTTATTTTTAAAGTGCAAAAACTATATCAAAATGTTTAAAATACATTTGCTTACAACTTATGAGCAAATGTTTGATTTCTAGAATATCTATAGATTACGACTTGCATCATTTTGTGTTTAACACTTCAGGAACATTTTTAAAATGTTCTGTTTCTCTGTGCTGTGTTAAGTCCAAGAGACCCAGCCCTGCAGATGATCTTCATTCCCTGTCTTCAAAGCACCTTAAGGTGAAGCTTCCTAAACCTTATGAATGCAAATGTGATTTACAGGCTCAACTACAATGATTTAAATGATGATGCATTGCTGCTTCCCTTTGTCTTGCTTCAAGATGAAACCCATAAGGAATGGTTAGCCTTGATCAAAGAATGATAAAATCACTAAACTGCTTCCCTAGCACATAAAGAACATGGAAACATGCTACATATTTTAATTCTATTCCTCAGAATCCTGTCTATAGATGAGGAAATGAAGATGCAGTTTCATTCAGTTAACTTCCTACTAAAAAGTTAATAAATGCCTACATCCTGACAATTCTTGTTAATAGTCAAAAAGGCTGTCTTTCCCAGTCCTCCTGAACTTACTTGATTATACAGGATAATTTCTTAATAATGCCATACAAGAGAAGACAATGAATGTCAATGTAAAAATCTAATTCACTCTCTCCCCCATTGAAGGAAACATGCAGTATTTGGTGTAACGGTGATTTCAGGGCTCTCAGGTCCACAGATACAGTGGGTGGGGACATTTAAGTACTTGAAAGTCAGTACAGAGCCTAGTTTTATCACTGACCATAAAAAACCCAAAATGACACAAATCTTTATTGTATTTTTACTGGGTTTTATTGTTTACTGATCAAACTACAACATCATTATCAATAGTTTTTGTTCATACAACATAAGTGTAAACCAATAACCAAAATACGGTGATTTTATTACAAACTTATAATTCATTATTTAGTGTTTCTTATATACTGACTCACTTACTCACTTGGAGAAAGTACTTTAGATGATGCTTAGTAAACTGGAGTTTGTATCTTAAAAGCATTTCCAACTGACTAAGCTCAACGCTACACATTTACTTTCCACCAGCTGTCTGAAGTAACCAAGTCAAAGAAGGTAGTGATAGGAAGTTGAAAGTATTCTTGTGTCTCTTATGTCCTAGTATCTTGACCACTTGAACCATGTGCTACCACTGCATTCTATAAGCAATGTCACTAAAGTACAGGACTGCAAACATCATGGGAAGACAATAGTCAGTTTTTGTTAGGAGCATCTACAGGCCAGGTCCCCCTTGAAGGTCCTCCCAGCATCCTATTCTGCTTCCCAAAGTGATCCTGTTATTATTTCCCAGTCCTTGATTACCCTCCTTCTTTGAAAGCTACTTTCAAATGTAGATGGGTAAGTCTTGATTTCTCAAAGACCCACTATTTTAATATTTAGTTGTGAATTTATTTTTGACTTAACTATGTACTAATATAAAAGTAGGGTTGTAGAGAAAGGGTAAATATTAATGATTTCTAAGTAGAAATGATTTCAGAATCCATTTGCCAGTGAACAAGGAGAAACTGTTCAGAACCATGCTCTGTGTTACAGAGGTTGACTATGACCCCAGTGCTGGAGAATAACACCTTTATGACTTGCAGGAGATCTTAGGAATGGCAAAATATACAAACAAACAAAATAGCAATAACAACAAAATAAACACCAAATTGGCCCTGGAAAGAGGTGTTATTGAATATAATATAAAATGATAAAATAAAATAGACCTTTGAAGTCATTCTTTGAAGACTCCTCTATAACTTAAATGTGATTTTGGTACTAAGAGTTAATGTGAAACTTCATGTCAGCACTTTGATATGGGAGTATATGAAACCTTAAAGTGGTCTTTGGTTATTTAGGGGTGATGTCCTCTGAGGGACTATAGCAGTTCTTATGAAATGTAATGGTGGCTCCCACGAGAAGATTGCTCTACCACTGAGTTACACTTTATGCTCTAACACCAAGATTATTTTATATATATTCAACTGTTAGAAACTTAAGAAATAGAATAAAGGTGAAAGATTTATACAATCTGAAGAAAAACCAGAGTAGATAACAAAGAAGACCCTAAAAGAAACATATATGAATCTATATTGGAAGGAGAAGAAGAGTAAATTGGGAGGATAGGGGTCAAAGGAGAGGGTAGAAGGGGGAGGAAGGGAGGGAAGCAGAGAAAAATGCCTAACTCTGTTGCAGGGGCTGCTTGTTTGTCCCAGCCACCTGGCTAACTTAGCCCTGAAATAACCACACAGAAACTGTATTAAAACACTGCTTGGCCCATTATATCTAACTTCTTATTAGCTAACTCTTACATCTCAATTTAATCCATTTCTATTAATCTGTGTATTACCATGTGGCCGTGGTTTACCAGGTAAAATTCCCAGCGTCTGTACCCAGCAGCTCCATGGCATCTCTCTGGCTCTGCCTTTCTTTTTCCCAGCTTCAGTTCTGTCTTCCCTGTCTACCTAAGTTCTGTTCTAGCCAAAGGCCAAGGCAGTTTCTTTATTCATTAATGGTAATGACAGCACACTCAATAAAATAAATAAAGAACAAAAGAAATAGAATAAAGATATGTTTTTGGAATGGTGAGGAAAATGGAGTATTTTTTTTCTCAAAAAGACTGAGTCAAAATCCGGAGTATATTTTGCACATAGATACCCACAGAGCATGTCTATGGTATATCCTATATATTTATTAGGACAGACACACTGAGCTTGGGGAAAATCACAGAGCCCCATTATTCAATCTGGTTTGTGCATACAGCTCTCTGTATGCTTGTATACCCTTTTGGTAGGTTTTTCAACCAGAATAACCTGGCCACTTAGTAACCAAAGGTCATTGAAAATGTTCAGTTTATTGTCTGTTTTATTAATCAGGTTATGGTAAGGGTTAACTATAAATAACGTTACGAATGAGATAGTCCAGTCAATTGCATCTCTTGTTTCTCTTAGCAGTGCCATTCCTCCTTTGTAACCTACTGCTCACAGTTATCCTGTGGTTTGATATTGACCAATAACAGATTTCTGTCCATTCCATACACAGCTGGAGGTCTTGGCCAGGATCTTCAGATAGGAAATACTGATATTAATTTTGAAAATGTAGCCAAAACTTTCTCCTCAACAGAGGATGTGTTGTTGAAACTAAAGAACCACCAAATGATATGACCACTGGAATGTCAAGAAATCTAACAGTCTAGAAAAGAGACAATTTTGGTTGAAGGGGTTATTTAATGTCTCAAAAATTTGATACATCAGTCCTCCATGCAGAAAACATTTTTTAACTAAAGTTGGCAGACATTGAAATGAGCATTATGAGTATTACATTTCAAAAAACTAGTGAATTAGATGGCCACCTATTCATTCAATAACCCTCATGCATGTGGGTGTAGCTCAGATTAGTCACTTCCAAGTCCTATGGTGGACTTCAGTGTGTTTCAATGTTTTCCTTGTTTACAAGAAGCAGATTCCAAGTGATCTGCGTCTTTTGCAAAGAAAGTGGGCATCTCTTCCACATAACAGCATGCATAATAACTTGAACAACCTAAATTAGGGAGCAGAAATTATGGAGAAGAATTGCCATTATGTGAACGGCATCCACTAGATTGGCAAGTGCTCCCACTCACTCTTATGCAGCATAATTTCCCTCTGAGAGAAACAAATGAACTTCTGGTACATTTAGCTTGGGACAAAGATTTATATAATTTGTATCTTCAACTAGCAGAAGTCAAAAACAAATAACTCTGAAGTTTAAAAGAGGTGTAGCACAAAGAAATGACCAGGTGAGCAAAACAATACAGGCTTGTCAGGAAAAGACAGGCAACTAAAAAGTACAGGAGTTCCCAAGTCAAACTGAATTCCTGCTCAGCAAACCTCCTGGGTGGATGGAGATTACTCTTGTGAGCAACAGCAAAGCATGCCGGGTTCCCTTTGTAGGTAATAAGGACTTCTAACAGGTCTGGCAATGTATCTTTCTGTTTTGAAATTGGTTTTTAGTATTTCAAAGCAAACGAGTCTAGCTTTTACATTACAAAATTTCAGTGTTACTGAACTTGCGAAGGGTAAGACTGTGTTCAGCAAAAGAACCAGATTAAATCAGACCTGAACATCTTAAACTGAATATTTTAGTTTTCCTCTGTGGTACCTTATAGTGCAAATTCTAAATAGTCCTTTTAACAAACCTGGTGGTGTGGGATTCCCCCTGTATGCTGTGAATACCATTGGTTAATAGAGAAACTGACTTGTGCTGATCGGGTAGAACAGAGCTAGTCGGGGAAACCTAAACTGAATGCTGGCAGAAGAAAAGCAGAGTTAGACTTATATAAACACTCTATCTCATAACACACAATTTTCTTGATCATCGTTTTCATCTTAAACATCTAAGAAGGGCAGAAGAATTACTTCCTTATCTCCTCCTCTCTTTGAAGATCATTGCTGAGGTCATGAATCACCTCAAAAGCATCATCTGTTTCCTCTAGCTAAAACAGAAGCCTGCATTTTAGATGTGATTCCATTTGAGCTTTTCAGAATACTGAAATCTAATTATAGCTTTCATGTCTTTTCTTTTGGTTTAATCAGCACCACTTGCTCCTAGTCACCCTCTTTTTCTCCAATTGTGTGCACTCCCATTTTCTTTCCTTGTTCTAACCAGCCTCCAAGGACCCAACTCTTTTAAGTGATTAAAGGCTTGAACATAATTTCAATACAGGAAATCAGCATGTAAAAACAGTATCCTTGAATGATGAGAAAGAATTTCAGGGAAAGAATCTCATTCATAATCATAGTTTTAAAAAAAGAGTATTCTCTATAATGAAGCTGAGGAAGTGAGATATTCTTTAATAAAACGATCTAAAACACAGTAGAAAAAAGTAAAGGAGGTGGTTAGAAATGGAAACTCTCATCCATGTATTGCTATAATTTACATTCAGAAAATTAGTGTATTCTTCTAAAAGCCTTCTAACAATTCTATGCAGTCCCCTTCAAAATTCCAATGTCATTCTTCATAGAAGTAGAAAAAAATGTGAAAATCCATTTGGAAATGCAGAAGAATCTGGGTAGCTAAAGCAAAACCAATGAACAAGCAAATTTTTTTTATCATCAGAGCTGCCTGACTTCAAGTTACGCTGTGAAGGGATGGTGATGAGAACGCTTGCAGCTGATGCCGTACACAGCGTAATCTCCTGGATGTCTTTGAAGATATTTAAAAAAATTACACGGGAGATAAGAGAGTCATTCTTAAACAAAAAGGGATAATTGGGTATTGACCTGTAAAATAATGAAATTACACCCCTCTCAGCCTCTAAGAAAATCAACTCCAAGTGGACCAACGACCTTAATATAAGTTCCAAAATACTAAAACTGTTAAAGGGAAACTAGAAAAAAGGCTTCAAGGTACAGCCATCAGTTAAGAGAGATCTACCAACTGAACCAGCTACACTAGCCCTTAGAATTTGCACAAAAGCCACCAAAACCATAATGATCTTTCCAGATTGGCTTTCTCTATAGCTTTGAAGCCTGTGCTTGAACTAGTTCTGTAGACCAGGCTGGCCTCAAACTCACAGAGATCTACCTCTCTCTGCCTTGTGAGTGCTGGGATTAAAGGCATGAGCCACCACTGCTAGGCAAGTCCATATATCTTATATATACTTGCACAGCATTCTATTTTGCCAGTTTGTATTCACAAACACTGTTATGAAACCAGTGTAAGTGCTTAGCAACAAAGGAATGGCTAAAGAAATGAATGTGACATGTGTATACAATGGAATGCATTTGCCCATGAAGAACAAAGTTATGTCAATTGCATGGAAATGGTTTCAACTGGAGATAATCATAACAGACTTGAACCAGTCTCAGGAAGACAATATTGTATGTTTTTTCTTATATATAGTGCATAGACTTTTAATAGCTAAATGAAACCGGGTTTGTATGATTTGAAAATAGAAGCAGAATTAAAGAAATAAAGTGAACTAATGGGAGTGAGAGAACGTGTGAGTAGATGTTTGTGGATGGGAATTTTCTCAACACAAAATATATATTTGTACAAAAATGTCACTATATCACATGAAAAAAATAGGCTATGGTCACAGAAAACACCTAAAGTTTGCTAAAAGACCCAAACTAAAAATGGAGAAATGGTTGGTGCACACAGGTATGTCCATGCATTCCTTATGTTGTGATCTTTATCTGTCTTCAAATCTGAAGAAGTCACATGCTCCCCATGTTTCCCAACATCTTCTTCCCTGATTCCTCCACTGGTAAGATTATGGTTCCACTAAGAACCAGAGTTAGTCTTACCCTGTGCACAAACACATGTTTGTCCGCACACACATGCAGAAGGAGTAAGAGAGCAATTATGTGCATTTCCCAAGGAGTACCATTTCGTATTTAAAAATATTTTAAAACCAAGTATGAGAAACAGATTATTAAAATAATTAGCACCAAAACCTTTCAGTTTACAAGTGATGTTCCAGGCATTATAAAGGCAGCTGTATTTCAGATCATATAATGCTTTTGCTGAGGGTTTAGTTAACTTCCTAGCACCAATGTTAGGCAGCCCACAATTGCCAATAACTGTAGTTTCAAGGGATCTGATGCCCTTTTTCTGTCCTTTGTGGGTATCTGCCCTCCTGTACACATATACATAATTATTAATAATAAAAATATTTTAAATGATAGTACATTAAATAAGAGCCAAAATGTGTCAGCTATAGACAGCTATGATGTATAATTTTGTTGAAGTCTGTGTCTCACATGGATTAGTATACTACCCATGAGCCTTAGCCCTCTTTGTCATCAGAGCTGCACAGTATGCTGTGGCTATGAGAATCTATAAATCTATTAGACTGCAACATTATGAGCTAGTATAAGCCAAAATAATAACAAGTTTGCCCTGGAATTAAACTTTAGCTCCCTGTGATAAACTTTCATGTTAAATGTTTTTGTTTTTCTCTACTGAGTCCAGTTTTGATGCTGTCTACCACAGGGAACAGGGAAACTGTGACCAGATTAGCTTTTGTCCGTTAAGTAAGATAACATGTAAAGCATACGATGCATACAGGCTTCTAAATGCAGTAAACTCATTTCCAAATACTGTGTCATGAAGAATTAGACTGCAATAAATATATTCATTATAAAGATGGTGTGTGTGTGTCTCTGTGTGTATATTTCCATAGCCAAGTAGACTCTTAAATAAGTTCAATATAAATTCCTTTTTGAGAAGCTTCCTGAGAAAATGCTTCGGTGGCCATCTTTCTTTCCTTTCTTTCTTTCCTTTCGTTGGATAATGCCCCATTTGTTCTTTTAAGAGAGCTCTTGTTTTCATGTGTCCTGGACTGTCTTAGGAAAGATTGATGTCTGGAGTCACTGTTAGGAAGTGCCAACTGTTCAGACTCACTGCCCTCCATGTCCTCGCCCTCTTGCTCAGCAGGATCTCACAGACTTTGACGGCCAATATTCAGAGGGGAAATACTTTAACGGCAAGAAGAGCTGCCAACGAAACCTTCCCCAAATGCTCAAAACTCTTAGTGGTTAGATGTTAGGGCACCAGATGGCAAGACTAATGGGAATACATTCATATGTGAGCTGAATAGCGCTAGCCAATGCTAAAAGAGATTCGGAATTCAAAATTTCCTCTATCATTAAACTTTTCACCAGAATGTCATCCCCATGGTAGCCAGGGAGGATCTGGATCTATTTAACTACACTCTGACCCTCTTCTTCCAGACGTAGGAGCTTAGTGATCAATTGCACTAATAACAGCAATTGTCAGTGTGCATTTTAGGAGTGATTTCCACAGTGTAACATGTTCCAGCAATACCTTCACCCCTACGGAGAGGAGAGCAATAAGACTGAGCGCTTTGCACTGCAAGGAAACTGAAAGGAATTTATGTAGAAAGACATGAAGCAGGTGTTTAGGAACCATTGGGCTCCATAGTAAGGGAATGGCTGTTGCAGAATTTAACCATTTAGAGGCTTTGAGGTCATGGAAAACCACGTATTATCTACTTTGTTTTTGTTCCCTTTTCTTTTCTTTTTAAAGGGAAGGTCTCATGTAGCTGAGGCTGCCCTCCTATTTTCTGCCTCTCCCTCTCAAGTGGGAGGATGCTTACCCCTTGAATGACCAGCTGCCATGCCTTCTATGAGTTAACGAACTGCCTTTATGAAGAAGAGTGTGATTGCATTCAGAATATTGAACAGGGATAGAATATGGAGTTTCTTTGAATTATTATTTTTTTAAAGATTTATTTATTTATCATGTATACAACATTCCTTCCACGTATCCTTGCATGCCAGAAGAGGGCACCAGATCTCATTACAGAAGGCTGTGAGCCACTATGTGGTTGCTGGGAATTGAACTCAGGACCTCTGGAAGAGCAGTCAGTGCTCTTAACCTCTGAGCCATCTCTCCAGCCCAGAATTATTTCTTGTTTTTTAATCCAGAATGCCACAAAATGACCTTTTGGTTGTTTCAGACTGTATGTGTAAAGAATAACCAAGCCAAATGGAATAAATGGTGTGGGAATTTGATTCATTTCCTCCCCTTATGGTACTGTGTTCAGTGTTTCAAACTTGTTGAGCTGGCTTTTTCCTTTTTTTTTTTTTTTTTTTTTTTTTTTTGAGCCAGTTCCTTATGGTGAGATGCCTTGCTCAGCCTTGATGGGGGCAGGGGGCACTTGGTCCTGCCTGAGCTTTACCTGCTAGGCTTTGTTAACGCCCTGTGGGAGGCCTTACCGTTACTGAGGAGTGGATGGGGAGGTGAGGCTGGGAGGCAGAAGGAGGGGGCGGGAGGGAGAACTGTGGTCGGTATGTAAAACAAATAATTAAAAAACAACCCTGTGACCTAATCTTTTGACAGATCAACCAAGGACTGCTATGAAGGGAATATGCATATGACAGAAATTTATTTTTAAGACCTCACCTTCTAAGGAAAGAGTACTGGATGTGGAGAACTTTTGAGGAGTAGCCAGCTGAGAATGACTAGCGAAGTAATTATGTAGTTAGGGAATGGGGACAGTACCTTTGTAAAAACAGAGCCCCAGAGAAACCCCTCGGTTATCCTTCTATGTGTGCCAACCCAGCTCAGTGGTCCTTGCTTCACCTAAGTGATATGGAATTATCGGTCCGTTGGTTTGGAATTCCCACAACACCTGTCTGACCTGTGAAAGCGTTCCGCTTCACAGTAAGATACCAGGGCACATGGATTTTCATATCAGTACAAATAGGCCAACATGGATATTCTGCAGAGCTCATAAAATATTTGAATCTAAATATTGAAATTAGTCCTAACAAACAGGAATTAAACGATTCTTCTAATGAATTTATTTCTATCCTTAAGTTTTCCTGTGCCATTTGGGAATATTTTATCAACTCTAAGTAAAATGCAGCTTCTTATTTTACCTTCAAACTTGAGACAATAAGCAGTCTTCATTAAGAAGGCTCAGGGAGAGAGAAAAGTAAAAAAAAAGAAGAGAGAGATGATTACTTTTAGAGGATTATGTGTGAGGTCACACAGAAGTGGCTTGAAGGAGGGAAATGGAAGAAAGATACCATGTGTAGAGATCTGCGCACCCATGACACTGTCTGACGATTGTCCTCGTGTCTTACTTCCTGGTTTCACTACTTTTGAGATAAAACTTTTTTAAAAAAGCACAAAACAAAACAACAAAAAGTAAGGAAGCTTCTCCTGCTCAGAGTCACCAACTGACAGAGCTTAAACATAAACCCAGACATTTGTGGTCTCTGAGCTGAAGCTCCACTGAACTCCTGTAGATGCCTGCTCTCTGCTTCCCATGAGAGATTTGACAGTGACATAGTGTGGCTGCTCTCAAACATTTGTTCTTCATGCGTAAAGAGAACATGAATATATATATATATATATATATATATATGTATATATATGTATATATATATATACAGTTACAGCTAGAGAGGTGCACTGACTACCAATTACAGTGCAGTACCAAGAAAGAAAGCACAGATGATCATGAAGGGTCTTCACAAGATGACGGAGCTGAAGAGGATAATGTGTTCTTCCTCGTGTAACCTAATAAGCAAATATCTATGGATATACTGGAAAATATTTACCTCAATTTGCCTTCTTTTAAAACATCCACATAGGATCATTGAGATGAACTCAACTGACAGCTTGTTACTTGGGATTTGAAATTCCAAAACCTATTTTGCTTAACATAGCATTATATGTGTTATTTTAGGAACTGTTATTAAAGAGTAGAGTGAACTCAACAAACTACAACCCATTTGAGAGAAGGGAAAATGAGATTCATTCATTCGTATCATCAAATAAACAAGAACTACTTATTCGTATCTTAAAAGCCAGCCCCTTTCTTAAATTATAAAACAAATAGATCTAACACATACAAATGAATTTCTGCTTACTTATTTTGCAAGTTGAAATTTCCAGCTTACTTTCTATAATCACAGAATTCTATTCTTTAAAATCTTCTTGCAATTTTAACATACCATAAATACTCTTTACACAGTCTGGTTTACAACTTTTATTTGTATTTTACTGTACATACTATGTTAGTATTCCCTAATTTTCATCAAAATATTTATTTATAATATTTTAAAGAAAATCTAAGTTTCAGAACAATATATAGATATAGATATAGATTATTAATCTCAGAGTAGCTCAAGCACGAATGACATGCAAAACCCAACACAATTAGTCATATATACACATTCATGTTGAACAGAATATGTTTGTTAGTATTATGGATGGACAAGTATTTGGCTTATGGACATTGGACATGTTTAGCAAACCATCACCCTAACAAAAATGTTCATGAATATTCATAGTTTCCTTGGTTTTACCAAAAAGTATATTTCCAGGTCAGCAAATTTCTCACACAGAACCAACCTATGTGGTCAAGTCTTACTTTTATCGTAAAATTATAGCTAGAAATGAAAACTCGCCAGCAAATTAAATGAATAATTTTATGTAATATTACGTAGGCAAAAGTAAAATTATAATTTAAATAATAGAAACACTATACAAAATTTATATGCATATATAATTGTGGCAATTCTCTTTCCTTTGCCTTTTGGTAGTGGGGTTACAAGGACTCACCACTGCACTCAGCCAGTAGAAAATATTTCAAAACCATTTTCTCCGGGATTTTGCCTGTTTCATAGTCCTCTCATTAGAACAAGGGATTATGCTGCAGGATCGCCTTCCATTCCTTCAGCCAAAAGCTGCTGAGATACCAGCCCACTGGGGTGTTGTCTCTTTCTCTTTAAAAAGCAGTGGCAGCCCTCTGCTCGCCCCCTTGCTCCAGCAACTAGACTCCTTTCCTGGCTGTCATGTAGGATAGTGTTCTGTACATATTTCCCCTCAAATAAATAACTCTTTGAATCCAAACTGGTGTGGGATTGTTTCATGCATTAGGATTATATGACTATATATTCATGTATTTATATGAGTATATGTATATATGTTTCTATTTTCAGATCATCATTCTAAATTTGCTTTAAAATTGTTCTGTTATATCATGAAATTGCATTATAATTAAACATTCCCTTCCCAACAAACCTAGTTAATTATGAAATAATTTACACTTTATATTTTTGTATTTCTTTATGTGTGTATGTATATGTGTATATGTGCACATGTGTTTGTGTACAGTATGTGGGTGTATGTCAGAAGGAGCTTCTGCCATGTAAGATTTACAACCGGCTATTTTGAAGCAAAAGCAGCTAGGCTAGCTCTACTTCCTGGATTGTGAGCAGCCGATTTCTATTTAAAAATCTTGTTTCTTGTGACTTTTCTTGTGCTTCTTCTGTTTGTTTTGTCCAATTCCAGTGTGTTAGTTTTTACTTTTTCTTATTGTATTTTATTTTGTTTCATTGATATCCAAAGGAGCCTGTTTATTTTCTCATAATAGAAAGAAGATATATTCTGGATGGAGGAGGTGGACATTAACTGTGAGGACTAGAAGAAGGGGAACTACATCAGAATATACTATGAGAGAATGAAAATAAGAGCTATTTTCAATAGAAGAAAAAATTACTAAGTTTAAAGTATTCTATTACTATAGTTCAAAACCTCTGAGACATTGTCTGCTAACTGGAAGAAGAAACAAGACAGAATCCCATTCTCTTTGTTTTACTAAGGCTTGGGCCAGTTTTTTCTAAGTGCTGTTGAAATTAAGATTATCATCTTTGAACATTTTTTTTACTATATTAAAAATAATACATCTGGTGAGATGGTTAAGTGGCACTAAACCTGCTACCTGAGTTCAATCCCAGGTTCCATATGGTAGAAGAAGAAAAAAAACTTCTGTAAGATACCTTCTGGGTGAAAAGGGAGAGCAAAGGAGGCATGGGTCATGTGATTTCTGAGGGAAATAAGGACTCTCTCGGAAACAAGACTAGAGACCATCTATGTGGTACTGATAAAGAATCTGGCTCCATTAGGTCTACTTCCCGAGAATTTATGTGAGGTTGAATTTAAAGGTAATGACTTAATTTGTTTGGGTGGAGAAAATTTATAAACTAGAAAAGATTCCAGCTGTGGCATGGGTACTACTTTCCGTACTAACTCCAGGTTACTGCAACAAAGCTGGGAAGAGAGATATAAAACCTGGTAAAATTGATGAGATGAACAAGAGGAAGTTTAAAGCAGTGGTCAGGATGGATTCTGAAAAAGAAGCTGTCATTTTTTAAAGAGAATTCTACATTGAGACAACAGGAAGAGTGTCCCAGGGACAAGACCTTACCCACCAACTTGAGAAAATTGAAGATGTATTTAAAAGGAGAAAGTCTTAGATGAAAATGCACCTGAACAAGTTCACTGCTTGAACATCATCACTAGGGAAATTTCTGCCCAAGAAGTACTGGAAGGCAAACAGAAACAGAAGCAATTGTTCTCTTAGTAGGGCATGTTCCATCCTGAGCCAGCAGCAGACCTTGGCAGTGCTGTCCTTGTGAGAATGGCTTTAAAAACTTGTACAATGCCAAACTGAGGAGTTTATGAATTGTTTTTCCACAGTTTCAGAGAACACTGAAGCCAGGCAATGTCTGTGATGGTCGGAGTCAGACAAGGAGGCCACTGCATTAAGCTATGACATTGAGCCTTAAGTAGTAGATAAATCAGGAAGTTTTAAGTTTTGATGACGTGGCCTGGGATAACTACTGAGGAAAAATGTTGGTATAAAGTGGAGCTAGCTGGACAGAGAGACAATATATGCTGTATAGTTGGAGGTACAGGGCTACCCCAGGTCCTTCGGTGTCCAGATGGTTCTATCATGAGCTCCAGATGCCAAATCTGGACCAGCAGTATTTGATTTTTTTCCCTGAAGGGTATTGATCTGACCTTACCTTGTAATGCTTCAGATTCTCCCCTTTAGGAATAAAAGTACCTATTCTTTGCAATTATATATCAAAACCATGAAATTTCTTTTTAATTGGACATGGGCTCACAGTTAAGACATCACCTGAGTGTCAAGGTCAACTCTGCCTTTATTCTTTTGAACAGTGTCGTAACTGTCAAAAACTATGAAGAATTTTGAAGTTTGCCTGAGTGCTTTTTATTTGGAGATGGCCATAATCAGGTGCAACAAGTAGTGGAAGATTGTGGCAGAAAATGATGTGTTTCAGGGGCAAGTTAATAAGGAGTAAAAACTTTTGATGGTCAACATTGATTGACAGCATGACAAGATCTAGGAAAACTAAGGAGATTAGCCGATGGGCATGTCTCTGAGGGATTATAAAGGTTAATTTATCTGAGGTGAGAAGAGCCACCTTAGTGTGGGCCGAAACATTCAGTAAGACTGGGTCATGGTTTGAATAAAAAGGAGAAAATGAGCTCAGATTTAAGTTTCTTCAAGGCAGAGTTTGTCAACGCAATGCAGAAAATAACCAAAGCTACAGAATCTAAAAATGCTATTCTTTATTTGCCTCAATTTCTTCTTTCTATTCTTACTTCAACTTTTCTTCCTATCTTTTCTTTGTTAATTGTTAATAAGCTATTTTTACTTTGAGAAAGGAAAATTAAAGTTAATGACTCCTAAATCAAGAATGAGAATTCTTTTCACATTGCATATTTGATGTACTTCAAGTTGGTTTTTTTAAAGCCATCTCATTACCTTTACTTTTAGTCGGTCTTTATAAACATTTTTTTATTTTTATATTACACATGTAATTGTTTTTATGTGTGAATCTATGTGAAGTATGTTTATGCCTGGTGACTGTAGAAGGCAGAAGAAGGTTTCAGAGTTGTTGAAAATGGAATTATGTGGGTGGTGAGAACCAATGCTGGGTCTTATGCATGAGCAGCAAGTATTCTTATACATAGCAGCAAGCTATGTCTCTGGTCCCTATTTAGACTCTTAAAGTCTATTATCATCACAATTTTCTTTATAAAAGGAAGTAGCATTTTCCCCCCAAAAGTTTATATAAGAGTGCTGCATCAATGGAACTTACCACACAATTGTAGAAATGTTTTTGTGCTTAGGTGTATAGGCATCCTATTTGTCATGACACAATCAAACAATTGCTCTTAGCAGCATTAGCTACAATCTATATGAGCATATGAGGGTATATATAAATATATATGTATGTGTGATTATGCAAAACAACTAGAAAATGGAACAAAAGTATAATCTTTAAAGGAAGAAGGAGGGAAGAAGAAAAGAAAGGAGGAAGGGGGGAAAAGAATGTAAAAAGAAGTGAGAGAGAAAAAACACAACTCGATATTGACAAAATACTAAACATTGTAGAGAAGTTATTAACAGTTATAGTGAAATTAACTTGTAATTTTTTAATACTGAATTTTAATTTCAAGTGCATATTAATATTTTGCTTAATTTATTACATGTAATAAATAGCTTACTTTATGTCTAAAGCAAGATGTGAACTGTGTAATCCTTCATATTATGTATATAATACAATTAGAATGTGACTTATTTTTGCTCTTTTGTTCTCCAAGGTATTTTAAAACAGTAGTTCCTTAACCCCTACTGTCTTCATGATGACCATGTCTGTGGCTGTTACTTCTTATGCTTGCTTTCTTTATAAGACCAATATAACCTGTTTCTCTGACACTTGGGCCCTGTGCTTATTCCTTATTCTCTCTACAGCGTTTGAACTTACTGGATATTGAAAAGATTTCACATAGGAACATAAGCCGGAAGAAATATCCAACTTACTTTTGGCTGTGTAGAAATCTGATAACAAATCACATGTTTTCCAGAGAGCCATGGTATGTGGTCAACTTTTGTTCTGTACACCTAGCATATGTATTTAACTAGACAATTTAAATATTTAAATATTTAACTGGACAATCTCAGCTCACTGTTTTCTTAGTAAAATTAAACTCAGTAAGGGGTCACTGTCAAATTAGTTTTATTAAGTAAATATTTTTATACGTCCTCTTTGAGTGCACTGGATGCATCCTATGTGAAAATTAATACATATGGACAGAAGACGCATTTTAAATAGCTGAAACAACAAATTGTTAAAAAGGAATACAAACTTGTGTCAAAACAATCTTGGATCTAGCAATGGACTCTTAAAAGTAATACAAAAGCCTAGGTAAAATAGAAAGAAAACATACGGCACTTGCTCAAAATCAAAATCCTGAGTCATAAAAGGTCATTGTGAAGGAAGTAAAAATACATTTCACACAACAGAGCAAAACATTGAGTACACGTAATGAAGAACACCCGTGTACACACTGAGAGCACTGAAGAAAGGAATCGTGAACATCAACATAGGTTTAGCAACACAATGTGTAGCACTCAGCCATTTTATAAGGAACTCCAATATATCGCTGAAAAATTCTGTTCCCAGTCATTCAACTATCCCATATAGAGCCTGAAATATTAATTACTTTTTATTACATGTTTCAAAACCACTATTTTTCTTGAGTCTACCTCCCAGTGTTCAGATAGCTGTGATCAAGGTATATGCTCCCTTCAGAGAACCATATCAATGACTAAGCAAAGAAAGATTTGTGTATGTCCTGTAGTAATGAGTTAACCTCAGTTATAACCAGGCTTCATAATTTTATAAAAAAAACTTGATACATTTCATGCAAAATTAACAACAAAATTAGGTGAACATTGTATTCCTTGTATTATGTTGTGAGGGAAGCTGTGGCGCATTTACGGTTTTACAACGGCAGTTTTTCCCAGGTGAAGTATATAATTACTATTCATTGGAGAAATAATCAATGCTTTTTAAATATCGTGGAAAATAACTAGAGTAGATTTATTTGCTGTGGTAATAATATTGATTTCACCTCACAGTTTGTCAATATGCTCAGCAAGTGTCAGGCTATCCAATTAGTACTTTCAAATGCATACCCAATTTTCAGGATATCAGAAACAGGTATGCATTCATATGGGAATGTAATTAATATGTGGACTTCAACTCTCAAGCATGACAATCATGTTTTATTTAGAAGACAGAGTCCACATTAATAAATTAGAGCTGCATGAAGTACTATGTTACCCTGTTCTCTAGTTAATGTGCCACTGATGCCCAAAGAATACTTCCAGCTTGTCGTAAACACAAATGGTCACTATCTAACCCTCTAGTGATGGATGAAGCTGTTCCAGGCATTTGTTGGAGGTCAATATAAATGAAAGTTATTCAGAGCTATTCAGACACTGAAAGTGACTGTCTAAGTAATGTATGTTGCTTTTCTTTCTTACCTGTCATAAAACATTGCTTGATTTACCAAACTGCATTTCCCCCTGCTTGTTAGCTTTTAACCACATGCTGGCATTCAAGAGTACTATCTTCCCTTCGGTGAATTAAGCCAAACACAACTCTAGTCCAAAAAAGACATCCTGTCCCTCCGTTGACAGTCAGAGTCTCCTCTCACAGTGCCAAAGAAAAACAGGGGCAAATAGTTGTAAAAATTTGTGTCTTGAAGTAAAGAAAGAAAGAAAAAGAAAAAGAAAAAGAAAAAAATCATAACAAATAGTATCATGCTTAGGGGAAAGTGCTGGGAGCTTATAAAACAATATTGTAGTTTCAAATTGGGAAACATTAATTCATAATAAGCAGGGGTATTTTTAGACAGCACTGACAGCTTGCAAGAGGTTGGAAGGGTGTGACTTGCTTTCATAGGAAAGGAATGGCCTTGTCTGGGGATTTCATTGGCGGATAGCATAGCTTAAAAATGCACTTGGGATGTCTCTCTCCTAGACTAGAAGTATAATGTTTTTCTTTTCTCCTTTTATGATAGGAATCAGTTACTATACAAGAAAAAGGATTTCTTGCTTTTCTCATTACTTCATCCCATTTTGCTAGACATTACATGTTCTGCATATTAGCTTGTTTTTACAGTTCTCCCTGGGTTGTCTTCACATAGATCGCTATCTTTCCGTTGTTTAAAAAAAGAAAATATCCAAAGGTATTTATGGATTTCTTAAAGTTTTAAAACTGTTAAATGCCAGGGCCAAATATAAATCCAGAAGAGACATTCTCCCACTCCTGTGACACGCTATTGCTGCTAATTATTAATTTAGTGCAACTTCACATTTTTCAAATTTTCAGCTTACACTTTGGTGTTTTTTTTTACCATACATCAGAATAAAGTACACTTTATCAATATTTTTACTTGAAAGAGATGATTATCAGAAATTCGACATAGTTCAGTCTAATATCTTAAGAATTTCTGTGAAAATATGTAATTCTTCTCATATATAATATTCTGTTAATATGATAATACAAAAATCTATTGTTTCTTTTTTCTTTATTTCTAGCATTAAAGCTATAGCTATCTTTCCATTCTATGTTTTGACCAACATAATTAAGCCTCTTCTCATGAAATTATCCAATGAATTATTCTGAATGAATTTTATTTGTTTTTACTTTACCATGGACAAGTCATTCATGTTGGTTTTAAAGGACAGATTTTATGTAGAAGCAGATTCAGTGGTGCAGGGTAGAAAAGGTGTTTGTAGGCAGAAGTCCCAGAGCATTCTCAGATGGCCAAAAGGCCACTTTGTGAGCTGGAGGACATGGCAGAAAGTGATGTTCTGAGTGTTCTCATTTCCTGCCCTGTCCCCAAGGGAACCACAGATATCATAAAAGGTCCTGGAATGAACTTCTCTGTATCTCAGAATAATCCTCTTTGACTTCTTTTCCCAAGGAAAACTAAGAGCACGGTTTTCATTTATTACAATGTTTATTTCTAGTCCTTTCCTAGGAACTTTTTTAAAAAATAAAGTTCCAAATATAAAATCCAAATATTTCATTATGCAATTTTACAATTTTTCAGATAAATCCTTTTGTTCCTCTTGCTAACTCTTCCCCCAACTCTCAACCTCCCTGTACTTTTCTGATTTCATGTCATATGCATTTCCCCTCACTTCCTCAATGTTTGTTGCTCCTTCTTCCGGTGTCTGAGTCAGTTTCCTAGTCTGTGTATCTTCTGTCACTCACCCTTATGTACATACATGCACACATCAAATAATAGGACATGCATATGAGAAAAACATTCATTTTTTTAATCTTTCTAAATCCAGGTGACCTCATTTAGTGTAACACTTTACAGACTCATTCATTTTCCTACAAACTTCACTTTTGACTACTAAATAGAACTCCTTTATCAATCAATGATGTTTTCATTTGTTGATCAACATCTCAGCTGATCTTTCTTTTATAAGAAACACTAGTTAACCACATAAACCATACAGCTCAGTACACGAATTTTTACTCATGTATTTTATAATTCTAAACAAAGTTATGTTTAACAGTGTGTATATCTGACTCAATTTAAACCAGGGGAGAAAAATAAGGGTAGAAAGATTAACATACATCTAGCTAAGTCTTTCAGCTACCTAAACAATTACTGTTTAAGATATGTGTTGCCTAACTATATTATATTCTGTCAAGTGGATAACATGCTTTCTGTGAAAAGATTCTTAAACTATTTAATCTATACCATCATTACTAGTTAATGATTCTTGTGTGTTATGTATTTGTTTTATGACTAAATAATTATTCACTCATGAACAATGTCTAGTGAATGTGTATTACAAACATAGTAAGTCACTAGGTCATTTTGCAGGTCTGGGGATGCCAGTAGTGGATTTTAAAGCAGTTACTGGCCCAGTTTCACATGTTCTTCTGCTTTTGTTCTTATTGGCATGCTGAGAACAGAACCCTGAACCTCATACATACTAGAGAACTGTTCTACAAGTATATTATGTCCCCAAAATAAACATGCATTCTTCTGTAATACAAACTCCATACAAATTATATTAGACTTTTAACTCATTTTAACAGAACAGAAGAGGGAAGGTAGATTCAGATACATACAGCTATTAGTTGATATGCGATTGGTTAGAGAAAGTTAAAAGAAGATAAGATATGCTAAGACAGAATTCTCGTAAATTATGATACTGAAAATTCATTTGATTACTGGAGAAAATTGAAATAAATAATAGTTATTTATAAAATAAAAATAAATCATGTTTATTATATGGAAATAAAGATGGTCTTTTATGACCATACTTGTCAAAGAGTGAGATATCCAATATTGTGATGGGCAAGTATTATAATCATTGAAATAAATAGAATAAGACCTTTCCTTCACTTGTGCACCGTGAAGGAGTCAAGGAATCCGTAATACTTTCATAAGCATTAGCGTACTTACAGCGTTAAGACTGAAGGATACTAAGGTGGATACAGAAAAAGCCTATTGGGAAAATGAAAATTAATACTACAAATAGACCCAAAATAGGAAGATACTATAACTGTGCAGTTATTGTATCAAAGCAGTATAGTTTTATTATAATTATATCCTACTTCACTCAGTTACACATCCTATACCTTTTGAGTTTAAGTCTCTTCTATCAGGTGTAGTGTGGTCTGATTATTATCAAGGACATTAATCCATTTAGACTTAAGTTTTGTGCATGGCAATAGCTATGCATCTATTTTTATTCTTTTACATGTTGACATCCATTATGCCAGCACCATTTTGTTGAAGGTGTTTTCTTTTTTTCCATTGTATAATTTTGGCTTCTTTGTAAAAAATGAAGTGTTTGAAAGTGTCTGGATTAATATCCAGGACTTCAATTTGATTCCATTGCTCAACCTCTCCGTTTTTATGCCAATACCAAGCTGTTTTCATTATTGTAGTTCTGTAGTAGAGTTTGATGTCAGGGATGGTGAAGCCTCTGAAAGTTCCTTTATTGTACAGGATTATTTTGGCTACCCTGGGTTATTTTTTTCCATAAGAAGTTGATTATTGTTCTTTCACGGTCTGTGAAGAATTATCTTGGGATATTGATGGGGATTGCATTGAATGTATAGATTGCTTTTGATAGGATTGCCATTTTTATGATGCTGATCCTTATTATCAAAGAGCATGGGAGATCTTTCCATTTTCTGATAAATTCTTCAATTTCTTTTTTCAAAGACTTAAAGTTCTTGTCAAATAGATCTTTTACTTCCATGGTTAGTGTTACCTGATGGCCCATGATGTCATACAGTCTAAGCCTGTTGAGTTCTCCTGCCCTTTCAGAAGCTCCCCTTAAAGCATGGGAGAAGGTGTGTTCAGCTAAGACAGCAGCAATTACTTAATTCATTTTTTATTTATCTCTCTACTTTGCATGGACTCATTTGCAAAACAATATTCCTTTTTTGGCATATTAAGCAGATATGTGAAATTTCCATATAAAATATTTTGGCCAGGCTGCAGGCCTTGATTTTAAAGCAGAGTAGTTGCCAGTGGAACACCAGGAAGACTTGTTCATCCTAACCCAGAAGAAGGAGAAGAAAACAACCTTAAACATAACTTATAAAAATGATGGAAATCTTTTTTTTTTTTTTTTTTTTGGTTTTTTGAGACAGGGTTTCCCTGTAGTTTCTAGAGCCTGTCCTGGAACTAGCTCTTGTAGACCAGGCTGGCCTCGAACTCAGAGATCCGCCTGCCTCTGCCTCCCAAGTGCTGGGATTAAAGGCGTGCGCCACCACCGCCCGGTGAAAATGATGGAAATCTTTAAAGAGGAAATGAAAAACTCCCTTAAAGAAATGGAGGAGAAGACAAAGAAAAAATTGGAAGAAATTAATAAATCCATCAAAGAAAACCAAAAAAAAAAAAAAAACCAATCAAACAGGTTTAAGACTTGAAGGCCATCAGCCTTTCTTAGCAAGATAGTTCAAATAGAACACTGTCATAAACGCAATACAGTTGACTGTCTAGAAACATGTATGTGTGTGTGTGTGCACGCTAGACATGTGAAAGAGTGCACAGAGGCCAGAAAGGGCATTAGATCACCTGGAGCTGGATTTACAAGGGCTGTGAGCTACTTGATATGGGTGCTGGGACCAGAACTGAAGTCCTCTGGAAGGGCAGTTAACATTCTTATCTGAGCCACCTCTACAACACCTTCCATTTGCTTTTCAGACAATACATGGCAAGTGCTTCTTGAATGTGTTGTAGGTTAATGCTAGGTAGAGAGATTCAAATAAAAAGTGAGACTGTATCCTTTTTAAACAGTTCATTTGAAAACATTTTGTTGTTGTTGCCTTGCTTGAACCAATGCACCTAGGCCCTTATATGAGACGAGACAACACAGTGACTTTTAACATATGTCCTCTTTTATGAAGTAGCCATAAATAAAGATATTCATTCTACTGTTAGATGAAGCTACTTGGTCTCTTGCCACAGATAAACTAGGTGTTTGAATATTAATACTCTTTTAAATATTAAACATAATTTTAAGTTTAAACTTTAGATTTTGGTTAAATTTTAGGCAAATTAATCTCTAGTCTCTTTTCACTTGTTAAAGATAAGAAACTAGCAGTCTTCACATTACTCAGGTGAAGGAATCAGAAAAGCAAACGTAGTTCTTTCCAGAAGTGAGTAGAAAAGCTAAGGACGGGGGAAGAAAAAGAGGTTGCGAGCTTGTCCTGGAACTCTCGAGGCCCTTTTCAACATTTTTTCAACATTTTTTGCTAAAGCAGAAGGAAGTCCTCTTAGCTGTGCCTGTCTAGAAAAATCTCTTCTCTAAAAAACAGGAGGAGTGAAGTGAGCATATTAGCATGCCTTTTTAAATGTGTGAGCACAGTTTCATCTGTGAAGCCATGAGAAATCTTTGATCAACTTCTTCCAACAATTCTCAGGTATTTGCCAAGAAGGTTCCTTCACATTTAACCTAGTTTTCTTCAGCAAGATACATATAATCCTGTTCACTTAAGGAAAATCTTGCTCACAAATCCCCCAATCAATGCTAAGATGAATGGAAATTCTTTAGAGGCATATATGTGCCAGACACATTTAGATGAAGCACCCATGAAATATTCTACTGTCAGACAGCAATGTCTACTTCCTTCCAACAGACCAACTAGGTGTGTGGATACCAATAGTCTTTTAAATATTAAAAATAATCTAAAGCTTAAATGACAGACTTTACTAATACTTTTAGACAAATTAATCTCCAGTATGCCTCATAAAACAAGGTATAACCTATTTTTTTTAAATCCTCGTAAAAGATTGTTTGAATGAGCAAGTTCCAAGCTCCCAGTTTCTGTGGTAGTTACTCTATTTTATATTTCTGCTATAATCAATTAAAGACACTGGCAGATTTAGTCTCAAAAAAGTTGGTTAATTCACCTAACATGAGTGCCTTGAAACATAGTAACATCAGTAAAAGGGCTAGAAAAAAGTCTAAGGCTAGGTTAATGGTTGTTGCTTCCAAGAACAAAGATACTCATCTGAGTTTTATGTCAGAATAACTACAGAAATCTTCCAGATTCCAGAGGTAGGTATCCTGGAACAGATGATACACAGGTAAATGTTTAATCTAATTGTAAAACATTCATATATATGTTACTATTTTCCATAAGACCACATTGAGTTTCCAATATCATGATGAATTTGCCAGTTATTCAGCCAAAAAGGGACTGCTCACATCCATTTCCAAAGTGTGTTGTTACATAGCCACACAAATTTATTTGGATCTTTCTAATGTTTCATTTAAGTTTTCCAGTGGAAATTTATGAACACCCCCTCATTAAATGACGAAGCACTGCAGAGAACAAAAGCAAATGTGATCTATCTGGGAAACTGGAGGCTCTGAACAAGATTTACATAACTGGACAAAAATCCATGAGCAAGGAAGAACACAGGGGCCTGGCGAGGAGACTGGGGAGGGAGCTAAGTGGATAAAGGACACAGGGCCTGGCGAGGGGCTCGGTAGGTCAAGCAGTTGTGGTCCAAGCCTAATAATCTGAGGTCAGATCTCCCAAATCCATGTTAAATCTGTGGCTGTAACTGCCTCTAACCCCAGTCCTGGGGCCAGAGACAGGTCAATACCATGGACTGGCTGGCCAGACAGACAAGTCATAATTGTTAGCTCTGGGCTCAGAAATGCACCCTGTCCCCAAAACACTGATGAAAGGGGGTTGAAGAGACACTGAAACTCAAACCCTGGCCTGAACATGCATATGCATAGAGAAGGGCACACTCCCCTACATGTACACTATACATATGTATCCATCACATACACTCTCTTATGTGTACACTACACTTATGTATCCATCACATGCACTCATCTATGTGTACACTACACATCACACATGCTCCCCTATGTGTACACCACACATATGTATACACCACACACACTCCCCTATGTGTACACCACACATATGTACACACCACACACAATCTCCTATGTGTACACCACACATATGTATACATCACACACTCTCCTATGTGTACACCACACATCTGTCAATGTACTAATTTATGTGTACAGCACCCATGTATACACATCACACACACTCCTCTACGTGTCCATTACACATATGTATCCATAACATACACTCCCTTATGTGTACAGCAAACATGTGTACTCATCACACACACTCCCCTATGTGTACAGTACACATATGTATCCTTCACACACACCTACTCCCATATGTTTATAGTACACATGTGTACACATCACACACACTCCCCAATGTATACATCACACATATGTACACATCATACATGCTCCCCCCTATGAGTACATAATACATAGAGACACATCACACATGCTCTCCTATGTGTAAACCACACATATGGATAGATCACACATACTCCCCAATGTGTACAGCACACATGTGTACAATCACAGACACTCCCTTATGTATACACCACAAATATGTACATAATACACACCCTGCCTGCCCTATATGTACAGCACACATGTATCCATCACACACACTCCCCATATGTGTACAGAACATATCTTTCCATCACACTCCCTTCCATATATGTATACCACACGTGTGTATCCATCACACACAGCTCCCTATGTTTATAGCACACATGTATACACATCATACACACTCTCTATGTATACACCATATATGTATCCATTATATACACTCTCCTATGCGTACAGCATACATAGCTATGTACACAACACACACAAAGAACAGAGTAAATAAAAAATATATAGTTGCTTACCCCATAAACTTGACACTCTGATTAGTTGTAAACAGAGGCTGTACTTTCGTTTCCCAGTCACCCAGCCGTGAATAATTACACAGAAACTATATTAATTACAACACGGCTTGGCCAATGACTCTGGTGTATTCCTAGCTCTTAACTCTTAAATTAGCCCATTTCTATTAATCTGTGCATCTCCACGAGGCTGTGGCCTACTGGTAAGGTTCCAGATTCTTTTCTTCCAGCACTGTATGGCATCTCTCTCACTTCGCCTACTTTATCTCTATATCTCTCTTCTAGTCTGGCGATACTCTGCTCTGCCATAGGCTGAAACAACTTCTTCATTAGTCAATGGCAATAAAACATATTCACAGAATACAGAGTGGAATCCTACATCAATTACTGTCACATGAAAGAGAAGTAATTTTGTATTAGATAAATTTATACTATTGCTCAAGATGTAATACTTTAATTTGCATCAGTGTTACAGAATAATACAAAACATCTTTCCCTTTAATCGAAAGAAGCATGCTTGGTTTTTATCCTTCTATTTTTAGCCAAAAAATACTCAACTTCTCTCACTCCTGTTTTTGGGGGAGTAGGGATTTGAGACAGAGTTTCTCTGTGTATCCCTGGCTGTCCTGGAATTCACCTTGTGGTCCAGGCTAGTCTAGAACTCACAGCGCTATGCCTGCCTCTTCCACTCTGAATGCTGGAATTAAAAGCTTGTGTCACCACCCTCAGGCTCAGTTTCTTATATTCATCAATCTGTCGATGTCCCCCAGGTACTTTCTCCTTCTCGATTTGGTGATGGTTCTCTAATGTATGGCCAGGAAACATTTATAGAAAATTAATAATTCCAATAGAAAATTCACAGATACTTTCAGGCTATTGTGAAAATTTATCACAAAATAGATACATAGTTTCTGAAATATACATGAAACAAAATATTGATATGTTCTATCTATGTAATCATTGCACAACTCTGTTTTGAAACAACAAATAAATTAACAATCCTCCACTATAAATTAGAAATACAACAATGGAAAACAACAGCCAAGTTTTCATGCTTAATTATACTATGTTTAAATATCCTAATACCTAATCTGCAGACACTAGGAATGATAGTGATAACAGTAAAGATAGGAAGATAGGTAATATTTACTGAGTATACACACACACACACACACACACACACACACACGAACATATATGTATACTAATATGTACTTCCCTGAGTAGTACTCAATGGGAAATAAATGTTTAGTTAAATAGGAAACGTGTCTGTTTTGTTTCTTGGGATTGATTTCCCAAGTTTTGGATGAAAAAGATGGGTATAGCAGGTGCTAGAAATGCTTCTGAAAAGGCATATCTACACTGAGACCATGCTGTACTAAGAAGTCCCAGCTGGAAGAAAAGAAATTTACTCTGCATACGTCAATCTCTCCACTCGGCAAGTGAGGGACTTTTGAACCACCAACAGACAGAGAGGGACTTGGTAGGAATACCACAAGACTGTTTCCAGGCACAGTCACCACCATTGGCAGTGCGAGTATCATCATACATGGAAAGGAAGAGTGGAATTATGCAAACTCCCGGGGTTGGGTCTCTACTCGGCTACTGTGAGCCTGAATTCTCTGCACTCCAGTTTCCTCTTCTTTCAGGATGACTGGAGACATCGCCTACAATGTGGAATTGATGTAGGATTAAATAACTTAATATTTCTAAGAAATTTTAAGCAATTGGAACTATACGTATTTTAAGTAGTGAAGGTTTGATGAAGGATAAAGTCAGTTCAAGCAGGTGCATCACTCTGTGTTCTTAGTTCATGAACACTATGCTGTCCTTTAATATGTGAACAGTAGTGGGTATAATACCAAAGAATTGGAAAGGATCTCAGTGATCAGGAAAGACTGAGAAGGGAAAAAAATAATTAACCGCAGGACTGGATTTGATTCCTAAGTACAGTTGCAATAGCATCCTAAAATACAGATATTACACTTTGACAGTAATGCTAACTTTACAACATCTAACAAAGAGTAAAAGAACGTAAACCCCACTCAATGGAATAGTCTCAGAGACCCTACATGGATAGTACTTTTGTGACAATGAAATGCTCTATTCGTGCATGTCTGAAATATGTTGAATTTGCCCTGGCTTCCCTCATTTCATAATGACATGTGGAACATATTGAACAATGAATGGGTGCATTTAGAGATAATTAAAGAACTAAGTACAAGGGGTCCCTGTCACTGGGCCAGACAGCTACTAGGGCCACTACTGCATTTGATCCGACAACATGACCAGTTAATGATAATTTTCTACTTTGGATATTAGCATTTCTTAATTAAGCTTGCTACAGGATATGAAATCTTTATGCTCATCCTTTCACAAAACCCTGAAGCAAATTACTTTAAATATATACGAGAGGACTAAAACTTTGCAAAGCTGCATGGAAATTTAATAATGGTAGAATTCCTGAAAATATTTACACCCCAACACCGTGTCTATAATGACTCTTCCAGACAAATAGAAAATCCAGAATTTTACACAGGGTATTTGCACTATATTAAATAACAAGCATGAGTATTTTTTAGATATTATCTCCAAGACAGTTGTGGGATTTGTTAAATAAATATACATTTGAAATCATTAAGCTTTATTCATAATTCTATTCAAAACTACTATAGTTTTAAGAAAATGTAGCGATGAAAATATTTAATTCTTTTATAAGATGAATTTTTATACATTCTTTTTTTGGCAAAATAGTTTTTTTCAGCCTATTATGTTCTTGAGATGCTGGGTGAAGGATTTGCCCCACCCTGACCCCCGTAAGCCCACACCACCCTCCCACAAAAACTCGACTTCCCCTTTGACCTCAGGAGACCCAGAAGTCTGTTTCTCATTTGTAACTCTTCCCTTACCTAACTTGCAAGATTTTTCAACAGATCTACTCCTTATATCTCCGGACTGAGCAAGATGGGAAATTTATTAAAGTCTCATATACTGCAGGAGAGCAAATGGGAATCAGTAGAGAAGATACTGAATTAGGTGTTGTATCCATTTGTTAATCCAACACAAAGATCGTTTAAAAAAAGAACAATGACAGCTCTTCTGTCTTTTGTTAAGTGTCGTATAAGTGGCAAGGCTATGTGAGGGTTACTGTTATTCTCATGTTTGCTCATAGAGATGTTAGTAACAGACATTGGAACCAAATGAGTGAACCAAGAAAATATTTCCTACATACTTCAAGAATTATTCATCAACAATTTGCCATAGGGAAATAAACTAAAATCAATTGTATAATTATATATATATATATATATATACATGTATAATAAAAACATGAATTTAATATACACATATGAATACACATGCTTATCTGTTTACAAAAGATATATTATGGTTTCATTTTTCACTTGATGAGAAGATGCCTTAGAGAAGCACTTATTTTTAAAACAAATTAGTGGTTAAATTTGATTTTCTTGTCAGATGGTGGTTTGCAAATATTTAACTGGGATAAGATACATAATGAAGGATGACTTTACTCTTCAAGTCTTTACAGTATTATGAATTGAGGGATAAAATGCATTAAGATTCTGCTCTGGGGATTATGTCAATATATATTTTCACTAATAAAATATGTTTTAAGAAATTAAGCATTCTCTGCGCTGCTAGCAGATTACTGCTCTATTTTCTCCCTCAATTTGTTTGCATATAAACGAAAGATACTTTAAAAAGGAACTTTTCAGTGGAGATTGTTGGAACAGGTTCTTTGCATGGTATGCAGTGTGGACCTTATAGTCCATCTGATAAATGACAACTGAATAAAACCTTGATTTTGAATGAAATGTCACATAAAATCTAGATCTCCCTTCAGCTGCTGAATGTAATGAGACAACTTCTTTATATTCAAAATAAGACTTCATTTTAACTTCAGTTTCATTTTTGATATGAGAACTTTAAATGTTTTATTCATTTTTTATTGGTAAATTTCTGTCAGAGATTGGGAAGTAAACAGCTGTTCAAGCACCTGCAGAGAACTGAAGAGGGCATTGGGTCCCCTGGAGCTGGAGCTATGGATGGATGTGAGATGCCTCCTTTAGGTGCCGGATTATGATCCTGTGTCCTCACTCCTCACCACTGAGCTATGGAAGTGAGAGCTTTTGGAAGCTCTCTTAGCCAACCAGTTTAATCTCTGATCACCCATACTATGTCTATCCACAAATCTGTTTGGAAACCTCATATATGAACACATAGTTGTTGTTGTTGTTGTTGTTGTTATTATTATTATTATTATTATTATTTCTCAATCTAGCACCAGAAAAGATTTTATGCTATAAAATATTGATATCATTATACAAAATGTGGTAGTTCAGGACAGTTAGTTAAAAATTAATCCATGCCTAATGCAAGGCATGATTAAGTAAGAACATGTACAGCAAAATAAACAATGGCAAAATTAACAAGTTGCTTCCATCAGTTACCAGATTAACTAACCAGACATCAGAGGCCTCCTTGGGTCAACGACCTGCTGAGACATTGGCTAAGGTTGAGCCCATGATGGTTCAAGATTAGTGATGGACGAAACTGAAACAGGTACAAAGGAAAGGAGGACGCACAAGACTGAGCAGAACAGCAAGATTTTGTGACTGACTGGAGATAACAGCTGTATTTTTCTATAAAGTGCCTCTGAGATTAGTTATGAAATAGAAAAACTAATATTAGTGGGGACAGGAAGAAAGAGGGCACTCTCACCCTAAGGACAGGTGAAAGCTGGAGAGCTTAGAGATGGAGAGGAAGGACAATACAGTACACAGAATGCAAAGTAGAGGCTCCTGTCTTGCGGCAAAGTGGGCGAGCAATGACTGAGACTGGAATGCTGGCCACACCCCAGTCACATATGAAAAGGCATAAAACACAGAGAAAGTCAAGGCATTGTTCAATGCTATTCAAAAATAACAAACAGTTAATAAGGCCAAAGAACCTTTTTAAGGTTAAAAAAACAAAAAGCAGAATGTGTTAATAGCTATAGAATAATAGAATCAGAGACCGGGTCATAGAAACTGCAGTGGCATGGTAAGTGTAAACAAAATGATAGTATGGAATTACATGATGGAATCTAAACAGATACACTTAACCATTGCAAGGAAGAGATTCTGAAAGTACTGGAAACAGGACATTTATAGAACCAAGTTGAAGAGTAAGGAATGATAAAGAGAAGGGCACATGATGTTAACAGGATAATCATGTACTGTGATTTCAGTTTTCTTTGTGTATGATGACAAGGGGTTATGAAATTTTAAATCCTATGAAACTGTAGGTTAAATGTCTTCCTAAGGTTTTCAAACCTTAGTATTCATAATTAGAGCATTAATTGATTTAGTCAAAATTAAATTCTCTCGTGTAACCTAAGTGGAATTTATCTTCATAAAACTCTAGGTGACTTTAGATCACTTAAGGACATTGCCACTTATTTTTTATTGTTAGAATTTTTGAATTTAATCTCAGAAGTGGACCAATCTACAGAAAGATAAAAACTAATATGTCTATACCTATACAGTTTAAGAGAGAGAGAGTAATTCTAAAAGACAAACTATTCTCTCTGAATGTGGCTGACGGTGGAGGAGGACTGAGAAACCAAGGACAATGGCAATGAACATGAACTCTACAGCATGGACGGGCTCACTGAGAGCCTTGTCAGTTTGGTTGCTCACCTTCCTGGACTTAGGGGGAGCTGGGAGGACCTTGGACTAAACATAGTGAAGGGAACCCTGATGGTTCTTTGTCTTTGGAGAGGGGTGGAGTGGGGGTATGGGTGGAGGGGAGTGGAGGGAAGGGGGAGGAGAAGGGGAGGAGATGGAAATCTTGAATAAAAAAAATGAGAAAAAAAAATAAATAATAAAAAAAGACAAACTATTATTTCTCAAAAGACCCATAAATATAAATATTATTTCCAAATGTTTTTTTGGTAAAGGTGTGAATACTTAGCGCATTCATTTTCTCTGTTGTGAGCATGTAAAAGTTTTCTGCCTAGAAAACATATTTATCATTTAGACGTGAACATTTTTCATAATAACCATAGTCTTCTGGGACAGTCAACTGTTTCTCAGTAAAAATTAACTGCTCATAGAGGCGCCATTGCTCTCTGGACTTGGTGATACATGGTGGTGCCAGCACAGTTAAATGAACACATTTCCCTAAGTGGTTATTTGTGCTTCTAGAATCCTTTGCACATAAATCAGGATTGCACGCTATTGTCATCATTATCTTTTCCCCATTTCCTCCACAATTGATTCATAATGGCATTACATACTGATACTGCCTCAAAACTCTGCAAGCTGGAAATGACTTGGGAATTACTATGGCCAATGATGGACAGGGAGTGTTCTGAAGCAGAGAGCTATAAATCTAATATTTACTGGATGCATTGTGCATCCAGCCATCAGCTACCACACTAGAACTACAAAGAATGCGAAACATACCGATACTGGTCTACAAGGAACCACTTATGAGCACATTCCATCCCCTTCAATCTAAGGATGATATCATTGCCCAGGATGCTTCCGTCTACTTTAATTATCAGTGAATGGTATCCTGATTGCCATGGGTCAGCCGCGCTTGGCAGGGCATGGAAGAGAGTCTGAATTCTTGAACATTGCTTAGTAGCTCGAACTGTAACGGAGGATTGCTTCCACAATAAAGCAGCATTGTTTCGGGGGCAATCTTCAGCTTGTGATTAATGAGGTGGTGGATGAGGAACATATGACGGCTTCCAGGTTTGTTCCAGCATTTCTCTCAACCTCAGCCTGAGCCAGAACTGTCAGTGCTCATGACAAGATGACCAGATAAAGTTTCACCTGTGAGCAGGGCTCTTGACTACAATTTACATTTTCCAAAACTTCCAAGAAGCACAGCTCTTATGAAAAGCCAATTTTATTTTTTTGCTTCCTTCCAAAACCTTAAAAAACAAATGGATTGTAAATCTCTGAGGGTGAAAAGAGAAGAGTGCTTTGCACTCTTGGAACTCCGAGAAGGAAGTGCAGGCTGATTAACAGGGTGACAGTGTGGCCCAAAAGCTGCTACATGAAAAAGAAAAAAAACCCACTAATATACTAATATTAAGAAAAATCTTTCCCCAAAAAATGGAATGTATCTGAGAAACACAGTCACTCAAAAGTTTGAAATTTACAGTCTTCAATGAATAGGTTTCGACTGATACGTTGAGTCCTATTATCTCACCTAACTCCTTAAGATTGTTGAGGTTAAGGACTGTCTCATCAAACCTAGATGCTGGCTAGTGCTTAGTACTCAGTATTGTGGAGTCCTTGTCATCTGTCTGGGTAAGTGCCAGGCTACCAACAGGCACTACCCCCTGTGTTCTCATGTTGTGATAGGTTTTCTCAATAGTTCACCAAGGAAGATAGCTCACAATATACCTAACATAGATTTTTAAAAATGATTAATAAGCAAGAAGCTCATAAAAGGAATGGTCTGCACTTAAAATCAGATGTGTGTAATTACCAAATTATTTTAAGTCATTTTTGCATTTGTGAAGTGAAAACATAGCATTGAATATAGGAGTTCCTTTTCATCACCCTGGAATGCTTGGATTGCAGTATTTTAGAACTAAAAGAAACCCCAAATGTCAGAAAAGTTCAATACTGAGTTTATGCATAATAAAATAAAATGCATAGCCGGACTGAGAAAGGTCATATTGTTCCCTATTTGTAGAAATAATCCCACATTGCAGTTGATGCAATCATTATTTTTATGGGCCTGGAGAAATTCCTCAAACACCAAGGCCAAGGCAAAAAAATAGAAAAAAAGAATTTATTTTGTGTTTAATGCTAGCAGTATAAGTAACAGGTGGCAGACATGGTGGCTGGAGTTGGTAGCGGAAACCACATCTCTAACTACAAGCAGGAAAACTAACAGAAAATAGAGTGAGATGTCTGAAACCTCAAACTCTGCTGGTCCTGATCAACACCTCTCAAACCTTCCCAAAAAGGTCCAACAGCTGAGAATGAAGTATTCAAATACCTGAGACTTACAGAAAATATCTCACTCGAATCAGCAAAACATATAAACACATACACATACAAACAAGCTGCATGCTCTCCTGCACACACATGGACATATAGGAAACACTGGGAATCTTTAAAGAGTGGGTGGTATAGGGCTAGGTCGTAGAGGCTGAGGCAGAAGGAACATGGGTCCAGGTCACTCAGGGCAGGAGTCTTTGTCTTATAAAGAAAATATAAGCGTTCTTACACTCAAATCTACACTTTTGTTTGTCTTATTTAGTTTTTTCTAATGCGAGACATATTTGTAGTCTAAAAGTTAGAAAGTTATTTGAAATTCATCTTTTAAGGAAAACTGAAGTGACAGTCTCAGAAAGGCGAATAACTGCAATGGCATACATACCCTGTGAATCTGAGCCACACACATGAACAATATGCCCGAAAAATTACAGAGATGCTCAATATTTTCATTACTAAAATTTTAAAGAATAAAATGGCCTATAGACATAAATAATTGTTTTCTAGGTAAGATCTAAACAGATGTATCCTTTCATTTCTGAGAGGCTCGATGATTAGCTCTGGAGTTGGGGTGATTTCAACTAATCGGGCCAGAGAATTTAATAATTAGGTTAAATGCAATGCTGGATCTATCTTAAATTCCAGAGGCAAAGACTTACTTTGGGAGGAAGCATATTGACAGGAACTCGTCATGTTATAAGGACACATACTGAAGTACAAATGCAATTTCACTTCATGAATGTCTTTATTCTCTGTGTCATAGATTAACTTCCTAATCAAGAATGTTTGATGTCAGAGAAAGCAGAGTGTGTGAAGGAAAGGCTATGGGAGCCAAGGGGACCATGTTCCAGAGGAAAATTTACAGTTTCAAAGATTTCTTGAGGTCATCTTAACACAAAAATCAATTATGTCATTCTTGACATTTTGTTATAACTACAACTTCCATGAGAAATTCAGCCTCAGATGATGTTCTTTCCATAAATTTCTTCATGCATATCATATAAGAATTTTAATTAGGCTGGCACAGACAGTTTTATTCCCATAAAAGCAACACATATACAGAAGGATATTGCACATCAAAGATCTGGTTCTTACCAGAGAACAATTTCAAACTAAATTCTTCAGTGACTTGATAGTGCTTTTTCTTCAAACTGTGCCAGTTGGATTTCATCAAAGAACTTAAGCATGTACAAGAAAATTATTATTCTAACATTCTTTACCCATTTTAAAATGCTATTTCTCAAACCTATTTTCAGATATGCTTCATCTGCAAAGTTCAGAAAATCATATGGAGGGTATTTCCATATCTTTTTTCATAGTGACTTGAGGACTGAATAAAATAACTGGAAGAGATAACTAAGTAGGATTATGGAATGTTCTCAATTAAAACCAACAAATTGTTGCTTCAGTCCATTGTTAAGACTGAAATGTGGGATAAAACAACATGAAAGCAGCATATATGTGCCAGGGGAAGTTTACAAATCTAGTTATCATCTTTGAAATAAAAGCAAATCAGTTCAAGAGGCATGCTAACACTTCTGGGCATTTAGAATCCAGCATGCCAGCAAACTACAGGTAGATCAGGGCAGCACACTCACTGAGCTGATATTGCTAGCTGTATTATATTTCATAATCCAAAGTTGCTACTTCTAATTGTCTCAAGAAAATATTTGTTGTGGTTTGAATGAAAGGTCCCCCATAGGCTCAAATATTTAAATTTACACTCTATTGGTAAGATAATAGACCTTCATGTGGTGCAGCCTTGCTGGAGGAAGTGTTTCACTTGGGATAGCCTATGAGAGTTTATACCCTTAGTTCCAATGCACCCTCTACTTACTGTATGCGAACAGGGTTGCTACCTACTACCATGCCTTCCACATCAATATGGATTCTCTATCTGAAACCATATGCAAAAATAAACTTTTCCTTCTATAAATTGCTTCTGGCCACAGTGTTTTATCACAGCAGCAACAACAAAATAATTAAAACAATACAATTGCCTTCATACTTTCTACTCAAAAGTTATGCTTTCTTTTGCAATTTCGTACTTTTTTCCAATTCAATTTTTTAATCATTGTTTTCACATATAAGCAACTTAACATTTAAACAAAACTATCAATACAACATGACATAAACCTTGATGAGTTTGACAACCCAGATTGAAATTGACCCTTTCTACACATTGGTACAAACATGCAAACAATTTTAACTGAAAATAGGTGAGGTTGGATCCTTGTGTTCTTCTCTTGTTCAAATTAGACTGTTAGTTCTCACATATACATAATTCCAGCTTTTTTAAAAAAATTAATCTCTATACAGTGTAATTTGATCATAATAATTCCCCTCTGTTGACTCTTCCTAGATCCTTTCTCCCTTTCTATACACTCAACTTCATTTTTTACTCTTTCTCTCAAAAAACAAACAAGAAAAGGAAATAATAACATCAACAACAGAGAAAAGCAGTAAGACAGAAAATACCAAAGTGTAACTAAACTACACATACACACACACAAAGCAACAACTAAGAAAAACAAAAACAAAAAAACCAAAGAAACATACAAAAAAACAAAATGAAAAACAAAGCTCAGAACGTGTTTTCTGTTGGCCAAGGACTGCTGGGCATGCAGTGTCTCCTAGAGTGTAGCTGATATATGGAGTGAAACTCCATTGGAGAAAATGGTTGCTCTTGCTTTCATTTCAACAATATAAGCAGAGAAAATTAAAGGGAATAAATGAGCAATGATGAGCACGGTGATGATGATGATGATAATTAATAATAATAATAATAAATAATAATAATAATAATAGAAACCAAATACAGGCCCCTAATTCCTTCTTCAATTTGCTATAGGTCCTAGAGCAAATCACTTAATCCCATTAGCCTTTAATTGCCTTGTTTCTAACATGAGGCAAATTTGGTAATCTCAAACAAGAAAGACCACATGGCTCATGTACCACTGAGAACACATTGAAATGTTTAGCTGCTTTTTTTTTCCCTTACAAGTACTCTCACTGTGGATCAGACCGTAAAATGATCACTGAAACAAATCAGCCGATATACTGTACAGAGAGCAGCTCCGCACACGCACAGAGTGTGCCCTGCTTTTCTTGTCTGCTGACAGACATCAGGCCTTGTCACTAGTACAGTCAATGGGGTGCAAAATCCTGTGGAATTTGCTGACTGGAACAGGATACCACATGCAATGATGGGAACCCCAGATACAAGCCAAGTCAAGTGTTGTCATCACCGATGGAGTTTCTGTTCTCACTCCAGAGCCAGCCGTACAGTCTGTTTATTATATCCAAGGTAAGACTGTTCAGATCAGGTCAGATCTTCAGCAATTATTTTGACCCAGTCAAGACTTTCTTTTTTATATTCAAATTTGAATTTTTTTTAGGAATACATATTCCATGGCAGTCCCTATCTCTAGGAGTTGACCAATACAAAACAATCGCTACAACTTTAAGCTTGTGTGTCGGTTTGCCTTTTCTATTTTACTTTCTTTTATTTTGAGACTTTTGTTTTGGTCTTATTGTTTTTCATGTGTTTGTTTTGATTTAGTGTGGGTCAAGAGAAGAGAGAGAGATGGCAAGAGAGAAAGAGAACATAAAGTTTGGGAGGAGGGAGGTGGAGAAAATTTGGGAGGAGGTGAAGATTTGGAAGAGGGGAAAAACATGACCAAATGTATGACAAAAATTAAGTAAAAATATATGAATAGGACACATCAACAAATAACCCAGATTTTCCCTAAATTTAGTGACATTAACTCCTAATCTGTCCTGCTGTTCATCTAGGAAGGCACTAAGAACATATTCATGTCAGGGCCTCTAAACATTTCCTCAGGGTGTGAATGGCTCAAATGTGAAGGAGGATGGTGTTCTTCTCATGGAGAGGAATAGAAGGACTAGAGAGCTGTGTTTCAGGTTATGCCTTGCAAGCACATTTTAGAAAGTCATTTTTATACAATTATGGGTCCTTTTCAAGTACAGTGCTGTGAAGGCATGCCACCTTCCAGAACTATGCTAATCGCTAGGTTACAAAGCTGAAGATAACATGGGTCCTGCCATTGGACCACGACCTTTTTACTAAAGGAGATATGGGACAACTTGTTGCATAAGCTTTGAGGTATGAATGATGATAAGATCTTTGTAAAAAGGCTGAGGAATTTCAAAAAAGATGAATTATGAAGGATAACACCCTGGTGAGGTTTGAAATTGTTTGACATGAAAGACAAAAAAAAAAAATGACATAAAGCAAAATGACAACATGAGAAGTTTTGCTTTGAAAAAAGTTTCATGGCTTTTTAAAATCAATAAGCAGCGGACAATGAGATCAGTAATTGCAAGCTGTCTGAGTCAGAAGCATTTTGATGGCGTAGGAACACATTAAGCCTGAAATAAAAGGTATAAACTTGACTGAGCCAGCACTTGTTTACAAGACAGAAATATTAGTCTCAATCCACATTTATAAAGTGATTTTAAAAAGCTATGTGTGTAATTGTTCATCAGAGTTATCGAAATTGACTAGGTTATTTGCAATGTACATTTTTAATCACCATATCATTAATCTGGATATAAAAGAGTTGGCATTTCCTGAGTCAAAGTAATTGCTGAGGATGTATTCTGATAAAGAATATAGATATATTCTGTTAAAGGCATTGTTTATTTCAGGTTGCTTTGATTAAACAATGACATTAAGAGACAGTTGGTTATAGTTCCCTATGGTTTAGAAATTAAAGTGAGTAGCCTCCTGTGTTCATCCTGAAAGAATGGGAGAGAGCACTTTGAACAAGAAAAGCAGAGTCAAATCATACACAGACGATATTCTAGCATTTCCAACAACTACACAACAACTCAACATTGTGGTGTCATAGTCAGCATTAAGTCCTGTAGAATATTATTTTGAGGTGTTTTCCTTCTGTTTGTGCTGTGGAACGTTAGTTTAATGATGTAAACGATGTGTTGCTTTTGTTTATGCTGCATTGTTTAACTCTGTGAAGCTGGGTTTTTTTTTGTTTTTGTTTTTGTTTTTTATTTTATTTATTTATTTATTTTTTGCCTGTCTAAAACACCCGATGTCTAATAAAGCGCTGAGTGGACAATAGCGAGGCAAGAGTAAGGATAGGCAGGGCTGGCAGGCAGGGAGTATAAGGAGGGGGAGAAATCTAGGAAGAGAGGAGCAAGAGGGAACACGGAGAAGAGGTCCCTAGGGGCCAGCCACCCAGCCAGCCATGGAGTTAAACTGAAAGTACCATAAACAAAGTAAAGGAAGAAGCCCACAGGCAAGACATATATGGGGTAAATTAAGTTAAGGAAAGCCAGCTAGAAACAAGCCAAGCTATGGCCTGGCATTTTTAACTAATAATAAGCATCCATGTGTAATTTATTTGGGAGCTGGGTGGTAGCCCCCCCCCCAAAAAAAAGAGAAAAAAGAATAAAGCAACCAGCAACGCATATGGTTATCTTTGAAGACTGTCCTGTGTTAACCCGGAATTCTCCTTTCTGGCTGTGTAATGAATAAAACGCTTCTCCAAATCACCTGGCATCTTTTTGTGAAGGCAGAAAAGGTCAACACTGGTGCTTTCCTTATCCTCCTAGTTCACTCTGGTTTCGTCTTAGTGTCTGTACTTGTTATGTCTATGTATAGCAAATATAGCAAAGAAAACAACGTAGAAACTCAGAGAGAAGGGAAGCCATGATGTCACATGTTTAAACACCACGTTGTTTAAGTGGTGTCCTCTTTCCAGGTTGTGAAATCGGTGGTCAAAGAACTTCTAAAACCTGGTGGAGACAGAGAAGTAGATGAGATAGAGATAGAAGATAGTACGGTATGAATTTGGGAAGATGACAATCTAAAAATCCTGCTTTGACTTTTAGTTAAGGGAAAATTAAAATTGTAAAAACAGTGTGGCAGAAGAGTCATGGCCAGTATTGTGAGCTCTGAGGATGGAATCGCCGGTATTGTGAGCTCAGAGGATGGAATCGCCAGTATTGTGTGTAGCGAGGAGCTGCGGGCAGCTTCCCGCCGCCCTGCTCTCAGCCACCGGCTAGCTTTACCCAAAAATAACAACACACAAATTGTATTCTTTTAAATACTGCCTGGCCCATTATTTTCAGCCTCTTACATCTTGACTAAACCATATCGAATAATCTGTGTAGCACCACAAAGTGGTGCCTTACCAGGAAGTTTCTAGCGTACATCCATCTTGGGCTGGAGCTTCATTGCGTCTGGCTTCTCTTCGATGAGAGGCACGGCGGTCTGCCTAACTTAGGAGAGGCGTGGCATCTTACTGATCCTTCTACCTCACTTCCTCTTCCTGTTCTGTCTACTCCACCCACCTAAGGGGCGGTCTATCAAATGGGCCAGGCAGTTTCTTTATTAATTATCCAATGAAATCATCAGATAGATAGAAGACACACCTACATCATTTCCCCTTTTTCTGTTTAAACAAAAAAGAAAAGCTTTCACTTTAACATAGTAAAATTACATATAACAAAACAGTTATCATGCAAAAATTACAGTTACAATATTTATATCTACTTTATCTTTTATCATAACATAGGAAAACAACTATAACTATCTATCTATTCTTCAGCTCCATCAAAGACTCCAGAAGGACACAATATTACCTAAGTAAATAAGAAATATGCAATTTCCAAACTCTAGAAATGATAGAGACATCTCGCTGCCTGGACAGTCACCCAAAGTTCTTTTTTATTGTTGGGGCATCTATCTTCGGCCTATAGGCCCACAGTATCCAGCAGACTTTCCCATGAAGCAGAAAATTTCAAAGACAGTTCAGTCACTATCTGCTGTGTCCTGCAGAATGTCTCGCAGACTCTTTCATGAATCAGGAACCCAGAGAGATCATCTCACTTATAGGCAAGTTCGGCAGTCCTCTCTCTGAGGGTTCTCTGTGTCCAGTTTATGCAGTAGTCCAGGCAAGAACAATTTCTTGCCCAAATGGCTATCAAACTCCATAAGTAGCCTCTTCGATGCCCATCTTCCTCTTGAAGTAGATTGGTGCTGCCAGGAGCAGACATGTCTCATTGTCATGAAAAGTCCTAAGTTATTAAGACATTTAAAATGCAATATTCTGTAGTCTTTGGAAGATAGGAAGTATGCCTATCTAACTGAAATATATCTCTATATATCTAGAAAATCTAACTAACATGACTACAAGCTTAACTATTATCAATGATTATTCATTAACAACCTATATTTCCTAATTATACATTACATTTTTAAATGAACTACACAATCACGATACCTTAATCAAGATCAGACATACATATACATATAACAAAATTGACCTTAAAATCCATACCAATGCAAATTATTCATATCTATATCATATCCCCCTTTAAATGTAAAAGAACATTTATAAACAATATTTGGGAACATGGGCGCAGTTATTTCTCTCCAAACTGCTTCCTGCTGAATGGGGACGCTGTTAATCAGATCTTTCATGGTGTAACCTGTGTGCCAGGTTCATCTCAGTCATCAGTTGGGTGAAGTAATTTTCTGAAGGTGTTCACAGCAACCTTTCAGGAGGCCGTGGTCTGTCATACCATATTGGGATAGAAGCAATCCATAGGGTCTCATTTTCTGTAAAAACAAAAGAATCTCTTTTCCAAAGTATCATATCCTTAGATCCAAATTCTGAAGTCAAGGTATTTTCAAAATATCTATCTTGGATTAGTTCAGCAGCATTTATAAACAAGTATCTTTTAGCAGCTATTGCTTCTTCCTCAGCATTAAAACAATTCAAAGAGAGCATAATAGCATACAGTATCAAGGTTCTCTGTGTATTTTCCATCTTTATGCGGCTTTATTTTAACCTCTATTTCGTTTATTTTTTACTTTTACTTTTTGAGACAGGTTCTCTGTATATCTTTGTCCTGGAATAACTCTATAGACCAGGCTGTCCTTGAACTCAGAGGTCTACTTTCCCCTGCTTCCCACGTGCTGGGATTAAAGGTGTATGCTACCACACCTTGAACTCACAGAGATCTTTCTGTATCTGCCTCCCAAGCATTCGGATTAAAGGTGTGTCCTGCCACACCTTGAAGTCACAGAGGTCAATCTACCTCTGCCTCCCAAGTGTTGGGATTAAAGGTGTGTACCACCACAACAAACTACTTCCTTTTTTTTTCTTTTTTTTTTTTTACTTTTAAGAACTTTAACCTTTAGCCTGCATATATTTTTAACACACTGTAAACCATTTAGAGGTTTTCTTTGACCTTGAATCTTTCTTTACTGTATATCTCTCTTTTTCTGACCACACGAGCCTTTAAATTACGAAACAATATCAGTAGGACTAAAGCTGTGACTTTGACAGCTAGATCCAGCCCATTCCTTAGCTTTCTGCTATTCCAGCCTTGTGGCTGAGATACCCGCCAGAGCCATGTTCATTGCCACAATTCTACAGTGTTTAAAGGTCCCTGCCAGGAAGCAAGCTGCAACAGTGTTTAACAACAATCAAAAGCTCCATAGTCAGTACCGCTTGCTTGAAAGAGTCAGAGTTTGCCCTGGTAGGATGACCCAGAAAGCCGGCATTTTAAAACAGCACAACTTTTTTCCTGCTACAGCTGAAAACTGAAAAGCTTTTCATCAACACCATTTAAGTGTTTTGTGGCAGGACCTCTTAATGAGCTGCAGGGTTTTGCAGCTGAAGCTGAGTCAGGAAGCCTCTCTTAGATGAGAGCGCTTGCTCAGACCCGAGAAATTGCTGTTATCAAGAAAACATGCTTTACTCTAGTCTTTCCCAAGCTTTCCCAGGCTTTCTGTGGATTCAGTTATCAACGTTGGGCGCCATTCTGTAGTGTGGAGCTGGGGGCCGGCCTGCTTTTCATCCTGCCCAGCTCCCGGCCACCGGCTAGCTTATGCCCCGAAATAACAACACACAAATTGTATTCTTTTAAATACTGCCTGGCCCATTATTTTCAGCCTCTTACATCTTGACTAAACCATATCGAATAATCTGTGTAGCACCACAAAGTGGTGCCTTACCAGGAAGTTTCTAGCGTACATCCATCTTGGGCTGGAGCTTCATTGCGTCTGGCTTCTCTTCGATGAGAGGCACGGCGGTCTGCCTAACTTAGGAGAGGCGTGGCATCTTACTGATCCTTCTACCTCACTTCCTCTTCCTGTTCTGTCTACTCCACCCACCTAAGGGGCGGTCTATCAAATGGGCCAGGCAGTTTCTTTATTAATTATCCAATGAAATCATCAGATAGATAGAAGACACACCTACATCAATTGTGAGCTCAGAGGATAGAAATGCCAGTATTGTGAGCTCAGAGGATAGAAATGCCAGTATTGTAAGCTCAGGGAATGGAAACGCTAGTACTGTAAGCTCGGAGGGTGGAAACCAAAGTCACAAAGTGCAAGCACCTATATTTGTAGTGCTAAGCTTTTTGAACCTTCATCAATTTTGTGCTGTTATGATATGATCTCTGGGGTGGCTGGTGCTTTGGTGGCAGGAAACCATGCTCAGTCTTAACAAATGTGCATTGTAAGTCACTCCTGAAAGCAGAGGTTTATCTCACTTCGGTGAGAGGTTTGTGAGAATCTGGAGCTTGTAGGAGATTGATGGCAGCCTCGAAGGAAAACGTGGATGACAAATGATTCACTTCACACTCTGCCTGTTGCCCTTTTGATCATTGCCAGGGTGACCTTACTCCTTTTTCTGGTCTTAGGACCAGGGCTGAGTGATCCCTGTTTACCAGTTAAAGGAGCTTGTTTTCCTGTAAGACCTCTCCCTTCAAGGTTGTAAATACTTTTGTAGTTATAACGGCATGTTCTAAAAGTCTTGCTCAGTGAAGTTCAATACTACTTTATTATTTACAATTACTGTATTGTTTTCTTTGAGGTTACATTCTCTTTCCATCAGCAGTGCTGAGTTCTGTATTTTAAACAGTGCGATCCAAAGCAAGGTTTCCCTGTGTGTCATCCAGGCCATGTGTTGCATAATTGATGTAGGGATTCAGCAAGTGTCCTCTGTCCTTACAGAGAGCTGCTGCTATGTGGTTGGAGCAGATGCGAGCAGAACACTTCTCATCAGTGTTTAAACTGTTGTCCAAGCTCTATGGTCTCCAGGGGAGAATGTCAACAGATATCTACAGACATTTGGGGTGCAATTTGGATTTAAGAGACAAAAATATTTTTCCTAAAGTGTGAAGTGGCTATGCCCTGGGTTTATAAAACATACTCCTTCTTGCTTAAATAAACAACCTAGTGATGATGTGACGATTTAGAAAGCTGGAACAAAGAGATTTTGCTTGAAATCTTAAAATATTCAAATTAATTTTGAGTTTTTTCATGTATTTTAAACATATACATAATTTAAATTACAATTTGTATATGTCCAAAGTTTAACTGTAAAAATGAAAAATGCAAAGATAGACAAAATATGGTAATTAAAAAGAAATATTAACTTAATGAACCAAAGCATACATTGCAAAAAATAATTAAGTACATTATAATCATAGTTTTTATTGGTATAATAAAAATATTAATACTTTTACTTTATATTTCTAGAAGTAGTGTCTTAATGTTTTATTTTTATCTCAAGAAAAATTTTGATAGCTTTAATTGAAGTATGTCCATTACAACAACAACAAAAAAAAATTACTGTGAAAAAATGGACAAATTTATCCTGCTTTATCGAACTCTATTGTCTAAATCACACAACACATGTAAGTAAAAGAAGAAATTTCCTTTTTTTCTTTCCTTTTTGTTGTTGTTTCTTTTATTTTGTTTTGTTTTTCGAGACAAGATTTCTCTGTGGAGCCCTGGCTGTCCTGAAACATGCTCTGTAGCCCAGACTGGCCTTAAACTCGGAGATTTGTCTACCTCTCCCTTAAATTGCTGAGATTATAATATTAAGTGTGTGCATCAACTCTGCAGGCTTGACAGAGCATTGCTAAGACAACACCATTTCTTATTGTTATTTTGATTTCTCAACAATTGTCAGGCATCTCCTGGGCCACTCTATTTCTCTCCGTCTCTTTAAATGGGATATTAAATCACATTTCACTTGGGTAGATGAAGAAAAGACAAGGATACATAAAATGTATATTTATCATCTCAAACTTTCCTCTAACTTATTATAAAGATTATTGAATAACTACATTCTAGGTTACAACCAGAAAACAAAAGCAAGATAAAAAGTGTAATTAGTCACAATAAATAATCAAAATAAGAGGGAAAAAAATGTAAGTGCACAGGAAAACAATTGTTGAAGACACAAGTTATAGTAGGGGCGTAAGATCAGTGACAGACTAGAACAATAAGATGCTACGTTATGCAGACTTACGTAAGTCTTGTAGTCAAGCATCTGTGCCATTCTATGTTAGCAGGTTTAATTTGTGGGATATATGGATATATAAAATATACAGGATGATGCGTATAGTGTGATAAAGATAGATCAATATTTCAATGTCACTTGATTAATCATTTCACCATCAAATCAAGTGCACAATGTTTCTTTTGATATGCCATAATCTGTTTGTGCAAATAACTTATCTGTAGTTTAGATAAAAGATAGACAGATGAATGGATAGATAGACAGATGGTAGATACCAATTCCTTTTAAAAGAGAATAGTCTTAAATCATTGTCCAACTTAATCTAGTAATTACTTCTCCTTTACAGAACTACATCTGCCAGGACCTGATTTCCAGATAAGACCCCTTTCAATGTACTGAGGACACATTGTACATTGTACATTTACTGTGTCTATTGTGCTTAAAATTACAAACTATGAATGCACCACAGCCCTCTTCCTTATGGAAATGAATGTCAATCATGTGTTCCTGCAGTTTATTGATAGGAAGGAAGAGCATATTTTCTCAATGTTCTCAAATCCTTGAGCATTGACTGAACAGAAAGTAGTACACAATTCTGAAGTATTCCACTCCTAGAAAATCTGGTTACTCTCAATATCAACAATGTTAGATTTATAGTTTGCTAGGCTAATATGTTTTTAACAATATTCAATTTACAATGAATATTTAGAAGCAGTAGCTTAATGCCAAAAAAACACCTTGTTTAAGCTTTTGTTTGTCTTTATATACACTTTATTGTTCATTCAATATTTAAAAATGCCATTAAGCTAATAGTCTTAATAATTTTGAAAAAGACCATTTGGGCATTACTTAATTAATTATAACACATATAATATACCTTATGTCATCATTTATTTGATAAAACTTGATGATAAATTACTGCTCTTTCAATAAGCTTGGAGCTAGTTTTTAGGAGCCATAGAAGAGACATCACTTTAGGTAACAAAGAACATAGACAAGCCAAATGTAAAATAGAAATTTAGTAAATACTTTATAATATTCAGTTCTCCAAAACTGTCTTACAGAGTCACTTACTTAGCGGCAGAAGAGAACTATTGGTGACACCCTGTCTAGTAACAGATACAAAAGGTCATTTAATTCTGCTCTTACACTATTTATAAAAATAAAGCAAAGATAATCTTAACTGAGTTCTTCTCTTTAGATGAAAAGATAAACAGAAAGTGACAGCATTAAAAAACTGTATTCATTAAAATTTATGATTTCTGTTCAAACACACTGATTTGAATGAAAAAGCAAAAGAGGGGGCCATTTCTTCAACGACTGGTAAATGTACAGATATTTTGTAAACAGGATCTTCTGTCTTTAAACTATGATCTCTGTTACCAGAAAGATTCAGTGACTAGAAAATACTGATTAGTTTTGAATTTAAGAGAGGCCCTTAAGCATATTCAACATAAATAATAGAGAACTATACTTTTGTAACATCCACAAAGAAACAATAAATTAGCTAGTGTTTATCCTAAGAAGGCATACAATCACTGTGAACCCTTCAAAGATAGGGGAAGAAATGTTTAAATTGCTTCATAAAAACTGCTAATTTGGGGAATTTTCTTGAATACAGAAGAAAAAGACTTAACCCTGTTATTGGTAGCAATTGAGATCCATCAGGAGCTGAAGCTGTGCTTCAGAGTCTTGGCTATTGTTATATTATTGTAGAGTCCCATAGGCAATCTTCCCATGTACAGTACATCCTGCATCTTTTGATTCTTTTGTCTGCCCTCCAACCTGCTCAGCCAGAAACCTTCAGCCAACAAAGATTTATGGAGCTCCCACTAACAGGGTCAGCCCTGTTTTATCATCAGAGGGCTTCTTCATAAAAATAATAACATCCATCTACCGCTCGGTTGGGCCGATTCTCTTGGCGTCAACATTTTGTGTTTATCTTAACAACCAGTTTATACTCAAAGCCTCCAGCTGAAACGAGTGCCCCCACTAATTCTAGAAGGCACAGTAGCCCAGACTTCTGTGACTTGTCAACTCCATGTCATCTAAGCTAATGGATAGGTCTTAGTGTTTCTACACTTGAAAAGATCAATAGAATTTACAGATTGAGATAATAATGAGTTTTCCAAGCAGAAGAGTTTACAACAGAAAGCAAAACTACTTTAATAGAAAAATCATGAGTTAAGATGTAATAAACATGAACACTTTAAAAGGTAAAAGTATTTTTAAATGAATACATTTTAGAACTTATTGCTCTCCCCAAAGTGTGAGTCTGACTGAAAGGTTTAATTTGAGGAAACTTATCGGCATGTTACAAAAGCAAAATCTTCCATAAGCTACTTTTATACATTAGGATTTCTATAGAAACAGACTCCTGAGCTGTAATCATTGCAGAATTTTTCTAGTGGGCAAAGTATACTCATTTTAAAATTTAGCATTTAGAATATCTCATAAATCAATTAAATTATTGTTTCTGAAAATTTGATCATTTGTTTAAATCATTCATTTAACTCTCTGGTTATATAAATTTATAAGACTTTTACAAAATGTTTTGGGATTTCCTTTTGGGATGGAATGTGCATAAAAATCCAAAGCAATGCTCAATGTTTTATTGTAATTGTATGAAGTAGCTCTCTCACAGAAATTGTTCTAAACAAGCCTGTTCCCCTGTGCTGTGATGAGAGAGGCTTTTCATGGGTCTTTGGCCAAAAGTTTTTTTTCTAGAGTTAATACTCCCACTCTTCTTCCTTAAGTATCTTGGGATTTTTAACATCCGCAACACAGACAGGAACTTGGTTTTATGCCTCAAGTGCCTCAAAAAAAGAATGGATCTTTTTTCATATAATGATCTGCAGTGCAATTACTAATGAAAAAGTAATATTGTGCACCATAAACTGCAATCTGTAAGGAACATTTTAGCAACAGACAAATCTAAATGCATGGAGCAGAAGGAATTTGAATTAAGTAAGGAAGAAAATCAGTACAAAAAAATAAAAAGTAATCCCACTATTTCATATACAAAAGGTATTTTGGAAAATAAATGAAATGCCTATTGTCTGCCCTAGAAACTGTGTCTCTCAGAAGTCCATGTTTTAAAACAATCTTACATCAGATAGTCAAATGCTACAGACTGCCAGTCACCTATGCTGATGAAACTGCTTACGAATTCACTTGAGAATGAACATTTTAATAAGAACGACTCCAGCATCAGGATGTCAGGCTAAGTGAAAGCACAATGGTGAATCTGAGGAACTTAGAGTCTCTAAATACAAGCACTCTAATCTCCCATACTTATGAGTGAATGAGATTAAATTTATATACCGCTTCATTCTTTCCTTAGTCTTTGACTCAAGAAAGATGTATTATCCATTTACTGTCTGTTCAGTCCCTGAAGAAGCAGTGATAATGCAAGATATATTCCAGTGAGACCTCAGGGATGGGAAGAACAAAATGGGGAACAGACAAGTAAGTATCCAGGCTAATATGTGTGAAACTGAATAAATCATACCTGATGCTAAGGCATAGCAGTCCCTCTCAAAGTCCTTGACTCTCTGTGATCTCAATGTACTTGTTGAACTGCTCTCGCAGTGATAATTATCCTATTTGTTCTCCATTAGGTATGAGACTGAAAATAATTGACTTTATTAAAGTTTCTTTCACTACACACTTAAATTGAGATACAGCCCTGATTACATGACAGAACAAAGTACAGAATGTTTTGCGGACTTTAACATATTAACTCATTCAATTCACTTCATCTTCATAGTGACAGATGATGAATGACCGTATCCTACAGCAAGCTTAACAACCCAGGCCCAGATGAAACCCCCAAAGGCAGCGTGAGTTATCATATGGGACATTTTAAGGAAATGGTTTAACTAGCTGATGGAAAGTTCACACTTTTGCATCTGTGAGAACCAGAGAACATATCAAAGGAAGAAAATAGAAGAGACAATAGTTATCAGGGGCATTTTAAACCCTCCATAAATAAACACTATGCAGATCATAGAGGAAGTAAAGGTTCACTTTCCTAGCTATAAGAAAAAGAACTAAAGTCTGACTAGATGTGGGGTTGAGGAAGAATCGAAATATATTCTGATATATCAGTTATTTTTCTACATCATGTGTTGTGAGATATTTTGAAAGCAATTTGACACTCCCGAGATGGACAAAAAAGTTAATCCTTGAATCGCAGGGCAGAGCCAGCAACTAGCTGACCAGAATTAAACACAGAGAAGCCAGGAATTTGGATAGAGAAGACAGAGGACGAAAGGGCAGGACTACAGTTTGGGGTGATCTTTATTTTTCAGGATGAGGGAAAGACTCGTCTCAGCAAGATCAGCTGTTTTTTTTTTCCCTCCCAGCTTCTCTGGTCCAGCAGGTTTTCACCCTTACATTTGACTTCTGAGTCTTTGCTGGTGAATAGAATGGCAGAGAGTTAGTTTAAACCTACATATCACTGCCACCATGCTGCTAGACTGGAAGTCCCTCAACACTCCAGGCCATGGGGCCACAGACCGTCATTAAAATATCAGTAGATTCATTTGCAGCTGCTAAGCTGACGGAAAGCCTACAATAAATGTGTTCGTTGCTTGCTTGTTTTTTGCCTTTGTTTTGTTTGGCTTTGGTTTTGAGGATGGATTTCAGGGCTTCACACGTGCCACGCAAGTGTTCTACCACTGCGCTGCATCTACGAGCCGCAGTTACTTGCTTTTAATGAAAAGTGGAAATATCTGTAGTTCAATTCTAGAATAAATAATACCCACTATGAACTTGTATAAGGACAATGTCAACAGGATTTTTAGAATCAAAAGGTTATAAATGGAGATAATTTCCAGTGTTCCAAGTAACTTCCCACACCAACATTTGCTTGAAACTCATTCTCATTCTGTAAATACAGTAACATTCCTGTTTATTTGTAAAGTTAACTTATCCATTTGATATAACACAGCTAAAAGTGTTTATCAAAGCTATTCAATTTTATATTTCTAACCCTACATGAGATACAGAAATTTTTAGTCTTGCATGGACATAACATTATATTGTTGTGTTGACTATGAAGATGCATTAATTGAAAATTATGGCAAGACATTGACAGGCCTTTTTCATACCCTGTACTTAAAGCGATGATAATACATTTTCGTGAGCTATGAAAAAGCTCTGGCTTACAGAGAACCCTGGAATTAAGGAGTAGAAAGCAGTGGAATTGACATTCCTGACATTTGTCATAAAGTGCCTCGGGATCTCCTTGATACACATGACATGTGCTGGTGAGATTATGAACTCAGTGAGCTTCATTTCTCTGACTGTTGTGGAAATTTCTGACCAAAGCAACATAAAGGAGGAGGCGTTGTGTTGGCGTCCAGTTTACAGAGCCCAGTGGAGGAATCAGGGTGGAAAAATGATGACTGCCTAAATGTCTAAGTGTGAGACAAGTGCTCAGATGGCATCCTCGGACAGAATGCAGCATCAGACAGGAAGTGGGGCAAGGACAGACAACTTCCAGGGCTGTCACCAGTGACCTCTTCATTCCATGTTCTTCCTCTTCCTTTAAGGGCAGAATACACAACAACAGCTGTGTGACTTGGTAAACAGCTGCTTAAAGACATAAGTTATAGGGGACTATAATGTTTCCAATGAAAATGCCACCATAGGCTTATATATTTGTATGCTTAGTCCCCAGTAGAAGTGATTGGAAGGATGAGGAGGCATAGCTTTGTTGGAGTAGCTGGGGCCTATTGGAGAAGGTCTGTCAGTGGGAGTGGACTTCCAGTTTTAAAAAGCCCACAACAGGCCCGATCTCTGTCTATCTCTCTGCGTGTCTCTGGCTCTGTCTTTTTTCTTTCTGTCTCTGTCTCTGTCTCTATCTCTGTCTCTCTCTCTGTCTCTCTCTCTCTCTCTCTCTCTCTCTCTCTCTCTCTGTGTGTGTGTGTGTGTGTGTGTGTATGTGTGTGTGTGTGTCCTTGCCTCTTGTGGAGCAGGATGTAGTTCTCAGTTCTTTTGCTAGAACCATGCCTGCTTATGTACCACCATGTTTCCCACCATGATGATAAATACTAAAACTGTAAAGAAGCCCTGATAAATCCTTTCCTTTAGATGAGTTGACTTACATCATATATTAGATGTTGCTTTATATGTTAAATACTGATTCACTCTATCATTTTGCAAATATTTTAAAGATAATTCTCATGAAATTTATTTTGATCATATTCTACCCACCTCCCCAACTTCTCTCAGATTCTCCCTCTGGGCCTACTCAACATTATGTTCTTTCTTACCTTAAAAAATTAACAAAGTAAAGCAAAACTAACAAACAAAAATCACACTTACAAAACCATGCAATCTGTTTACACATTTCTATAAGCTTGTATGCGTATCAGTACTGTTGTGTCTGACAAATAAGGCTTTGTTGGCGTCATTCCCTACTGTTGGCCCAGTCTTTTTGCTTCCTCTTCTGCATAGATTCCAGAGCCTTATTCAGCCTCACCTACTTATTCACGACACAGTTGCATCTGGATTGCTGCCAGGATATAACCTGAATGTACTCTAACTCACTTAAGGAAGAAAATCAACAAAGTAAACAAACATTTATCCAAACTAACCAAAAGGCAGGAGAGAATATCCAAATTAACAAAATCATAAGGGAAAGGGGGATATAACAACAGACACAGAAAAAATCCAGAAAGTCATCAGGTCATATTTCAAAAACCTGTACTCCACAAAATTGGAAAACTTAAAAGAAATGGACAACTTTCTGGATAAATATCACTTATCAAAATTAAATCAAGACAAGATAAGCAAATTAAATAGACCTGTAACTGTGAAAGAAATAGAAACAGTCATCAAAAGACTCCCAATCAAAAGAAAAAAGAAAGAAAAAGAAAAAAGAAAGATAAAAATCCAGGACCAGATCAGATGGTTTCAGCTCAGAATTCTTAAGATTTTCAAAGAACTAATACCAATACTCCTCAAATTGTTTCACACAATAGAAACTTAAGGTACTTTGCCAAACTCTTTTTATGAGGCTGTAATTATCATCATATCCAAACCAGATAGAGGCATTACTAAGAAAAAAAATCAAAGACCAATCTCACTCATGAACATTGATGCAAAAATACTAAATAAAATACTGGCAAATCGAATTCTAGAACACATCAGAACCAACATCCACCATGATCAAGTCAGCTTCATCCAGAGATGCAGGGATGGTTCAACATATAAAAATCTGTCAATGTAATCCTCCATATACACAAACATAAAAATAAAAACCACATGATCATCACATTAGAGATGAAAAAGATTTCAACAAAATACAACATCTCTTCATTATGGTCTTGGAGAAAGCAGGGATACAAGGAACATGCATAAACATAATAAAGACAATATATAGCAAGTCAACAGCCAACATCAAACTAAATGGAGAGAAACTCACAGAGATCTCACTGAAATCAGGAACAAGAAAAGGTTGTCCACTCTCTCTTTATCTGTTCAATATAGGTCTTAAGGTCTAGCTAAAGCATTAAGACAACAAAAGGAGATCAAGGGAATACAAATCAGAAAAGAAGAAGTTAAACGCTCACTATTTGCTGATGATATGATAGTTTAAATAAGCAACCCCCAAAATTCTACCAAGGACTTCTACAATTCATAAATACTTTCAGTAATGTAGCAGGATATAAGATTAACTTAAAAAAATCAGTAGCCCTCCTTTACACAGATGAGAAATGGGATGAGAAAGAAATCAGAGGAACATCACCCATTACAATAGCCACAAATAATATAAACTTACTGAATAACTCTAAACAAACAAGTGAAAGACATGTATGACAGGAACTTTAAATCTTTGAAGAAAGAAACTGAAGAAGACAACAGAAAGTGGAATGGTCTCCCATGCTCTTCGGTAGGTAGAAATATCATAGTAAAAATGGCAATGATACAAAAAGCAATCTACAGATTCGATGCAATGCCCATCAAAATTCTTCACTGACCTCAAAAGAATGGTACTCAACTTCATATGAAAAAGCAAAATATCCAGGAGATCCAAAACAATCCTGTACAATAAAAGAACTTCTGGAGCTTCTGGAGGCATCACAAGCCCTGACTTCAAACTCTACTGCACAGCTACAGTCCTGAAAACAGCCTGGTAATGGCATAAGAACAGACAGGGGGACCAACGGAACTGAATCGAAGACCCAGATATTAATCCACACACCTTCAAACACCTGATGTTTGACAAAGAAGCAAAAATTATCAAATGGAAAAAAGAAAGCATATTTAACAAATGGTGCTCAATAAAACTAATAAAGAAAGAACATTAAAAAAAAGAAGAAGAAGGGAGGGGGAAGGAACATGTTCCACAATCTTATCTTTACCCTGATACTCTCTTATCCTTCTTCTCTTGCCTGGTACTTTTACAGCAGTGACTTTTCCTTCTTCATCATTAGTTTGCCCTACTTCCGAGCTCATCACTGTTCTTGTATTGTGAAACACTCAGGCATAATAAGCATTTTCCAATCATTTTTATAGAATAGATATCTAAAAAATGTTTTTGAACCTTCATGTATAAACTTTCTAACGTATTATACTAAGAAGTTGATAGATTATTATAATAAAGTTTTTATTAGTCTGGTTTATTTTTGTTTTACATAATGTAAAATATATTTAAATGTTGAAGAAAAACATTTAAAACATAGGAATCAATATATAATTTTTACTCATATGGTGCCTTTACTTTCTCCTTATTTTAGTTGTTTTACTATTCTGCTGTCTCTGTCTCTTTTTCTCTCTCTCTCTCACACACACACACATACACACATATTCCAATATATCCTTCTCGTTGCTCATCTGATTATAACATGGATATATTATGTCTTCTTAACCCCTGAACCCATAGAATTTGTTTCCTAAACACAAGATATTTAGTTACACAATCTCAGTACAATTTTCAAAATTAGGACATAGTTCAGCAAACATTTATACATAATGCATGTTTTATATTTCCTCTTCAACACTAAACTGGAGCTTCAAAATGTGGACTTGTGATGTTACACATCTTTTAGATATGGCACAGTATGCTATGCCTCATGGGAGTTATTCATCTCCTAACAGGATTGTTGAGACACAAAACAATAGCTTTTATTAATTGTCCTCAACCACAAATGGCCTCACAGAGAAGGCTCATCAGGGAAAGGCATGAGGATTTCTGGATATTTGAGAACAGGTATTCACAGGCTATGGCATATATTAAAACAGAATGCAGTACCAGATCTTCTACATTACAGTTGATTATATTCATGCTACAATTAAAGTAATTACTTCACTTTAAAATTAATGCATTATAAATATGTTTAATGACTAAAATTAAAAAGAGCAATTATGGTATAAATGCATGAAATTATGTTGTAGTGTGTTTATACTAATTATCACTTGTCAGCTAAAATAGTTGAACACTTTGATGTCTGGCAAAGTTGTTTCACCATATAGCAATGGTTCTCAACCTGTATGTCATGATGTCTTTAGGGGTTGAATAACCCCTTCCCAGGTGTCACATTTCAGATTTCCTGCATAATATATATTAACATTACGATTCATAACTGTAACAAATTACAGCTATGAAAGAGAAACAAGAATAATTTTATGGTTACAGATCACCACTACATGAGGAACTGTATTAAAGAGTCACAGCATTAGGAAGGTTGAGAGTCACTACCTTATAGCAAAGGTGTTACTGATCCAAGAATCCATAGGAGAAGCACACTATGCTTGAGAGATTATGGCTTGTGCAAAGAAAAGATGTCTTTATTCTTATTCATGAAGTGAAGATACAAGCTTGTAGTATCAGGAAGCATATAATGAATACTAATCTCATTTCTGAGCATTTGCTAAGTCTAGGACCTAGGGAGTTTTACCATGTTGGTGACTTCAGGTTTAAATGTTTGAGATTGTTACAGTGGGAATAATGTGCTATCTTCTAAGCAAAAGTAAACATCTCCATCTCTGGTGTTTGCTGATCCATCATTAGTTTACAGTGTTTTGCCTGATGATTCAATAGTTAAAATAACATCTCCTTAAATCCCAGGCCCTAGAAATGCTGGATGCTACCCTGGAGTTAAAAAAGCTCCTCTCCTTTATTTAAATTTACTTAGGATTTGGCATTCTTCCAAATACCACCCTATACCTTGATGTTTCTGCTGCAGTGTATTTCAAAGATAACTCAATCCATGTGTTTCTGATTCATTTATTCTCATGTCATCAAAACATGATGTTTCCTTAGAAGTGTTTGATGCCCGTGCAGTCTTACCAAACTCCTTCATACACCATTTCCCTTTAACAGAGAGGAAGAAGGGGGTTGTAAGCCCTACAAAGTGGTAGAAAAGTGGATTTAATTTTAAATTCCTACAGTTCATTGCATCTCAGGTCCCTGTTTTTGAGAAAGTCTGTTCAAGTTGTCATAATAAAATATCACAGTTTTGAAGTATTTAAACAGCAATTATCTTCTTCTTACTGCTCTATGACTAAACAGTCAACGGAAAGGGATAGAGTGAACCTGCTTGTTGATGAGACATTTTTCTCAACTCCTAGACTGCCCCTTTTCATTATTTGACATTTTTTTTGATGGACTGAGATGTAGAAGAGATATCTTTTCTCTGACTTCCTTTTTGTACAAAGGCACTAATGACATCACAAATATCTGACCATCAATTTTCTGTCAAAGATTGCAACACAGATATCACCTTGCTGGAGATCATAAATTTGACATTTCAATTTTTTTGGGGGGGGGAGGCATAAACAGTTAGAATATACCAAATAAAAATCATTGGAATTATATTAAATAGGCTACATAATTGTATATAGCTTTACACAGTAGTGAAGGAATTGCAAACAACATCTACTGGTTACAGTTATGGGAAAACTTTAAATCCTATTTGATTGACTAGACTATCAATGTGAATTGTAACAACAGAAAAAAAAAAGAAGTAAATGACAAAGCAGAATTGAGATACTCCTGGTAAACCAGCCACTAACTAATCTACTAAATAAATGATTGCCTTTATACATTACCCTAGAAGGGAATGTTCAAAACAAGTTAGTGTTACAGTTCAACAAAAAGACAAATCACTACATCAAAACCCAGTATTTCCTCTAGAGCAATGGGCAGGGATGCCTGAGGCTGGAGAGATACCTTAGAGGTTAAGAGCATTGGCTTTTTCTTCCAGAAGAAAGGAGTTCAAGTCCCAGTACCTACATGGCAGTTCACAACCTTCTGTAAATCCAATGCCAGTATATCTGACATCTCCTTCTAACCACTGCTGATACTAGGCACAGAGAAACAGAAAAACCAAGCAATTCACTTTCAAAATAGAAAGGATTAAAAATTCAACAGTAACAAAGATTCTTGGTTCCATTTCAACAGATTTCTTAGAGTAGAGCTGGGATGGAACTAAGAACCTGAAAGTTAAGAATGAGGAAGCCACACTCTACGCATATTTGGAGACCAGAGCATTAACTGAGTGAAATATATTTAAAAAGCTATTTTGAGGTATCATATTTTGTTTGATGAGAGAATGAGCCAAGGGTAAGAAGGCTCATCATCCTAGAGTGCTGGGCTCTCTGCTGAATATCCACGAAAAGTTCGGTGATCATCTAGATGATGAGAACACAGATTCCATAGGCAAATGTGTACAAAAGTTTATACACTATTTGAAGTAAGGCCTTCAAATGTGCAACATGTTTACCATGACTGAAAAAAAGCAAACAATTTTTCCAAAGGGAATATTTTAGATACCTTTGTATTCCTTGAAAAAGATTTTCATGAAGAAATAAGTATGGTAGAGTCCATACAGTTCAGAAGTTATATCAAATGATCATTTAAAGGATGTCTCACTTTTTTTATTCTAATGTTTGATTCTGAAAACTGATGAATGACTCTTGGAGACTCTGTTCTGTCGATTTATACTGTTTACTTCATTTGTATACATAAAGCAAAGAACGACTTCTCCTTGCTTATGTTTCTACAGTTTGTTATAGATGAGAAATAGTTTTGTTTGTGTGCACAGAATAGAGGAGGTAAGACGGATGCAAATCATGTTTGTATAAGGTATTACAGCATCTCTCCAGTCAACTGCAAAATTAAACTCACCGATGCGCTGACCAAATCAAAACAATGTGCTTTATTTTTCTCAAGAAAATCTCCAGCCCAAATAGCAATTTGGCTTCCTATTTCTTTGCTTAGAAAGTACATTTTCATTTACCACAAGTGTCTAACTTAATCAAAGATACAAACATGGGAAGGGTGTCTGGTTCTTGTTTCATTGTGTTTCAGAATGTAAATGAGAAGCAGTGAGAATGTACTTTCTGAAGGCATCTATTGTATATATTCCCAGCAGTGTTTATGAATTTCAAACATTTTAGCTGACTGTAGCCAGGATAAAAGAAATTTTTATTATTTAAAGATGAAAAATGTCTGGAGATTTAAAAAAAAATCATTCTTTCTTTAAAGGTATGAAGTTGCATTAGTCAGGAGTATATAGAGTAGAAAATATAAGAATGTATGGAGTAACAAAAATCTCCTATTCCTATGTTTAAAAATAAATCACCCTTAAATTTATATAAATGACAATCATTACTAAGTGACCACCTAAGAAGGAACAGATAAAAACTATATGGTAATATTCATGTATCTTTCTGAGTGGAGATAAGTTTGGAGTTAATATGGTTAAAGCTGTTACCACAACACAGCTTGTCTAAGAAAGAGTTAATATGTCAATAACAGCAAAGGTTTAAGGTGTTTCTTAAGATGCCACTTCATGTGGTTTCTCTTTATTATGTATTATTAAAAATAGCTTTGTCAAAAACTCTTACACCAACTTGTACATAAAAAAATGTAAACTGTGGGATCACTAGTCTGAGCAGCCAGAGATGTCAAAATCGTGTTTTCACACTGTTAAAATACTCTAGAGTCTGTCGTCACTCACCAGGTTGGCAAATATTGAAGGTTGGTGATGTTCTTTTTTGGAGGGTTGTTAAGAAAATGGCATCCCTAGCTTAGCCATATGTGGTACATCATCTCATGTGCTCTTCTCCGATGGCTTAGGACTCATGGAGAGAAAAGGTTTTCAGAGTCAGAGGCAGTGGACAACTACAACAAAGTCGTGTGTTTTAGATACAAGAAGCCAGAATTTATGCCGTGTACAAGACCTGTGAAAGCTCAGCCCAGACGAAATCCCAGCATACAGTGAGGAGAGAACCACAATCATCCCTACCAAACTGAGAAGTCATTGGTACCTGAGAGTTGACGGAAGAGGCATATTGAGTTTTCTTTAAGGGTATGGCCACTTGTTGGTTGACAATGCTCACCAGTGGGAAGCCACACATACTCAATGAATAGATGGGCAGCACAAACTTGACTGAGTAGGTTTAAGAAAAAAAAAGACACCAACTTGGTTGCTTACGGAGGAGTGAGGGAAGGTAAGATCAAACTGTAACATATAAAATCCTCCATCGCCCAGCTCCTCAAAGAATAAATAAAAGCATTTAAAAAGAAACTGACCATCTTGTACGCTGCTGAATCTACACAATATGGCCTGCCTACTATAAAGTATTTTTCTGAATATCAGAAACTCACATGTATTTCCCCCTTTCAGCTACGTTCTAAAACTGATTTTAGACATACAGTGTCAACATAGAATAAAGTGTGTAAGCTGTGTAACCATACTAGATATTGAGATAATTCATCTGTCTAGCAGCAGAGAAGTGTCTGAAGTAGCTACACTGTCCTCTGCAGTGCACCACAGAGCTGAAAAATGAAACAAAGCAGGCTTCTGATCAGCAGCTTGGAAATGATCCTCAGTGTATAGTCTTCAGTGAAAAATCAAGGTACAAAAACATACCTCTCTTATGGAATTTTGGTAGAGTGGGAATTTGGTTCCTAATACATTTGAGCATATTTTATTGGAGAAACACCATTGACTTTTAAAATAAACAGGAAGAAGGCTGCTCCTGCAGACGAAGACAGACAGACACACATGTGAGTGTGTTGAGGGTGATGAAATCGAATTCCGAGTTCTCCCTGTCTTGGAGTTTTCACGTTGGTTGTATATATTGCTTGTATCCAAAAACAAAGTTAGAGTTTTCTAATTCAGTCATTAGAAATCATAAATAAAGCCTACTGAACTGAGTCACATGTTAACCGAATAGCAGTGGAGTCTTAATTCTGGTGACTTTTATGTAAATCTTTCTGGATGCCTACCCTTACTGGGGGATATTCAAATCACAAAACAAACAAATAATCTACAATTATCTTAAGTGCACCTGCTCTGTGATTTTCCTAAAGTGTGTAAGCAACCACGATGAAGCTATCAGGGACACAGTCCTCACTATGACTGGAGAGAGCCTTGAAACGTGGCCATAGAAATAAAATGTTACAATGCTTATTTTAATTTGAAAAAATTAATGTAAGATTATGTTGTGTACATGGGCTTATGGTTCTTGTTTTTACATGATACCACTTAACATATCTATATGTACAGATGAGTTACAGTAAATTATAAAAGGAAAACTTGGTTAACTTTATCTACTTTCAAATTTCTCAGACAGAGAAAAAGTATTTAGCAGGGATGTCTGTCACCATGGGTAATCATTATCCCCTTATTTTAACATTTTATAACCTGGAGCTGTTTCTTACACACCATTTCACATAAATGAAGCCATGATTTCTCACAAAACAGGTGACTCTTGGCTTCAAATGTATATTATGAAATAAGATGCCTTGTGCCGGATGAAATTGGAAAGCTTATCAAGCCCTCCCCATGTCATATCAACAGAAGAATGTTTGAATATGAATCCATGAAATGACTATGAATTCAATAAAATTGCATTTCCAAAGCAAAACAGACTCATAAACTATCTTTCATAAAACCAATTCTTTGTTCTGAAAGTTAATGCATGAACCCAAAAGGATACAAAGATTTTGTTCCATTTTTCAGAAATTAACTAATGATAAATTCTTCATCTGATATATGCATGCTAAACAACAGACTCAGAAAACTATCATTTTGCACACTCAAAGATAGTGCGAATTAGGAACTATTTGCTGCTAGGTGCTGCAATCTTTACACAGATAGTAAATGGATGCATTAACAAAGTAGGGATCCTCTTGATACCTGGCATGGTACGGTGCTATATGAGTTGGTAGCACCGAATTGCCACCGAATTTTTGTCTTTCCTGAATGTGCTGGCTAGTTTCGCATCAGCTTAAGGCAAACTAGAGTCTTTGGGGAGGGAAACTTCAATTGAGAAAATGTGCCACCAGACTGGACGCTGGCAAAGTCTGCCATGCATTTTTAAAATTCTTGATAGCTATGGAAAAACCAAGTCCCGGGCAGGCGGTTCTGGGTGCTATGAAAACCTGGCTGAACAATCCGGGGGAACAAGCTAACAAGCATCATCTTCCCATGGCCTCTGTTTCAGTTTCTGCTACCAGCTTTCTGCCCTGCTTGAGTTCCTGCTTTAACTTCCCTTGGGGATGATTGGTTACCTGAAGTGTGAGCTGAAATCAATGCATTCCTCCCCAAGCTGCTTTTGCTCATGGTACTTCATTACATCCATAGAAACCCCAACTAAGATACTATTCCTCAATATTTAATTTGAACTCAGTCAGTTCACTCAATGCAATTATAACTTTGCTGAAACAGCATGTGATAACTAAGTCAACCAAATGTAAACATGAAAAGGTCTTCAACTGAATCATGGAAAAAAATATCTTAACAGATAAATGGCTGAAAGGACTTACTTTTTAAAAGAGTCATTTGTAAATAAATATAAATACATTATATACATATAAAAGGTCATAATAAATGAAAGCATTATATTGGCCTTGCTTTGCCTATTCTTTGCAACTGTCAGCAAAAGCACAGCTTATGAAATGCATCAAAGAGTTACTGTAAGTTTTTCTATATACAGTGTGGAAATTGTATTAAAACAAAATGCTATAGCTATAGTTTCAATAATCATAAGTGAAATATGAAATGTTGAATTTGCCTTGAAATATTTTAAGCACAAAATGTTAGTGTTTTATAGAGATGAAATAAAAGTGGTAAGGTCCTGATTATCCCGAATCTGGGTAGTTAACTGGAGTTTTTAATAAAGGACTCTGCCTATATTTGAATCTCCCATAAAATTATGAGAAGAATAGCATGGATGATTAACAAGTCTTTTGATACAATGTCTGAATTTAAGTGAGATCAAATTAACATGCACGTAGTTTATTATTCCATCTTCCAGAGGGAGAAGTAACCTCAAGTACTAGAAAGTAAGAACATGAGAGTTGTCCACCAGTAAAAATAATATCAATAACATAAGATTAAAAAAATTAGCACAGGCCCTGGACACCAATCCTGGATCTAAAAGGAAAATAAGTGTAATTGAACTATAAATTAGAAAGCTAAACAACCTAGGACACGCAGGAAATCTAAAGCTGTGTCTGTAATGATGTAATATCCTTAGAATATCCAGGAAAATAGAATCTTTATATTTCATGGAGATTTCCCTATCAGGATAGTTACATGAATCCTATACTTGATAAATATTAACATACTATTTTGAACTTACAAAAAAAAGTTTCAACAAAGCATGAGATTTTATGTGGGTGCAAACTAAGAAGATAATTTGGTGGTAGATGGGATTTAATTCTTTTTGTCTGCTACCCATGCATTATTTTTTTCTTTGTTGAGACACGTATATTATCCACTCATCCTCTCCAAGCATACATTTTCCCACCAGCAAGATAACAGATTCAAATCATATGATCCCTTAGAGGTCAATGGCTGACATTCTATAATTCTATGATTCAAGTTTATTTTCTTTTCTCTTTAAAATAGCCTAATCATTTGCATTATTTTAATAGTTCAATGGGCCGGGAGGTGGTGGCGCACGCCTTTAATCCCAGCACTCGGGAGGCAGAGGCAGGCGGATCTCTGAGTTCGAGGCCAGCCTGGTCTACAAGAGCTAGTTCCAGGACAGGCTCTAGAAACTACTGGGAAACTATGTCTCGAAAAACCAAAAAAAAAAAAAAAAAAAAAAAAAAAATAGTTCAACGGGATATCAATGGTTACTATTACTTTGTCTCTAAATGTGCTTTCTATTTCTTCCAATTCACCTCACTCCACTCCAATCAAACACACACACACACACACAAACACATACACACACACACACGTTCTGAAAACCTGTAAGAGTACAAAGACAGAAGTCTAGGAAGTAATTCATAATCATACACCATACACCCCCCATCACTTTAGAAAGAAAGAGAATTTATAATAAACAAATACTTCTTAAAACTCTCCAAGCAGTGGTCGTCAGTACTCAAGGTCAGTTCCCTAGAGAGTCTCTGAGGATTTTGAGGGTCTGGCTAACATTTGCCCCCTGTGTTGCCTCTGTACACAGTTGATTCTGTTCTCCTCCTGCGTTCTAAAAAGGTCATCCCCTCATACTCCACAGAATTTACATGTATTTATATGTAAGGAACAAAAGATGAACTGCAGAAAAAAGAGCTTCGGTGTGACAGCTGAAATGAAAACCAATGTCTTTCGTAAGTAGATGCTAACTGTGGGGACAATATGAAAGGGAGATTGGGCAAATACTTAATATGAGATACAGAAACATCCTCTGTTTAAATTTAATCAGTAATTGGCACTAGATTTCATCTCTAAAGACCTGTGTTCTACTGTAGCTTTATCCTGTGTTAGGTTACTGACTATGCTAATGATACTTAGTTCACATTTAAGGGTGCAGAATGACAGTAACGGTTTACAATCCCTTTGTTCGTCTGCCGAGGATGAGGCGTGAGGCCGATGACCCTCCGTGCTTTCATTGGAGTTCCTTTAATCAGGCTGACAAACATGTCCCAGCTAGACACGTTGAGCAACTGTAAGCAGATCATTCTTGTCAATGTTTTTAATTGACTCACTTCTTTTGATGTCAGTACTCAGTGTGGCAGGTCCAGGTATCCATCTGCAGGACTGACAGCAATGTCGAGAGACATTGTGGAACCAAAAGCTGTTATTACGCCTCAGGTCACAGAATGTTCACAGCTCCGTCAGTGAAGATATCTTCCAGATAAAAGTAATAAGAGCAAAAATGATGAATTATCCTTGTATTTGTTTTTTCTTTTCTTTTTTTTTTTCTTTTTTTTTTTTTTTTTTGAGACACAGTCATGTATCTCAGGCTGGTCTAAAGCTCCCTATAAGGCTAAGGATCACTCTGCTTGCCCTACTTCTTGCCAGAGTTATAGGTGTGCATCATCATACCGTACAATTCAATTATAAATAAATGTCTTTAATGATGGTGTACCCCAAATACATTTGAATGTCATAAAAATACATTTAAAATGGCAATGGGAGCTTGTTTTAATTGTATACTATGAATCAAACACACATTGACTATAAGCCTCTACTATTGTTTCTGCAATGTATAAGAGGAAGTGAAATATTTGTTTCAATTTAAAAAAATCAGTATTGATAAAAATATTGCTTTTTTCTATATGAAAATTAAACATATAAATTTACATTTTTCCAATTTTGTAGATTAAATCTGTGCTTGAAACCCTTTCTTTATTTGTCTTCAAAGAGTCTATGGAAGTCATTCTCTTGTCCATGTTAAAGCCCTCTAGTCATTTAAGGCAAATTCACACCTCTGTTTAACCAGTAGGTAGACTGGAAGTCTATCAAAAGCCACATTTCTAAAGGCAACTCTGATTTTCTGACCCAGCACTATACAAACCACAATTTCAATAAAATAAATTCTAATGTAAGCACCATATCATCTCTTTCTGTCTCCATCTGGATGCATCAGGATTTATAGGTGGAATGTCTGTAAAGATAAATGCTCTGCTCAGAGGGCAGTGAGGCCATTACTCTCCACAGTGCATTTGATATGTGCTGCTCCTGTCTGCTCTGATAGCTCCCCCAGTACTGTTTGTGAAGAAAGCCGGCTTTAATCTGTAAAGACGAATCTCAGCCCCCAAACCCCCACTGCTTTTAATGGGGGTGACATAGCTAAATGTCACAACAGACTTTGGAAAGGGACCCCTGAGTGTCCAATTATTTTAAGTGCTTTTCCTATTCCCTGTCAGTCAACTGATCACGGTGGATTTATGTGGCAATAACACTCCTCTGACACGAACTTCCGGAGGAATCATTCCATAATTCAACCTCAGTTAATGTCGTCTTAAAAGTTAAGTGTTTCCTCAAGTTTTAAACAGATAACAGCGCTTGCTAAAAACTGCATTTTGGCTACAAGTTTATTACTTAGACAGGATTTTAAAAAAAAACTGGCAAGAAAGTCTTTTCCTTTTCTAGTAAAATAAAAAAGAAGAGAAAAAGGCGGTGGGGGAAGAGGAGGTTAAGAGAAACATCCTGTCCAGAGTCCCAGAAGAATATCTTGACTCTGGAGAAGTGATCATTTTCCAATATTGTCTAAATAAACCAGGAATTGTCAATGCAATATTCATCAACTTCAGAAGGGAGTATTAGAGATTTTGTGTTCTCCATAAACATTCTGCCTTCAGCCTCAAAGCACTTTTCTATAATTCTTTTGTGCTCCAAATCCTCAATACTATAACCAGTCCTAATTTCATAAGCATTATATATGAACTTGACACAGTTCCCTAAGTTTCCTCTGGGTACCTGGGTGTATCCACAATTCCAATCAAATGTTAATAAATGATTGCCTTTTTGTCATAAAATCATGAAGATACTCACACATGGTAGAGTGCCAACTTAGAATGCAAAAAATAGGAACCGTTGATTTCTTGTACATGTCAACACTCAGGATTGGTGAGCAGTATAGACATAATAATGAGACACAGGGCTGGTGTTCACCTAACACAGTGCAAAGCTGACATATTCCCGCCTGGATGAATTGAGTCATCACTGCACCAGTGTGTGTGAGCACCTCTGTATGCCCAGGTCTGCAGCTAATACTGCTCCTTGACACACCAGTCCAAGAATATTCTATTCCTACATCGGTCTTCCTCACCCTTCCAATTAGTTTTATACGCTATGAAAATAATTAAAATGGCATTAGCCACCGAATTCTGCTAGAGAATAGTAGGATTGCTATTTGTTTTATTTCTCAGGACAAAGAAAAATGACAAGTATATAATAAAAGTGACTGTGTCCATAACCATGAGCTGATTTTCAAGCAGGTGTAACTTTGAAGCAACTTGGAGAATACCAATCTTTTTACAATGTTTGGAAATATTTTTTCTCCTCTAAATTATGAATATCATAGACAATCCAGGAAGTCAAATAGACTATATTTCTCTTTTTAAGTGAAAAGGTAAAACAGAAATTGCAATCAGATGAGTCATTTGATTACTTTTTAAAGGTAATAGTTTCAACATGATCCAAAATTCAGTATTTTAAAATGAAACATCCACCTACACACTTGGCAAATTGCCCAAGTCTAGACTAGCACAATGACAAACTTACGAGACAGGAAAATACAATTTTGGCATTATAAAGATCAGAAACTACTTAAAAAGACTATCCAATTATATTTGAACCATCATTTAGTTGATTAATATTAGAATTCAAATAAGAATTAAGAAAATGTATTGGGAAACATACTTTGAGCTCAACAAATTGAATTTTCCTAAGAACATTCAAAGATAGATGTGCTAGTAATTATGAACTGTGTTCCACGAACTATAGGTAGATGGTACAAATTAGCTGCTTTTTTGCAAGTAGATACTTGCTAATCTTTTTGCTTTTCTTTCGTATTTTGATTTGTTCTTTACCAAGGAAGCACAGACGTGGAGGGTGAGCTGCTGTTTCTGACGAAGGAGCTGCTGAACACACATGCCACGTCAGCAGGGTTTTGTCTTTCCTGTCTGACAGTAGTTTGTTGTTGACACTGTGATCTTCAGTGTACCCCTTGAGTTCTATTCTCTGATAGAAAACCACATACATCTGTAAGAAGGTTGGTTTTCTGTCTGTTTTTATTCTAAGCATTAATTTGCTATTTATTTTTTCATATTTGTCTGTACAATAAAACGACAGAAAAATTATGAAATAATCATTTGGCACTTGTATTTCTCCTGAAATGTCATTTCTATACATCTGCAAACTATATTATGATCTTGAACATATAAACTACTACAGAACACAGGAATCAGTAAATTTAGATAAAAGTGGGAGAAAAATGAAAACAGCCAGGAGATCTCAAAAAGGAAGAGTTACAAAGACAACAAACACACACACTTTCTAAAAGTGGTAGAGGAGATCTTCAGTGCTCTGCAGTCGGGAGTGATTCTGCACACTAAACAGCATTTCTCTCCAAGTCAACAAAATCTAACTTCCCATCAAAGGTACAACTGGATATGGCCTTGGTTATACACACTGAAAAACTAGCTATGTCAAATTAAAAATAATACAGTTTCTATTATATCTGTTAAATGTTATGGTCAATAACAGGAGAGGAGAGAGAAGCACAGAGTCGGAAAATTTAACATGCACAAAGAAATGTGAACTGGGGATTTTGTAGACAGCAAAACTAACTTCCAAGAATAGAAGCCAAGAATATTTTCACTGTCCAAGAAGAATCCAGACATCATGTTTTCACTGGAATCAACTGGAAGTCAAGTTTTGGCAAGCTCTAAACGGGAACCCATTAATGTTGACTATGGCCTGCTCATCAATGTTAATCTCAAAAATGGGAAGTGCATACAAAAGCTGTCTATCCTGGGGGGGGGGCAAACAAAACAAAACAAACCCCCATTAATGGAGGGATTTGAAGAATTTGGTCCCATAAGTCAAACTTGAATCTTAGCAATTATGTAGATTCTGCAAGAATTCATAAGAATAACATAGAGCAGAGGAGAGCGTCAAGTTATTCCACAGGATAGAGTCTAGCAGTATAAACCAGAAGGCTATGAAAGCAATAGTTCCATCAATTAAAAATAAGTAAAAGGAAATAAAATTACATAAAAGTGGATTTGAATGTATAATAACAATCGCAATGAAATGACTTTATTACACATGCACGAAAAACTACAGTTCAGCAAAAGACATGTACAACAAGAAGAAATTGGAACATTAAAGAGGCAGCTGATATTTGGCAACTATAAATCTTTGTGATTCATTTGTTGGAACAATAACTTAGCTGTAGCCATTACAGTAAACTATTTGTGGACCAAACAAACATATTTTCAAATGTTTGGGCTTTTCTTCTCATTACCTCCTCAGAAATAAATGTAGAATGAGAAGTGGAGAACAGGTCCTGGGATGATAGCTGTTTGGATAAATGCTCATATCCAAGTACTGATTACTGGCATCATTAAATATTTAAAATGAATATAGAAAAATATTGAACAAAAGCAGAGAAAAATACCTGCTGATCATGTTAAAATAGACAAATAGATAATTTCTAGAGAGAAAATTATCAAATGAGCACAAAACAATGCAAGAGAGCAACTGCCTCTGGAAAGTGAATATAAAAGGATACTTGAGATAAAGATTAATGATTTAAAATAATTGTTTCTGAGACTAAAATTCATGTAAAATCAAAATAGCTAGCAAAGCCTCTGCAGAAATCAACCTTAAGAGAGCTGCTCTGTGATCTCTGTTCTGTTTGGGAATAGTGAAAGTTCAATTTAGATTCAGCTGCAATGAATCAGAAATCCAAGCTTTCAGCTGGAGGGCAACTTCCTTCTTTTTTGGGAAGATTATAAACTAGTACCTGGGAGGTGCTTGTTTCTTTGTTTTCATGAACAATGGATCTATTGTAATGTATTTGGGGAGAGCATTTGTTCCTTGCAATAAAATGTCCTAATGTATCTCCCTTCCATATACTAGTAGGAAGTGGGTGATAAACACAGGCAGGAACCTAAAAAAGTGCACAGAGATAAGAAGGCAGTGACGAGCTGAACTCAGCTCAGTACACAAGGGAGAGATGCCCATGCCCATGATATTACAAAGAATGGCGCAGAACAGAGGACTCCATCACTCCCCTTCCAAACACACGGCAGCTGATCCAGAGAGTTCTTGTCCCTCACGATTTCTAGGACTGAGTTACTCTGAGTCCTCTTCTTCATTTCAGAGATAAAAAAAATAAATATTTTGACAACTTTCTCTCTGTTATATGAGTAATAAAACATTAAAATACACCTTAATATACTCCATCCAGGTAAATAAAATTAAATCTAAATAATGCATTCTAAATAGCATAACCTCTAGCATTCTAAATAACACTGGCTGCTCTTCCAGAGAACCTGAGTTCAATTCCCCGCACCAATATGGCAATTTATGACTGTCTGTGACTACAGTTCCAGGGAATTTGGCACACTCACACAGACATACATGCAGGCAAAACACATTGCACATAAAGTAGAAATAAATAAGGCTTTGTTTAAAAGAACTTTTTAAAAAAAACTTAGATTCTTTTAAAGATATTATAAGCAAAAGCTTTAGTCAGCTGCTAAACATTGTTGTGTCATGACTTTTGCATGAGAAGTTCGTGTGTATGCTAGCCGTTTATAACGGTAGAGTGCAGACATGTCTAGTAGAAGTTATTTCTTTTGAAGGTAGGATCATTGCTGCTCATATTTATATATTGAAAGGAAGGCTCAGAAGATTAAGTAACCAATCAAAGAATCAATAAATAAGTACTGCTGATAAAGAAAGTTAATGAAGCCAGCACAGTACAAAATAAAATATTACGTATTGATTGATGAACTAGAGAGCAGGTCCCAAAAATGAGCCAAAGACTGTATGCCCAGTCATGCCCAATTATTTTCCAGGCATCGAGAATATACTATGGGGCATGGCTAGACTCATAGATAAAAAATGTTGAGAAAAGCTAAATATTTAAAAAAAAAATAAAGAAAAGGAAATTCGGCTATCATCGCCTTCCAGCCACAAAAATTACTTTGAAATGGATGAAAGACTTCAAACAGAAGGTCAGATACTGCCAAACTCACGGGGGAAGCAGGAGGAAGCTCCGTAGCATTGGTTCTAGCAATGCTTAGTTTTGGATGTGGTGCTCAGGGCTCAGGTAACAATCCAAAAATAAGCTGATGGGAAAGAATAATGCTAAAAAGCCTTCTCTACAGCAAATTATTAACAAAAATAAAAAAGGAAACCTTCAGATTTAGAGGAGATATTTGTAATCCATTTGTCTGATAAGATGTTAATAGACAGCAATATACATTGTGCATATCCTATGTGTAATATATAGTGTAATTATGCATATAAATTACCCCGCAGAGGGAAAAAAAAGCTAAACTAAAAAGTGATCCAGAAATGGTCAAAAGACATAACCAAATATGATTCCCTGAGACATACAGATGACGAAAATTATTTCTGATGCAGTGCACCAACCATAGAGGAAATGAACGTGTAAAGCAAATGAACTATCATCTCACATACATTGGTGTGGTCATTGTCGGGAGGACAGAAGACAGGGAATGTTGTCTAGGGTGTCTGAGAAAAGGAGGTGTCATTAGGAAAAAATAAGATAAAAGTTTATTGTGATCCATAATCCTTCTTTGTGGCTTGTGCAAACAAGAAATGAAGTTGGTACCTTGAAGAAGTATTGGTTTGCCAAGTCTACTACAGCATGGTTCACCCCTAGCTATGACACATCAACACAGATCTGAAGACAAAGGAATGGTTAAGGAAATTGTGATACCTAGTTGTCTTTCAGTCTCCATGGGGGTAGTGTCTAAGAAGCAGGGTAAATGTGAAAAACCTCTGATATTGAACTACCTTTATATGTAATGGTCTAGTATTTGCCACCTTCTTGTTTTTCATGTATTTTAATTAAATGATTATTTACAGTGCCACATGAATGTGATTTACCTAATTGTCATGGCATACTAATTAAAGGAAATAATAAGAAAAAAACACCCATCCATGTTCAATATTATCACATTTTCACTGATGTTTCAACTAATGGTTTGTTGAGTCCATGGATGGATGCTCATTTTTCAGTTTAAAGTCAGGGAGAAAAGAGAGAGGAAAAGAGAGGACAAGAGAGAAAACAGGAGAGAAAGAGCTCCTGCTACTTGCCACACATGGATAAAACAGAAAGAACTGGTTTTCAGTAAAATATGCCAAAACAGAAACAGAAAATGTACTATTTTCAGTGATTCCCAAAGTTGGAGGATGACAGAAATGGGGAGATACATGAGGGTAGAGGTGAATGAGGACAGGCTGGAGGTGTGTTACTGACTTGACCTTTGTAAAGAGAGCAGATCTCAAATGTTCTAAAAGAACTTTGTGAGATGGGTGAATATATTAAGTAGCTTGACTGTGCTAACATTGTTACAAGATCTACTTATCAAACAATGTATGGTATATATTGTGGAAAAAAATAAGGTTTTCTTGACTGAACCTCAAATGTTTAAGTTATCTTTGAAGTAATACAAGCCATAGGACATACACATGCACACGTACAAGACACAGATAGTCTGTAGACACCTTGCTTCTGATTTACAGTATTCAAAGCTATGACAAAATGAATTTCATTTTGAAAACATAGGAGCAGAGGGATGAGAATAAAAAGGACAGAGAAGAGTCAGTGAAAGAAAAGGAGGTGAAGGAAGAAAGGAGTTGAAATGAATATACTGGTTGAGTTAAGCAATAATAGAATTGACTCTGGAGCAGTTTGGTTACTCACACAAAGGCTTCCTACTCAGGATGACTTGGTAGTTATTGTTCTTTACATCTATCAGCTACTTGAGTTGTCTGCAGAAGAAAAGCTCCAAGCCTTGGTTTTAATCACAGGAGCGGTGTGATGTATGCTCTGCAATTGAGGAGTGTAAATCACAAGCGGACACACACACAACACAATTAACAATGAGGAGTTGTGAAGTATCAACACTGAGTAAAGTGTTCCCTTCTTACCATCTAGTTCAAGCTCCACCCGAAATGGGTCTTTATGTCTTTAGATTTATGAATAATATTAGAATGCATACCAGCGAGTTGGATGTTTAGGGAACCTACAATGCTTAACATGTGCCAACACATCTGTGATTTCATTCTTGATTTCTATCCTTCCCCTTATTTCCGGTTCTTTCAGACCCACCCCTCTGCTGTGCTGTGAAGTGGTCCTTTCAAATACTATATTCTCTTCTAACCTACACAGTCTGTTGTACCATGACCTTAATTTTCAGATTTCTCATTTCCACAAACCCTATTTTTCCATAACAAAATGTTAATGTTTCTTTAAATTCTTTTTCTAATCTCTCTAAATAAGATTTTATTGTTATTATATGAATTAAATAGCATTCTGTGTCTAATGCTAAGATCTCTAGGCTGTTCTCCTGGTGTGTTTGCTGGTTGTCAAGCACAATTGCTACATCCTTGTGTTATAGATTTACTCTGATGTTTACTCACTATTTCTGATGAAAACTTATTGAAACATCTCTGATGGCAACCAAAACATACCTAAAATGGAGTTTACCAGCTCAAGGCTCATTTAGCTCCTACCTTGCTCCTTTTGGCATGGCTTGTTTTTCTTGGTATTGATAGAAAAGGATTTGGGGGTTGAGTGTGGTATGATTCATAGGTCATTTTAACCAATGAGCACTATTTCTTTGTGGGTTTTGGGATAGTCATTATCTACCTGCTTCATACAAAGCACTAATTATTTCATAACTATCACCAAACATGTGATCATTACATTTAATATGGTAGTACCTGAAAAGGGCTATGATAATTTGCCAATAAAATCGAGATTCAGATAAATTAATTGACAGAATTGCTTAATTTTAAATGATGGATTACAAAATTGAAATCTTGGCTATCTAACCTTAGATTTTTTTTCCTTCTGCTCCTCCCCATGAAAGGTCTTCCCCATCTACGAGGCTCAGGAATGAAGCTAAGGACTTCAATAAGATGATATGACCATGTGGAAGTGCATTTATCTCTTCATTGAAAGAACTATGATAATGTCAGAGATAAAAGAAAATTTCTATAAAACTAGTGCTAATACTGTGTTTTTCATGACTACCTAAATCAAACATCACTGACTCTACCCTGGTGAGTGTTCCAGAGACTGGTCACCCTTGGGGTAGATTATACATCTTTTTTTTTTTGTCCCTGCCCTGCTTTCTTTTTCAACGCAATTTAAGAGAATTAAATTAGCTGTGAACAGTGGCATGGGTTTGTAATCCGGGGGTTTGGTTGTGATAAATTTCAGACCAACAGAGACTACACAGTCTGGGTTGCAGAGTGACATTTGGCCTGAAAATGAAAATGCAAACATAATCAACAAAACTAACAAGGGAAAGAAAGAAGAGCCATCTATGGTAAGACTCAGAGAGGACCAGACAACGGATTGTTTATCCAGCGTTGGCATATTTCTCTGTAGCTTTTTGATGCCATTGCTCTTTCCCGTCTTTATTAGTGATAGCAGTTGGCTGACATAGTTCTTCTTCTTATGGGTGCATTTACAAAAAGCAAAGCATCACTGGTGTAACTTGGAAAATCTTTTTTTTTTTTTTTGTATCTTTCCATCTTTTCCATCTGCTTATGCTTCTGGGACTTGAAGTATAGGGACAGTACCTGAACTGGGACAGGCACAGTGACAATACTGTACCCTCACCTAACTCTATAATGAATTTTCACTGACAACTCTCTCATTATTAAAGACTTCCTATAAGTTCACTTTGAATAAATTTCCTATTACTGAGCCAGTTATATTCTTTACATTGAATTTCATTTTTCTCTCCAGGACTTCGTGAACTTTAAAAACATACAAAACCTAATAGTTCTTTTCTTATCCCTAATGCAGTTGTGCTTTGGAGCTCAGCCAAAAAGTGTCAACTTCAAATCCCAGAGCCCTTTCAAATCCCAGGGATTAGGATGTGCTTTTTTGTCAGTTCCATGGACCAATGTTTTAGCTTCCAAGAAGCATGCAAGGCATGGTAACCAAGTAGAACATAAGAGAATGTTCTATGGCACGAACAAAAATATCAGAACACTGACTCTATCTCAAGCGGGAACATGCTTTTGCCATGTTCAGTAACTTCCTCATGGCGGGTTTTTGTTTGTTTCTTTGCTTGCTTGCCTTTTTGCATAGAGTCATAGTATGTAGCCTCAACTGGCCTGGAATCCATGATCCTCTTGCCTCAACCTCCTGAATGGTAGGGTAACAAATCTGTAGGACAATGCCCAGCCTTTGTCTTGTTTTGCATGTAAGAATTTTATTCTTATTCATTTTTAAAATAACTAACAAGTATACTTTGATACAGTGATGCAGTTCTGAACAACTTCTAAACAATGAAGCTATTTGTTATTTTTCTTCTATGCTGTTTTGAGCAATTTTCGTCTGATAGAACTAAGAATTTCTGAAACTATCCAGCAAAGACAGTTGGTCTTGTGGGAAAAGCGGCTTGCACAGCACAGAGTAGAATGGTTATTACTAAGGCTGAGGTCAATTTCAGGAAAATTGATCAAATTACATAAAATTTCTGGTTATACAAAGAGAATAGGTTCGGCAATTATTATACAGCATGGCAAATACAGTTAATAACAATATTGTATATTAAAATTCAATGAGATTTTACTGTCTCCACTACAATGATTTTGAGTTTGTATGCTAATTAAATCAACTCAGACTTTGCTACATACTTTGAAATAACATATTATAGAAAATGAATGTATATACATAGTACATTTTATGTCAACCAACAATATTTTTCAGAAATAAGACAAAACATTTTTATACTTTTTAAATCATAATAATAAATGTTACACATTTTAAAGAAGAGCAACAATATGAAAGAAATCCCTAGCTATAGATAATAAGGTTTATCAGAAATTATGGCACAAGAATGTTCACTCATTTGTTAAAGATAATGCAGGAAGAGTGTTCAATGTCTATGTTTCCATCTAATTTAATTCAGTTTGCAATCAACTTTAGAGCAATTTTTATAAATTTACTGATTTTTAATTCACAGTTAATAGGATGCGAGATTAAAAATTGTCTGTTACTTTGAAAAATCTTGTTAAGTCAGATTACATTTGATAGCTGAGTTCTGTATTTACTATTCACAACTTCCTGGCTACAGACGCAGGTACTGTAGGACATGTCTCTTTTAAAACATAACCCTACACATCTGTTGAGCACACATCTGGACATGTGGCCACACTCATCATTTCCTTCTGTATATCCAGAAACTGTCAGCTATTTCAAAGGGCAGAACGGAAAAAGTTACATCCTTTTTCTGTCCAGATTTTATAAACTCTTTTTTTTTTTTACCTTTGCCCCCAGGATATCATCAAATACAAAAATAAGCAGTCTGAATTCCTTAGCTGCAGAGAAAGCCAGCAGGGAGGATGAAGGGTATGGGGTGTAGGAATGTCAGTTTGCACAGGGTGAAGGGACGCTTCACAGGAAGGCTCGTGCACAGACCCTCTGTGAACTTATAAAGCAGGCATCGTTTTTTAAACAGAACAGAAATGCAATTTAAATACAGAAAGTAGGTAGATTGAATCAGAGAGACATGCAGTTTCAAATATAAAGATGTCATATTTTATAACATTTTCAACTCATTCAGAAAATGTAAATTAAAATACACACCTAAACTTACTTCAAAATGCATTAAATCAAACGATGGAAGCAAGAATTTAGAACATTTTAGACACAAAGAGAATGGATCTTAGAATGACTACCTCATAAATATTTTAATGCATCAAAACAAGAGATAATAATGAATCCAAGAATCAACTCAGTTGTGTTTATTTACATACATATTTGTTAGGAATAAGGAATCATTTAACATATATAATGTAATGGTGAATTAAATGCTTTTAAACTAATATATATATATATATATATATATATATATATATATATATATATGGAAAGGTGGATCTCTGTGAGTTCGAGGCCAGCCTGGTCTACAAGAGCTAGTTCCAGGACAGGCTCTAAAAAAGCTGCAGAGAAACCCTGTCTCGAAAAACCAAAAAAAAAAAAAAAAAAAAACCAAAAACTATATATATATGGAAATATTGAAAGGAACACGTGGATTTAGCTACATAGGTGATTGCTATCATTACGGAACATAGCAGAGTTCGTTTAACATTTGAACAGTTCTGATTGTGTCTGGTGGATATGCTAAAATGGAAAAGCAAGACTGAAAAGGAATGCTAAACTTCTGTTATTTTCCTTTCTGTGTGACACTATTATTTTAAAATTTTTAGTTGTATATCATTATAAATGAATATGTTGATGTTAATGCAAGCTAAGACTTTCAGAGTTAGAGGGTAGATGTACAAATAAGCAAAAGGAATGCTAAATTGTCACATGTAAGCAGTGCTATCAGATGAATTTCGTGTGGGTACATATACCTACACACGCACACACACACACACACACACACGCACACACACATGCACGCACGCACACGCACGCGCACGCGTGCACACACGCGCACACATGCACACATACGCACACACACGCACACACACACGTACACACACACGATAGCTTTTTGCATACAAGTGACAGTAAAATGTCACTTAATATTGTAGAAACAGCGGTGCTTGTTTGGTTCATCATTTTGGTACTTTCAATTTAATAAATAATGATAAAACTAGATATTAAAATTATATACTTAATAGAAGTGAAATCAAGCCATGCATCAATATAGATGATAATTTTATAAAAATCATTGCCAGCTTCTGAAATAAGATTGAATATTTTAATGGTCTGTTGAATTTTTTTATATTCCATATTGAGGTTCTTAAACCCATTTATATGTGCAACATCTTTTATAAAACTTGGCCTTTTATTTATTCCATACACATAGAAATATGTATAATTGTATGTTATAATTATGCAAACTATATCACACACAAAGATTACATGTCAGAACACATTATGGACATTATAATTTGTAGCCTTTGCTATGACTTATGAACTTATTTTGAAAAAAAAATTTACATCTGTCCAAACAATTAGCCTCTCACACATTTTCAGAGAAATAAGATAAAATAAATAAAGTTAGTTAACACTTAGAAAGAGTGAGTAAATCTATTAGACAAATAATTTTCCAAGATAGTTTGCCTGAGCTCTTTATATTTGACAAGATAAAAAATAAAAATTAAAAAGTGGATAAGGGCTGGAGAAAGGGTTCAGGGATTAGAAGCAGATCCACCAAGCCTGAGTACACGAGTTCAGTCCTAGGACCCACATCACGAAAGGAGAGAACCAATTCCTGTATGCTGCACTCTGACATTCACATCATGCATACTGTAGTGGCTGAATGCAAACACACACACACACACACACAAAACACACAAAACACACAACACACACATACAACACAGAGTACACACACACACAAAACACACAACACACACATACAACACAGCGCACGCGCACACACACACACACACACACACACACTGCAATAAAACCTTTTTTGCGGTAGGGTGACTGAATGAAATGAAAGCCACGAAAGAGCTTTTAACACCCCATTGGGAGGGGCTGGAGAGATGGCTCAGCAGTTAAGAGTGCTTGTTACTCTTGCAGAAGATCTGATTTTGGTTCCCAGCCACACACGGTGCCTCATAACCCCTGTGACTCACATTCTCTAGGATCTGATGCCCATCTCTGGCCTCTGACTTTATCAGGTACACAGGTACATGCAGACACTCATAGATCAACAAAATAAAAGTAACTCTTAATTTATAGAGTCCTATTTTAAACATTGATTTGATCTAATTAAATTATTCATAAAATTATTGCTGGATTAGTTGAGGTAGTAAAAGAAGAAGCTGATATTAGTTAATATATTAGATACAAGATTTATTTTTTGGAGAAAAGTTTTAATATTGGAAAATTCTTTTGTAGGATCTGGGGGGTATAGTTACATTTTAATAAATTTTGAAGTTATTCAATTATACAAAGATCTATCATCTAAGATTTATCTATCTCTATTTACCCAACATCTATCTGCGTATCCATCTACTTGCTATTAGCCAAAAACCCAAGAAGCATGTATTCATGTATCTGTTAGTATCTATAATCTTAGATATACACTATTGTGAATTCTATCACAGAGCTAAAATTTTTCTTATCTGACCTGTCAAGAATTTCCAATAATTAGTATTGATTAATTTTGTTTACACTTGAAAATAACTGACTAGTTTGTAAGGCAAAAACTATAAATAAGTACAGCTCCTACATACAGAAGCCTCCATCTAAGTGGTTCTGCTTATAGACCATGAACTATGATTTTAAAATTTTCACAAGCAATTATATCACACAGCTAGTGCATAAAGCAATCAGCTAGCAAGTGTCATAGTCTTTTATCTGACTACAGTCTGAGTACAGGACTGTGTGGAGACAACAGTCTATATTATCTATTGCTTAACCATAAATCATCAAATAATTTTATGTCTTAACTAAATCAACAAATTTTTGTTTTGTAGTCTAGCAAAATAATTGGGAACTTAAATAAATGTAACAACATTATCAAAGTAAACTAAAAGATGTTGAAATATTATAAGTTACATTTGGAGACGATTTTACTATTTTTTTATTGAACCTAAGGAAATGGCCATACTCCACAGGTCTGGGACAAGCAACCTAAGGTCTTTGCCCAGGCGTTTGTGCCTACAGTCACATCTTCCTTTTAGTTAACACTTTAAAGTTTATTTCCATCATTTTTACTTCCTTATGAAAAACTTGGAAGTAAATAAATGACATGCGACATATGATTGAATGAGTTCTCAACTTATGTTGATTTTAGAGTTATCCCTTTTCTGACAAGCAATAGGGATGACTAGCATCCATATTATAAATTCCTTCTGGTGAGATTGTCTAGGTTCTATACACTCTGAAATATGGCAGAGACAAGTTCAAGGCCTGATCTGGACCTGTTACATAACAGTTGGGAGGGAGTCAATCAACTTTACTGTCTTTCTTCAAATTGGCCAACCCTAATTTAGGCAAGCAACACCTGGCAGAGACTTTCAATGCCGCAGACCCAGAGGAGACTGGATTTGGGGATTGCTGAGCAGCCTCTCTGCGTTGCATAGGATGCAGGCCTTCTGCAGGCCTGCCCTTTTCTCATCCCAGTAAACATCTCCAACTGCCGGCTGACAAGGTCTGTTTGCATTCTTTGGGATTCTCCACTGCTATCTAAAGCACTAGCAAATTTTCTTGTCTTTTAGTTCTTGAACTGGCAGGAAAAAAAAAAAAGCAAACAACAACAACAAAAAAAAAAAACCAATGACAACAACAAAAAAAAACAAAAACAAAAACAAAAAACCACGCAATCAAAACTACTAGGCTGTATCACTGAGATCATAGGGCCCTGGCCAACACTCTAGAGAAATTTTGTTTCTTCCCTTGACCTAGTAGTGTGGTGTAGAGAGCGCAAAGCACCATGTCCGGAGTAGAGACGCAGAGAGCTACTTTTAATTTAAGAATTATTTAATTTTAACATTCTGAATTCCTTTCTAAAATCATCAACAAATCTATGGAGGTGATTTGGCAACATTCATTTTTTACTGGATGTGAACAATTATTCTTGTTGGTGTTGCTATGTAGGGAAAGAAAATGTAAAGACCGGCACAGTGTCAAAATATGTTCTGACACAGAGAAAGAAAGTCAACGCTTTGAGAATAAAACAGCTCTGTGCTCTAAATAACAAAATGCTACCCACAAATGAGACAAGAAAATGGCAGTCACAGTGAGTCGAATACCAGCAATGATTTGGTCTAGTAAAGAAATAATCTAAATGCTATGACAACAAAATTTCACTTATATAATTTTTGTTGTTTCATATTTAGCATATTATACACATGAAATATATTTTTATTGAAAATACTGAAAGGATACTAACTACATAGTAACCAGAAAAAATAATCAGCTTTTTTCATTTGCTTTCTGTATTTTAAAATGGCATTTGATTTTTGAAATTATTGAAATGTTTTCAGTTAAATTAATCTGAATAACTATTCAGCTTGGAATTACAGTTTTTATGTTGTAAGATTTTCTTATTCCTGTATATTTCTAGATCCCTAAAGCTATTTAAATATTTGTATTAATATTTGTGTATAAATTCTAAAATCAGCTATCACATTGATGGTTGGCACATTTAACTACATAATTTATTTTTTCCTACTAGCTTTCCATTATAAACCACAAGTCTTTGAACTTGTGATTAGGTTCCATAGCCTGAGGGTTTTGAATGCTTTTCCAGAAGGCTTTCAATTTCTTTAATGCCTTCCTCTTCCAGTAGATTCAGTTAAAGGTTTTGTAATAGGAAGCATACTTTCAAGGTGCCTTGATTCCACATTTTAATAACTTTTTAAAAATGTTGTCACTCTTAACTAAAGATATTCACAATAAACATATTTTTAAATTTTTATATTTGGTAATATTTTGCTTCTTTTGTTCAGCTTCAAAGGTTAAGTCCTTTCACAGGTCTCTCCATTAAGAACATCTGTACAGAACAGCGTGATAGCAGAAGGTTTCTGAAAACGAGTGACTCCAAGTCTTTACAATAGTGTTTATTACACAGAATAGCAGAGAAATTATCAATATGCTTGCTCTATTGGGAAAACTATTAGATTGTTATTATTAAATTATAACTATTGCATCAAAATACAAACAGTTTACTGCATTTTTATTCTTAACCATGTTTGATTTGAGGGTATTCTTTTACATTTGTAGTAGGAAAATGATGTCAGGAGCTGACTAATTATTTTTAAAGACCTTGTATTCCTCACAATACATATTTTTAACTTGCATACTTTCTTAAAATGTTCCAATTAATGCAGACTCATAGTTTGGTTAAATACATGAGTTTAGAATGCTAATATTTACGTCACATACATACATATTTGACATATATATATATATATATATATATATATATATATATAGTTCAGTACACACACACACACACACACACACACACACACACACACGGCTCAGTAGCCTTAGGGACAGCACTGAGCCATGTTCCTCCTACTCCCATCATGTAGGTTGAGGAAGGATGTTCGGTCTATTGCACTGCTCCGCGTTACACAATTATTCACCCAGCTCTCAAGTCTCTATTTCTATTTCCCACCTACTTATTATTATTATCCCAGGTTCTTCCTTTTCCTTGCTTCCTTCCTTCATGCCCCCTCAGCCCAAACAGCCCCTGGAATCTTCAGTGGTACACTTCACTTGCTTTTCTAAACTATTAGCGCCTTCAGAACTTTGGCCTGTCATATCGCTCCCTGAAACCCACGGGCTCTGCTTTCCTCCACAATCCTTCACGCTCACCTATCCCGATAGAAGCACAGACACAACCCTTTCCCGCTTTTTCCATTTTGTTTTTTCCATAACAAAACATTTTTTTTTTGGAAGGTGCAGTTATAAAACCCCAATGCAAATTCAGTGAACCAGCGCGGAGAGAAAGCTTTGCATGAGGTGAGCAATTCCGTGAAACCATGGCGACGTTGAGGTGCGGTATGGTCAGTGCTTAGCTGATTGCATTTTCATTTGTAATGTGGAAGCATTGCCAAGAGACTGAACCCTGCTGGCTCTGATGGCAGATGTTCCCTAGAATTTTAAGCTGTCTTAGAACTCTCCAGAATGACCCGTGATGATTGGGATGCGAAGTCTGATACTGTGTGTAATTGCCTGCAGTTTAACAATGGATGGAACCCCATTAAAAAGCAATGCTTAAGCTATCATTTTCTAAAGGCATTACAATTATAATCATAAGGAAAATGTATCTGCAATAATTTTATTTTTAATGGCTTCAGATTGCATATGCTGAAATTTCAAAGTTTAAGCCATTAGCAATCTTTACATGTTATAAGAAATATTTTTCTATTGATTTGTTTATTCATCAAGCAAATATTTACCAAATGCCTCTTATATACTAAACACACTTCATCATCACTGACAAAATGCATCATTTGTAACTTACCATGGGCCATGCGGTGGAACCAGTAGTAGCCAAAGTCAACTCCTAGGAAGGTTAAATACCATGTCCACTGAGAATCCCAAGGCAAATCGAAAAGTCTGTAGTTCTCCCAGATATAAATATAGCTGGTCACTTCAAGGCTTTTGAAGAACAGACTGTAAAATAAAATCCACAGTGATGGTTATAACATATTCTGTATCCGTGATCATGCTAATACAGTCTAGACAAGGTTGAGTATGAATGGATGCATATATAAAATCGGTGTCTGTCACCAGCCCGCTGTGCCTCTTCTTGCTTTGTCTGGGCTCCCTACCCCGCATCGGCACTCTCCCTTGATATTTTCTTTTGGTTTCTAGGATGTGGGCACCAGTTATTTGCACTCTTGCATTTCAAGAAAATTGGGACACCCTTCTCTTTTTGTGTCTCTTAAAATGCTTTTTATGGAACATTTCATACACAATAAATCTTACTAAACTGCACCTTAGTCCCTGTTATTGTCATCGCTAAGAGTTAATGAAGAACACAGCAAGGATGGCTGACAACAGGAGAATGAAAATTTGAAAACTATACATGGAATGTTTCCTAAGGAGCCGGACAGCCCCTTGCTGCCATTAAATATGACCATGCGTAAAATCTGCATTAGTCTAGAGTGAGTCCTACGCTTTTCTCTGTCTTCTCCTTTCTTATCCCCCTTGCACAAATCCAACTGTTACTGTGCTGTTTACGCTTTACACATCTTTGGTAAGTCAAAGGGGGAGGGACTTTCAGAATATAAGGAAATCATTTCTTACCAGAAATGAGGCATATAAATCTATTCAAAATAAACAAGTTAAATAAATAGAAACAGCTAGAGAGGTGGTTAAGTGGTTGAGAACACTTGCTGCTTTTGCAAAGGACCTAAATTCAGTTCATAGCACTGACATCCGCTGGCGTACAACCTTCTGTAATATTCCAGCTTGAGGGAACCTGAAACCCTCTTCTGGCCTCTGGAGGCACCATGCACACATTTATGTTATAAGCTTGCAAGCACACACACATACATGTAAATAAAAATGCAAAAGGAATAGAAACTTTTTAAAGTCTAGAAAATAAAATCTATATTTTTGCATATTTTATCAAGTTTCTGTAAATTTTTGTTTCAAATATTTCAAAACCCTATTTAATTTAATATATTTAAATCTTAATTATCTCTGATAAAAATTATGTAACATTCTTATAAACTTGACTATATTTACTTTTTATTCTATATTTGTTATTAAAATATGAAAAAAGCTGATCATTCCAAATAACAAATATGTAGTTATGAGCAAGCAGCAGGCCTGTTTCAAAAAATTATGGGAAATATTTAAATATTGTGATTGAGGTGAAATTTAAGTAAGCATGAAAGATTTTTTATTATCAAAATTCCCCATTCAAGAGTTTGGGGAATCACATATTTAATTATGAATCACATATTTAAAATCCTCTCATTTTCTTTGACTATGTCACCTATATATATATATATATGTATGTGTATATATGTGCATATATATATATATATATATATAAATACTGGGCTAATTCAACGCAGCATTATCATATGCAGCTCATAAAATCCTTTGCTTGTCACTTTGTGAAGGGCAACAATCAGCACATCGTAAGAGTCAATTTCCAATTTGGCATGACATGGCTGGAAGCTATGCTCCTGAGATGGAGACGTTAATCCTAAAGCATTCACATCTTTGATTCTCATACCAGTACCAACCTGAGGTGTGTTCTAGAACATCCGACTTAAGAGCCTGGCAGGCCTTCCGTAGTTCCTGTTCTTAGGGCAATGCTCCTGAGGTCAGGCCTTTGCAGGTAAGCAGCCTCCTAGGGCTTCCCAGATGCCCAAGTGTAGTGGGAAGCGGCGGGGCTGCGTCCCGCCACCCGCCGCTGGCTAGCTTTACACCCGAAATAATTACACGGAAACTGTATTCTTTTAAAACACTGCCTGGCCCATTATCTGTAGCCTCTTATAGGCTAATTTTCACATCTTCCTTTAACCCATATTTAGTAATCTGGGTAGCACCACGAGGTGTGCCTTACCAGGAGAGATCTTAACCTGCGTCCATCTTGGAGAGGAGCAGCATGGAGACTCCTATGGCGACTGCCTGAAGCGTCTCCCCAACTCTACTTCCTTGTTCCCACAATTCTGTTCTGTCTACTCCACCTACCTAACTCTCTGTCTCTTAAAGGGCCAAGGCAGTTTTCTTTATTAATTAACCAATGAAAGAAACATAGACAGATAACTCTCCTCCATCATTTCCCCTTTTTCTGTTTAAACAAAAAAGAAAGGCTTCAATTTTAACATAGCAAAATTACATATAACAAAACAGTTATCAAGCAAGTATTACAGTTACAATATTTAAATCTATTTTATCTTTTATCATAACTAAGGAAATCTATAACTATCTATTTATTCTTCAACTCCATCAAAGACTCCAGAAGGATACAATGCTACCTAAGTAAACAAGAAATAAGTAACTTATAAAACTCTAGAAATGACAGAGACAACTCGCTGCCTGGACAGTCACCCAAAGTTCCCCTGTACCGTTGGGGCATCCATCCTCGGGCTTCAGGCCCACAGTATCCAGCAGACATTTCCATGAAGCAGAAAAATTCCAAAGACAGTTCAGTCACTTTCTGCTGTGTCCTGCAGAACGTCTCGCAGACTCCTTCACGAATCAGGAACCCTGAGAGACCATCTCACCTTTAGGCAAGTTCAGCAGTCTTCTCTCTGCGGGTTCTTTGTGTCCAGTTTATGGAACAGTCCAGCCAAGAGCAGTTTCTTGCCCAAATGGCTAACAAACTCCATAAGTAGCCTCTTCGATGCCCATCTTCCTCTCGAAGTAGACTGGTGCTGCCAGGAGCAGACATGTCTCATTGTCATGAAAAACCCTAAGTTATTAAAAACATTAAATGCCATATTCTGCAGTCTTTGAAAGATATGAAGAATGTCTATCTAACTGAAATATATCTCTACATATCTAGAAAATCTAATAACATGACTACAAGCTTAACTATTATCAATGATTATCCATTAACAACCTATATTTCCTAATTATACATTACAGTTTTTAAAATGAACTACACAATCAAAATAGCTTAATCAAGATCAGAAATACATATACATATAACAAATTGACCTTAAAATCCATACCATTGCAAATTATTCATCTCTATATCATATCCCCCTTTAAATGTTTTTTTTTTTTTTTTTTTTTTTTTTTTTTTTTTTTTTTTTTTTTTTTTTTTTCGAGACAGGGTTTCTCTGTAGCTTTGGAGCCTGTCCTGGAACTAGCTCTTGTAGACCAGGCTGGTCTCGAACTCACAGAGATCCGCCTGCCTCTGCCTCCCGAGTGCTGGGATTAAAGGCGTGCGCCACCACCGCCCGGCCCCCCTTTAAATGTAAAAGAACATTTATAAACAATATTTGGGAAAATGGGCGCAGTTTTTTCTCTCCAAACTGCTTCCTGCTGAATGGGGGCGCTGTTATTTAGGTCTTTCATGGTGTAACCTGTGTGCTAGGTTCCTCTCAGTTGGCAGTTGAGTGAAGTAATTTTTTGAAGATGTTCACAGCAACCTTTCAGGAGGGCGTGGTCTATCATACCATATTGGGATAGAAGCAATCCACAGAGTCTCATCCTCTGTGAAAACAAAAGAAGAAACTCTTTTCCAAAGCATCATGTTCTTAGATCCAAATCCTGAAGTCATACCATTAAAATGTCCATTCTGGTCTAGACTGGCAGCCCATATAATGAAATGTCTCTCTGTATTTAGCTCCTTTACAGTCAAAAATTTCAAAGAAAACACAATAAAATACATAATCCAGACTCTCTGTGAATTTTCCATTTTTACGTGGCTTATTTTCACTCTATCACTTTATTCTGTCTCTTTAAAGACTTTACCCCTTTTTTAAGGCATTAACTTTATTCTCTATATTTTCTTTTTCTCTCTTTTAAGCCTACGTGAGCCATTTAAAGGCCTTCTATGTCTGAATCTTTTCTATTGTGAATCTGTAATTTTTTACTATCCAGGAGCATTTCTTAAAAGGTTAACCACTTCTTAAAATCTTAAGTTGCGCCAGGTAGGGGTAATACGGTACCGCCTGTTTACAGCCAAGTCCAAACCTTAACTGCGCTGTTATCATGGTAATTACGATAGTTCCTGCCTGAGGTCAGCACAATTCAGCGTGGCGGAGCAGAGCCGGAGCCACTCCTGCCTCAGAGCATGGTCTCAGAGAACCTTCTTTCCGATCCCCAGCGGGCACACAAACATCCAGTCCATAAAAGCCACTGAAATGCTTTATAGCCAGAGTTTGCACTGGCGGCACAGCGCAGGAAGCTGCATTTTAAAATGACTCAGCTTTTTTTTTTTGTGCCGCTATTGCGGAAACAGGAGATCTCTCTACAGCATGTCCAGGCAAACAGCAAAAAGCCGTGTTAAACTCTCTCTCTCTTTTATTTAAAGCTTTTTCAGGTTTTTACGTGGATTTGGTCACCACGTTGGCGCGCCAATCTGTAGTGGGAAGCGGCGGGGCTGCGTCCCGCCACCCGCCGCTGGCTAGCTTTACACCCGAAATAATTACACGGAAACTGTATTCTTTTAAAACACTGCCTGGCCCATTATCTGTAGCCTCTTATAGGCTAATTTTCACATCTTCCTTTAACCCATATTTAGTAATCTGGGTAGCACCACGAGGTGTGCCTTACCAGGAGAGATCTTAACCTGTGTCCATCTTGGAGAGGAGCAGCATGGAGACTCCTATGGCGACTGCCTGAAGCGTCTCCCCAACTCTACTTCCTTGTTCCCACAATTCTGTTCTGTCTACTCCACCTACCTAACTCTCTGTCTCTTAAAGGGCCAAGGCAGTTTTCTTTATTAATTAACCAATGAAAGAAACATAGACAGATAACTCTCCTCCATCACCCAAGAGTGGCTGATTTGAGACAAGTAGAAAACTACTACTCTTTATCAGTCTGGGATATCTAAGGATAGCCATATGCAGCTCCCCATTGGGTAAAACAGGCCATGGGCCATGGTTCATGGATTCCTATAGCATTTCAGAGGCATGAAGAATTGGGAGTATACAACCTATTTTCTAAATGTTACCAAGCATATCTACCAAGAGAGAGTTTAAAACAGGTTTTAATTTAAAGGTACTCAGCTTGAACAGTAGCTTACATGTTTAGACCGGGACATCTCAATAGTGACACTCCTTTTTATTTGTTTGTTTGTTTTTTTTGTTTTGTTTTGTTTTGTTTTTTTATTTTAGAGACAGGGTTCTCTGTGTAGCTTTGGAGCCTGTCCTGGAACTCACTCTGTAGACCAGGCTGGCCTCAGACTCACAGAGATCTGCCTGTCTCTGCCTCAAGGGTACTGGGATTAAAAGGTGTGTGCCACCACTGCCCAACTAATAGTGCCACTCTTGAAATATAGGCAGGGGTAATCTTTTGTTGGAGGCTGTTCAGAACAAACCTTAAATCAAGATATAAAACTTCGAAAACTGTCTCTAATTTTTGATAATAGGGTATCAATTGTATAAAGTTCCCTTTTGGGTTAAAGTGTTGAACAAAGTCAGGATTTTTTATGGTCCAAGCTATTAACTTCTCTAACTGAGAGATTTTAACCATGACACTGCTGCTGCTTTGGGCCAGATGACTCTGTTAGGAAAGATGTCCAAGTTCCAATTAAACTGTAGAAAACACCCTGCTGTCTCTGTATTCATCAGTACCACCACTCCCTCTTCTGTAACAACCAAATATGTGTCCAGGCATTGCCAAATGTTTCCTGATGGGCGAATGATTGCGTCCCAAGCTGCTAACCACTGCCTTAAAGCAACTAGAGAGAAACATTAAAGCAAACAGAATTCAACAGACATTTATCATATTCTAATGATTGTTAGACAAGCTTTGTTACAAGGTATCAAATTGGATTTACTACATATTTATCAGTCATTCATTAACTCCATACTGGGAGCTCTCTCAGTCTCTGGGGCAGCCCAGGGCCCAAGGGTATATTGTTGAACACGGACTATTATAACCTAGCTCACAGGATTTCATTAGTTTGGTGTGTTCTTAAAGTTTATGCTTCTTTGTCATGGACAAATGAAACAAGATTAAGACACTGTCTGGATCTCAAGCAATGTGGTGCTGCAAAACTTTGATTTCTAAAACCGAGAGAGCTGACTGCCTGAATTCAAGTACTTTTTATTTCCAGCATGGGTGTTGGGGATTGAACAGACATCTTGTCTCTGCCTCTGCATGTGGATGATTAGGGTTGACATAAATCGAGATAAAATATGCTTCGTACACTGTGTTAGACCTTTCCCCTTTTCTCACGTTAGCAAGAGGCCAAACTCTCTTCAAGGTAAATGGACAGAGTGGTATGGGGTGGTGTTCCTGCTTCTTCTCAGCAAGAGGAACATGACCCTGCTCCACTATACATGTGAAAGAATTCAGTGCCCACAACTAAAATGATTTGCTCAGGCGATACAGCTGGGAAAAGATTATCATATTCTGGAAAACCCTTGATGGCAGGAAATAGCACCTACGTTTGCAAAACTGTTCCCACCAGATCCGGAATCATAAAGCAGAGCTCCTTCCTTTTTCTGTTCCCAGTTCCTCCACTCCCATCCCCAAAGCCCTGGAGTATGACTCTGCATTCTGGAATTTTAACTTGAACTCTATAAATCCCTTTTGGTGGGAAGAGACATACATAACTTAGAGGCATAGATGTAGGGGCCTCACTTGATCAGGTGGAGATGGAGTGGTAAGAAACATGGGGTCTTACATGGAATGCGGATGTGAGATCAAGGAAATGACCTAAGTATCAAGAGACATGAGTACCTGCTGTGCAGAGGTCTGCACAACGGCTTTTGTTTACTGCTCAAGACTTTTTTGTGCACTCTCTTCAAACAGTGACATTCTAAGGTTAGGAACACATGACAAAATTTGGGTCAGTGTGTAGTGAAGTAATTTACACAGCTTGTCCTCAACTTCTAAAGTACAGTGTGGCACAGCACATGCACACACATGTGTATGCGCACACACGCATGCACACATGCACACATGCTCATACTTAACATATATCTGAGTGTGAAGTTTAAATTTTTTTCTGAGAAACTTATTTTTTTTCTGAGAAATTGACTCTATGTTTATTTCAAAACCTCTCATAACTGACCTCAGAAATCGAGAGCTCCTGCCACTTTTGCTCCATCTAGTGGAACACTGACTTATCAATATCTCAGTAACAAGATAAAGGAAAGAACTTCTGCTTTCTATAAACAGTCATAGCATTTCCTGCCACTTCTCACTGCAAAAGTGCACAACATTTATTAAACCATCACCTCACTTCTCTAAAGCACCCTTTCAACCATAAATGTATTTGCCACATTCGTTACGGAATGTTGCTGTATTAAGAAGTGTGTGAGTCCTGTCTGGGAACCCATGGAGCTATATTCACTGAAGAAGGTGATGTCATTGAAGTCACAGATTTTTCTTTATTTCCTAACCCCACCCTAAGGACTTGAAAATATTTCAAAAAAGTTTAATTTCCTCCTTTTAATTTTTTATGAACTGAGCTGCTTTTTTATTTCCATCAGAAATGGAAAATTCCGTTGCAGGCATAGCTTCCATGTCCCTATGGCTGAATGTTACAGAACTAGCACCATAGGCAAAGCTGGCCATGCCCCCGAAGTAATAATAGTGGAGTGTCCTGAACTTATTTGAAAATTTACCTTTTTAAATTATCTCTTGAACCTACTGCAATTTGATTTATCATCTGCCGTTTCAACAGAATAAATGAACCTCTTCAGAACGAACATACTATGGATATTTCTATCAGCGGTGAAGCCTCTCTTGGGAGGGTGCAGTTTATGGGAACAGTAACTTGGGTGGGAAGTAGGAAACCGAGATCCCGGATTTCTACTGAAGGAGTGGAATTCGAGTTCTGCTTAAGCAAGCAGGGGAGGTTATTTTTCAATCATTAATGTATAAGTCAGTCGCACAGCGTTTTGAAAATTATGCTTTGAAAAAATAGATATGGCACACATTTCATTCAGTCAAGTTTAATTTTATAGTTACGTACTCAAATAATTGACAGAAAAATAACTTATCTCTATGCTGCATCTTTTTAGTGACTGTGGATACAGTCAGCAAAATATTACTTTTAAATGACTTAAAATTGTGTGCAATTATATTACCAGGATCGTCAAATAAAATTGTTTTTCCTCCAAGTCTCCAGACACCGTTTCTATTGCAAGAATGCGGAACTGGAAAGAGGGGCTCATTACTTTCTCTGTTTTGTTAGGCGCCATCTAGAAGTATTATCTGAAGCGCAGTTCTCTGCTGGCAGATTAACTGATGGTATAGCATTCTCTTCCTCGCAATTACATCCTTTAAGGATGTGGCAAACCCCTGTTGCTAGTACTGAAAACGAACTGGATTCCTTGGAGCGCCAAGGACCCACTGTGTAAATCTTAACCCTCAGCTGCTAATGATTTTCACGGGGAGTCCTTTGAATGCTACCGCTTCAAGTGAGATACTGGTTGAGCTTGACGTCAAGTTGCTTTTCAAAAATTTTCTTTCTCCCTTCCTTTTTCCCTCCCTACGTCCCTCCCTCTCTCTCTCTCTCTCTCTCTCTCTCTCTCTCTCTCTCTCTCTCTCTCTCTCTCTCTCTCTCTCTCTCTCTCCCTCCCTCCCTCCCTCTCTCTCTCCCTCCCTCCCTCCCTCCCTTCCTTCCTTCTTTTTTTCTTCTTTTCTCTGAGGACACAGAGTTGAGCGAAGGTAGAGAAACAGCTTTCCTTTTTGTTTACACTTTCATTTTAAAATAGTAGTGAATTAAAGAAAATACATTGAAGTGTAACTTCAGGTTGCTTTCTTTGATGGGATGTTTCACATTATCCTCATTGAAAACTCAGAAACATTTCAAAAATGTTCCTGGAAATCTTGCATTATTTTATAATTTAGTATTTTTTTCAAACCCATAAGAAGAAACAAAGACCAGCATTTTTTGTTATAATTAAAAATAGAATTATTATATTTAAATTAAACTTTAATTCAAAATATAGCAGCAGCAGAACACTGTCAAAGTCCAAGTTAGTAATGCTGTACCTATTGTCAAAGAGAACCAGAATTAAAAGGTTTGTGGAGAATTTTTTAGCTTAAGAAGTCTTAAAAATAATGGGTGAAGGAACAGAACTTCACTTTGTATCCCTGAAGAACTTTGTTTTGACATTTTGACTATCTGCTTCTAGCTAAGTCTTCTCTCTCTCTCTCTCTCTCTCTCTCTCTCTCTCTCTCTCTCTCTCTCTCTCTCTCTCTCTCCTCTTTCCTTATAGTAACTCTTTTCGCTGCTCATCTCCATTTCCATTCCATTCCCAATCAGTTGTGTGTGTGTGTGTGTGTGTGCGCACGCACATGCGCACATGGGTCTCTGCTTTTTGAGACACGATTATATAAAAGGTTATACTGGGAATCTTGGTTTGTTGTTCTAACTTGATAGCATCATGAGTCATATTGCTAGAAGAAGTGCTGCCCTGAGTATGAAGTGTGTATTTCCAGGAGCTCAGTGTTAGAAGGGGACAGTGTTTCTTTACGTGAAACCAAAATCAAACTTAAAAAAGAAAAACAAAAAAAAAAAGCCGAAGGATTAATTCAATGCGATGTCCCTCGAAATTCTTGAATAACAAAACAAAACAATAAGTACAGAAGTGCTCCTTTCTCAGGCAGTACAATACATTACCTGGATTTGCACCTCCACAGACTGTGCTTCTCAGTTATTAGATGATTTTCACAGTCGAAAGATCAACTGATTTCCAAGAACTCTTAGTGCATTATATTCTCAGAATGAGCTATGAAAACCAACTGAATTATCTTCAGTAAAGCAATCTATATCTAAATCTATGTATGTGAGAGTATACTTATGGAAGGCACTCGTGCTCATTTCTGATACATAAAACCACACAATAAAGAAATTCATCAATAATTTGAAATATTATTTAGGCAATCTGAGGCTTCCTCAGAGGAATAATCTTCCATTATGTCTGACATCAGTGTGTTACCACATCTGCAGTTAGTCAACTCATTATTTTATGACTGTAAACCTAAGACCCAGTTTACACAGAGTAACATGTTGATGTGTATTTTTAACATTTACCTTTTACCCAAACCTATTATGAAATTATATCAAGTTATTGCACCTTTTCTCAGATGTATCTCATCTTTGTTGTCATTTTTTAAAATCCACTTTGATTTCCCACTGTGGGGTTCCAAGAAACATTCCAAAGCAATGATCAGAAGGGAAGCTCCACAAACATTAGTCAAAGCAGGAGTGGGAGACTGTACTAAGCACATTCTTCCCCAGTTCAAAGCTAATCTTCCTAGGGAACTTTTCTCATGGTCCCTGCTTCTTTCGGGACTTTCTTTAGTCCTCATACACAGGAGGTACCTTTTGTCCATCTGCTAGGTTTTCCTTCTATACCTCATAATTCGCTATATTATGTAGTTCATTTATTGGTTGTTTGACATCTTATTTGTCCAGTTTTATCCTTAGCATGACACTAAAATGAATATTATTTTAGAGTACTTGATATGTGCCAGACATCATTTCACGAGTATGAACTAAAACTCTGATATGACATAAACACTTGATTTCAAAGTGCATAAAGGCTAAGGGATGCAAACACGAGGAGAAGACCCTCCAACCCTGGGATTACTGTGTCTGGAGTGACCACAAGAGTCAACGTATGGAGCAGAGGTGCCCAAATCAGGGTCGGGAAACTGATGAGTTTTGCTGAAGTTCCATCCATGTTTAGACCTATGGAAGAAACTGGAGGCAGCCACATGGGTGGTTTTCAGTCCTAACAAAGTGCATCAGAGATGTGTCATGAAAAGGTAAAGAAGACAAGAAGGACAGAGAGGCCAGAAAAAAAAAAAAAAGACTGAGAAACTAAACCTGTGAGTTTCAGGAGTGAAACTTGACTTCATGTCCAGGGAAATATGGAAATGGGAAAGGCCTTCCTCCTGGTCTCTATGATTTAAGCATTTGGCTACCATTGGGACAGACTTGAAACAAAACTAAGAGAGATTTGTAATTATTTACATAATTACATGATATTTATTGAGAAATATCTGAGGCCTAGTATGGGGACACACAGATGTGAGCCTGTTACCCTGGACTAAAGATCAAGAATTCGAGCTTATTTTTACTCTTTCAAAGTTGTTGACAACAGGTGTGTCTACACACCCTGACCTAGGGTGTGGTTACTTGGTGTTTTGGACATTAAGATGATCCACAGAGGTGGACCACTGTACCCTGACCAAAGGTCACAGAATTTAAGCCTATTCCTGCTCCTTCATTTGAAAACAGGAGGTTTGACGTAGGGACTGACTGTGGTCTAGGGTATATTAGCTGCATACCCTGACCAAAACATCAAAATGCCTTACTCAGAAAATAATAGTTTGGTGTTTCAAGTATTGAGGCAAATAACTGTTATCCTTGTCCTTTGTGTAATGGTAAAACAATTTTTTACCTTCTTCCCCCTCTCTTTGCATTGGAGTATAAAAGTCTATAAAAATGTGGGCAAACTCGGTATTCAGCATCCATTGCCTTTTCCAACTTGTACTATCCTGTGTCTGTGTTTCCTTCATGTCTCTGTTCTTCCTACCTAACATTTCTGATCCTCGCGCTCTTACCCTGGAACGTACAGATCTGTCATAGATGGAGAGCAACGTAAGTCACCTCAAAATGTGGCTTATGACAGGACAGAACAGGGAGAGATCTGTGGAAAATGTGGCTGGGACAAAAAATAATAATTTCTAGCAGTGACCTGGATAAAAATGCAGAGCAAGGTCTATAGTAAGGCGGGTGAAGGAGTCACTTTGGGTACAAACTATAAAAAGGTACAAGGGAAACTGAGCAATTAAGACGAGCACTGTTTAGCATGCTCTATGAAAATTAAATGTGAAAATGTCAGTGCTGGAAAAACACCCAAAATTTCCAAGAATGACAGATCCTGAATTCTTTAAGTATTTATAGAGAAACGAGCAGTATCCGCATGATGTCCCCTCTGCTTTACACTTGCAGAATGTCTTTCCTTGTTCTAAACTGTGACTCACCTTGGAAGCCGAGAGACAACACCAGCTGACATGGATGTCAGAATATCATCCAGGCGACCTGGTGGCTTTCCCTTGAGAAACCAGCTGAGGATTAGTTCAAGCAGAATCAAGGAGATGAAAAATGGAGTTGCCTAGAATGGAGATTCAAGGGAAGAGATGCTACTCTGTTTTCTTTGAAATCTTTTACATTTTCTGATCAGTCCTCTGATATTTTGTAAAGCAGGAGATGATCTATATTTATACTACAGGTTATTTCCAAACCAATGAGCAGGGAAATTTATTTATTTTAGATATACACTAAAGATATGTTAAAAACATACCATGCAATTTGCAAATGAAATGAAAAAATAAATATAATTATCACTATTATGCCAGGAGAATAATTAAAATCAGGAAAGAAATGCTCTGAGTTAAAGGAATTACATTTAAAATTAGATAAACCTGTAAGAGCCTATTTTCTGCCCATGAACAAGCCAAACTCACTCTAAGAGAACTCCTTTAAAATGCCCTCAATTGGAGATTTTAAAAATTAGGCTTTCTAGAACTACTTTTGAAGGAAACATGAAAGTAGTAAGAAGAAAAACCAAGACTCTTAGCAAACAAGCTAATCTCCTGTGCTTGCATCACATCAACATTTCAGTCATTCAAAACCAGCCTACAATTCACAATCCCAGAAACCCTAGACAATAATCAGTACCCTAAAAGAGACATACGTGGATCTAATCTACAGAAAGTAGAAAAAGACAAGACCTCCTGAGTAAATTGGGAGCATGGGGACCATGGGGACCATGGGAGATGGTAGAAAGGGAGAGAGAGGATGGAAAGGGAGCAGAAGAAAATGTATACCTCGATTAAATCAATAAAGGAATGTTTTAGTTATTCAGCTACGATTCTGTGCTTTGTAATAATGAGTATTCAACTACTGATCAATCTATATTAGACTATATATAATTTGCACAGTAATAATTGTTGAAGACAGGAGTGGCACATTTTTCTTCACTGGATAAACATGGCGATATCAAATCTCAAAAGCAATATGGACTTCAGTCATTTGGAAACAGATAATGAGTCTGAAGTTTGAACTCCCAAGAGCATGCTCTGTGATGTCATTTTTTTCCCTGATTCTGTACTAGGCCTTGTTGTAGAAACAATGTTCACATGGTTGGGAACATCAATGCTCAGACTCTAATTCTGTATATTTCCACTTCCAATCATAGCCAAGCAACAGAAGTGAAAAATGCCTCAAAGGCTTGAAATGTTTAAAAAAAAATGCTTCAAGTTCAAACTTAAGAAGTTAGAATTATACTGAGCCAGGCTGTGCATCCTTCATTCTGCAGAAGTACTCTACCATTTAAAGAGGAAATACCTTCCTGGAGGCAGTGGATAAGTTAAACATTTTAAAACAAAATTGTTACAATGCTTACCGACATAGTATAACTATTTAATACTTCTTTCCAATAGCTTCCATGCCCAGGAAAACTTTGAATTTTTTTTCTCATATTCTATAGGATGCACAGGGGATTTACAGACAAAAGATGTAGAGATTGTAGACAAATTGAATTCTCTAGAAAATTGAACTTGTTTCATGACTATAAGAAATTGAAATTTTATGATACTGTAATAATTTGAAGTAGGAAATTGAATGAATCTCCAGGATCTGTTGAGTTTATGTTGCAAAAAAAAATAAAGAGTAAGAGAAGCTCTTTCAAGACAGCCTCACCTTTTTAACATAATCAGGAACCTCTTCGACAGTTTGGAAGGTGGTTTCACTGGGTTTCATCATGTAAAACATCACTCGAAAACCCTGGGAAACTGAAACATTGTCTTGGTCTCCTGGGCTCTTCATTTCTGTCCGCCTGATTTCTAGCTGGAGATATTTGGTAGAAACCCAAAACTGAACGAAGAATAGGCGCTGGGCAGCACAGAGCGAGCCTTGTCAGAGCAAAGCAAGGCACAGAGCTCCACAGGGACATCGGCCAAGAGCAGTTTATATGCACAGACACCGAACGCGACAAGACTAAGTTCAGAGTTCACTGGCTGACTCATAGGAAGCAGAATGTCCCGAGAGAAGGAAAACCCAGAAAAACAAGCACACAGTGCAGTTTGCCTATAGCGTGTAAGTAACCTGTCAACAACAAAAAAGAAAAACAAATAAATAAAACACATCCAGTTGTATCTGGGAAATGAAAGGGAAAGCAGATAAACCAGCTTTATATACACAGGGGAAAGGGCACTCTCATAGAGTGGAGTCCAAAAGTCAGATTACAGGAACAACATTATGTTTTTTTTTTTTTTCCTAAACAGCACGTCTTTGAATTTGTTGCTTCTTCTCTGACTCCTGCCTTTGAAGAGACATGGAGTCTGACAGTCAGTTGATGCCCCTAAATTGGAGAACTTGTGTATTTCTGCCTCTGTGTTTTGACTCTGTCATGGGAACTTCTGAATGTTTTGCAAACCAGTCCAGAGCCACTAGGTTTATTGCATAATCTGTTTAGTGGAAACTTACCTGTTGACAATTTCTCTAGCCTTCTTGTCTTTAAAGGGACTCCCTAAGAAAACTCTCAGGGGTTGTCATGAGACCTCACCTGGAGCTGGCACACTGAGCTAAACACCCTGTACTCTTTTGGAGGACTGGAGGGCACATCCTTGACTGCACTGGCAGGGAAAGTATAGTTCTTGCCTGAAAAGTATGAAATTTGTCAGCAGATATAGTTATCATGGCGTACTAGAAGGAATATTGTGTGGACCCTGACATTCCTTTTCTTGTGAGAAAAGCAATTTAGGAAGGAAGTGTTACGGTTTAGGCTGTCCCTTTTTAATTCGGTCGGAACCCCAGATCCTGAGATAGCATCATCCGCATTCAGGCGGATACTTCACCAGTTAAGCCCAAAGTTATAACACCAGATCTGGAAGTTATAAATGAGCACACAACAGGCAGGAGAATGAAGGCTATATAAGGTGTGTGAGCTTGAAGAAGGTAGTTGTGTAAAATGTGAGTGCTCGTGTGTGCAACTTACATTTTGTATGTTACTAAGCTGGGAAGTTTTCCTGTACTCATAAAGATATCATTTCTGTCACCTGGTGATATTCACTGAGAAATTCATGAGGTCAGTTCTGACAGGTTCAGATCTTTCCTGATATATGAAACACTGAACCAAATTCATTTCAAAGTAAGCCTCACAACATAATGGTTTGAAATATAGACATTTTTCATTATAGATAAAAAGAGTATACTCACAAAAAAGTGATTATGTACAGCAGTGTTTCTTTCTGCCTTTTATCTGTTTATGAAATTACAAATGCTGTACATGATGGGATAAAAATCCATGTAACTTACATATAAGTAAAATGTGAAATGGCCACAACCCTCCATGTCTTGCTGGAGACACTCTGCATTGACATTAAAGGGCCACCTCTTCTCAATGGGCATTTTCTCTTATCAGCTATTATTTTCATACAAAAGACAGTTGTTGTTGTTGTTGTTGTTATATATATATTTAGACATACACCTGTATTGGTGTTTGTAGTAGACCATATTAACTTCTTCTTGGAGTTCCAACTTAATCAAGAACATTTTAAATTCAGTGTATAATTACATAGTGAGGCTTTGTTTGTTGTCTTGAAACAGAGAGTAAAGGGGTGTAGGGGGTGTGCATGTAGACAGCAGATAAGCAAAATCATTTTAGGGATTTAATGTACAGGAAGTTGGTACAAAGAATTATTTACAGAGACAATAAAATAAGTAAAATTTTAAAGAATGGAAAAATAACACTAGAGACTACAGAGACCACTGTCACTACTGGGAAGGTACTAACATTCTGAGTATATAGAAACAACAGAAGTTATTTCATGGAAAGACAAGATCTGCCATAACTCAGGGGAAGCTGAAATCATAAGGGAAGGAGGCACGATTGTGGGGACCCACAAATGTGAGCCTGTTCCACTGACTGGAGGTCAGAGAGTTTGAGTTTCTTTTGCTCTTTCACAGTTCTTGACAGCAGGTGTGTTACTCATGCTGACCTAGGCTGTGGTTACTTAGTGTTTTGGACGTTAAGATGGCCCATAGAGATGGATCTCCTCCACCCTGATCAAAGGTCAGAGAATTCAAATCTACTCCTGCTCCTTCATTTAAAATAGGAGGCTTGACATAGGAGTGGCTGCCTACTTTGTCAAAAATGTGTTCACTGCATATCAGGCCCAAAACACCACGTGCTTTACTTAGGAAATAATGGCTTGAAGTCTCAAGTACTGAAGCAAGTAACTGTTCTGGTTGTCCTCTGTGTTGTGTTAAAACAATCTTCTGTCTTCTCCTCCCCTTTTGTTTCAGGGTATAAAAGTATATGAAAAATATGGGCAAATTTAGTATTCAGTATCCACTGAGTTGCCCTTCTGTCCAATCTGTGTCTCTGTATTTTTTTCATATCTCTGTTCCTCCTACCTAACATTTTTAATCTACATGCCCCTGTATTGAAAGGTACAAACCCATCGTGCCTGGACCATGACAGACACCCCAAAATGTGGCTTAAGTCATATGATCCCTGAATAGACCCAACTGTGCCAGAAACAATATTCAAGGGAGAAAAAAGAAAAAAATGCGCTTGAACTTTTTTGCAATTTATTTTAGTTGGAGTCAAAAGGCAGCTGAGAGAGGAGTGTAGGTAAGAAGTCTTCAGGGACTAACCCCATAGGCTCTCCAGCAGTGAGAAAAGAGGGAAGAATGAACCTGAGGTAATTAGATCAACCAATGAGGTGAGCCTTGGCCTAGTCCTTGCATCATCTTGACTACAGGCTTCATCCTCCACTGCACAGAGAGTAATCTGTGCTCTGGAGAAGCAGCTTAGGGTCTGAGCACTTGCTACTGTGGTTAACAACAGGATACAAGGGTGGATTTGTTTTCTCTTGGTACCACTACATCTTCCGGTCCTACCTATTCAAATGAGGAAAAACGGACATGCAGGGTGAGGCCCTATTGCTCCCTTGACGCCATCTTCTTTGGTCTTTAGAAAGAGCTTCCAAGGATTAGACTAGAGACCTTTTCTGATATTGTTATCTTAAAAGTATATTTCCAGTAATATGAGAAGAATTCATGTTAGTCATAGGAATTATAAAAAATAAAGAACATAATTTTGTAGAGTGTTGTAATAAGTGCATTAGGTGAATTACAATAGCATACATACTTAAAAGAGCTTCTTACATTAAAGATTCTTTTTTGAAGTATTTTTCTAGCTGCTGATATTAGAACCTATATGTAATTTAAGGTCCAGCTTGTTAAAATTTAGTAGCCTCGTGGTGAAAAAAAAAAAGCCTCAAATTGGAAGGTGTCTGGGCCTCCGAAAGTCTCTTTTGAAGACAGCAGGTCATCCAGCAGGACATCACGTAAGCAAATGCCAAACTTGTAATGTGTAATGTGTAACTGTTCTGGACGTTTTTTCTTAACCACTATCCTTACCCTAAGTAATAGAACCAGAAAGGAGTGGAAGTTTAAAAACAAAGGTCACACAGTCTAACACAGTGTTAAAACTATCAGTCTTGTTTTCTCTGTGAAAAAACTAGAGGTGAATTTGGGGAGCAAAGAGGAGTCCCCAGGGAGACGTTCTCTCAGGAGGATGAGGTAGAGTGAAGTTAGAAAGCTGTGTCTGGGTCCATGGAGCTGCCGAGGCCGGAAGAAACAGTGAAAGGGAACAACTGAGTTGAAGATTCTGGCTAAATCCATCAAGAGGAGAGATGTTCTGCTGTGAGGAGGACACTGAGGCGTGATGTGAGCTGTCGCATGCACCTAGATGTAGTCGGTCACAAAGAAGTTCAAAAATCAAAATAAAAGAATTAGCTATGAGCAGCATAGGAAAAACTGACAGGATAGCTACAGGTTAAAGATGATTTTATGTGTAGCAACTTTAATTATGTCGACATAAATAAATCTAATTTTAATCTAAAAACTTGGGATGTTACATCAATTTTATTTTCATCAAATACTAATATCATGAAATACAATTTCACAAAAAAAAATAAACTTGTAGAAGTAATTGAAAAAATACTCAACTTGTGTTTCAACAAAGTGTAGTAAACTTGCTTCAATATTAAGACGTGAGCACAATCCTTTTCTCAGAGAATGTGTTTTCAGTGTTCCCACCAGTATGAGAGTTCCACTGGGTCTCATGCTTCTGAAAACTAGGTATGTGTTGGCAGATATTCAGTGTTTGATTTCTCTTCCTAGTGTAATGGACTGCGTAGCTTTGTGGCATACGACTGCAATCATATGAAGATAGTCATCTCTCTACAACTGTGCTTCTGTATATTTTGATACTATTTTTAGAGAGTCCACTTAGTGTTGTCCCTAACAGCTCCCTGTCTCCAAGAATTAACACTCTTTGTAATAATAGAACAGCACAGGAAGCCTTAATCACTCTCCCTATTTTCTCAGATCAGATTTTATTACTTTTGGCCCAATTCTTTCCATGACATAGTAGAAACAGATCAGGTAGAAGATGAACTTTAAAGAAATTTATGGCATACACTTGAGGTCAGGACATGAGAAACAAACAGTGTTTCCAAAGTTATTTCTTTACAATCCCATCAAATTTATGCATCTCAATGTTTTAACGGTAGTCGGTGTTAGAGGGACAATTTAAAATGCTACATCTATGTCAGCGTCAGAACGTGTCTAACTCTCTCTTTATAGGATTGATTTTGAGTCATTGCTGGAATTAATCCAGATTCACAGTGCAGCATAAGAGAATGTCAAGAGATCTCAAGTGCATTTTCTGAAATAGCACATGAGATGTTCTGCAAAGAGAGGGATTGTCTTTACAAAACCAATTGGGAAATTCTAGATACTGCAGATACTTTTGTGAGATTAACCTTAATCTCAATCTTAACCTTAGAATGCTTGTTAAAATTGTAGAATCTGAAGTAGTCAGCTGCAAATAAACTTTTGGTAGCTTGCTTGACCTGTAATGCTTTTTATTGTAACTTACTAAAGGATTACTGCTTCCCTAGCAAGTGGAAACCCCTCCGAAGAACTACGCCGCATAATACAAGACTCAGTGTAGACCCTGCTTGCCTACCTAAGCATATGGACATGAACATCTACCTCTGCTGAACTAACTATTGTTTATATTTGGGGAAAATGTTTAGAAAAGACTTGCTTGTGCTTGAAACTGGTGAGGGTGCAGTTAATAAGTGCTTTCCCATATGTCACATAGAATGAATGTCCACTAATGCCCGCAAAATAAGCACCATGTCTAGCCTAGTGCTCACAGATACTCCTGCCCAATCATGATATGACCTGGAGAAACTCTTAGGAACTTCAGCAAATGCTCTGTAAATTTATCTTTTTTCACTTAAACTCTTGAGTATTTCATATGAGTGCTCTATTTACATTATCTCTACTCACTCATGCTCTCCTTTAACTTCTCCCATGCCCTTCTCTTCAATCAATGGCTTCTTTTTAATTATTGTTACATATATACTCCCATATAGATGCAAATATTTGTATAACCTTAAAGATCTGCTTAGTTGCTCAAATGTGTATTGACTTAGAGCTGGCCACCTGAAAAGGATTACCTAAAAGGCTAATCCTCCTTCTCTTAGCCACTATTTTCCTGTAGCTTTTTAACTATGAGTAGGGCCTTCCCCATTCACATTGGCATGACAACTGGGGTTCTTTTTGTAAATGTCTTGTTTAGGTGTCCATATGCTTGATATTTCATGAGTTAAATTTCCCTCTTATAGTTGGTGGTTTTTACTTTTTAAACTTTTGGGGAAGTCCACCACCCAGCTCCCAAATAAGTCACACATAGAGACTGGTTCTTAGTTAAGAGTGCCCATCCTTAGCTTGGCTTGTTTCCTGTCAGCTTTTCTTAAATTATCCCATCTATCTTTGGCCTTGGGGCTTTTATCTTCTCTATTCTTGAATAACATTTTCCCTTATTACTCTGTATTTGGCAGTGTAGCTGGGTGACTGGGTGGCTGGCTCCTGATGTCCTCCTTCTTCCTCTCTCATTCTCTGATTCTAGATCCACTTCCAAGATTTCTCCTCATATTTATGCTTTCTGTCTGCCAGTCACTCTCTGCCTATTTCTGCCTCCCTGTTACCCTCTCAATCTTTATTAGATCATCAGGTGTTTTAGAAAGGCAGAGTAACACAACTTCACAGAGTTAAACAAATGCAACGTAAACAAAAGTAACATACCTTCCAGTAATATTCCTCAACACCCTCTCATGTATAGAAGGCGCCTTCTCACAACAGACATTCTGATCCTCTGACACTTACAGTCTTTTTTATTTTCTTGTTCGTAGCATTCCCAAGCCATTAGACGCAGTAGTTGCATGGTTGATGTGTCTATTGAGACTAGACACTTGAAGGTCAGGTTTTCTCTTCATTTTAACTACTTGCATATTTCTGTAATATTCTCTATCTGCTACAAAAAAAACCATGCCACTTTTATGATGAGTGAGAAATACTGACCCGTGGGAATAAAAGAAAGAATTTATAATGCAGTTAGACGTTGTCCTGCTTAAGAAAGATCTCCTGATTAAATTGAGAGCATGGAGACCTTGGGGAAGGGTTGAAGCAGGAGGGGAAAGGCAGAGAGGGGAGCAGAAACAAATGTAGAGCTCAATAAAAAAAACAAGAAAAAAAGAAAAGTGCCAGAATAGGTTTTCTTCTATAGTCCATGATCTCAGCTGCAATGAAGAGATGGTTTATAGTACTAGGAATGGCTTTCTTCCTATTGTGAGGGCATTAATTATAATTAGGTAACTGTTGGTTGCTCCTGAAATATAAATGTCATAGCTGCATCCTTGAGAATTTCTTGTCCTGCTGATCTTTGTAGATATTACAGAGGGGTTGAGCTATCCATTGTTTTACCCCCCTTTGAAGCTTATATGGAGCCTTCAGATATTATGAGAGCTAGCCCTTATGGAAGAAGCTTGCGGGTAAGTTCCAGAGTGATCCCTCAAGTCTGTTCTTCTTTTATTTAAACTTTCTCATCTATTCTTTGTGCATTTCATGCCATGCACCCAATCCCACTTATCTCATCATTCTTCCATATCCTCCTCCATCCTTGCAACCTCCCCTGAAAAGAAAACAAAAAATAAAAATGATAAAATTTTAAAAAAAAATAGAAATGAAAATTTAAAAAAAAAAGCATCTCACTGTGGAAGCTGCAGTGTGTCGTGTGTCACCCCTCACTCTAACCTTCTGCCTAAACAGCATTTCTCGCATCTGCTCATTGTAATCAGTCATTGGTATGGTGCTAAGTGGGGTCAGCTTTCTTGCTTAAGGTAGCAAGCAAGGGGCAGGCCTGGTGTCAAAGGGAGCAGGGCCCCTTGTTCCATCCCACCTGGGCTAGCTTATACACAAAATAATCACACAGAAATTGTATTAATTAAATCACTGCCTGGCCCATTATGTCTAGCCTCTTATTGGCTAACGCTCACATCTTGATTAACCCATTTCTATTACATCTGTATATCGCCACGTGGTTGTGGCTTACCAGCAAGATTCTAACCTACATCTGTCTCAGGCAGAAGATTCATGGCATCTGCCTGACTGTCCTTCTTCCCAGCATTTAGTTCAGTCTACTACAAGTTCTGCCCTATCAAAAGGCGTAGGCAGTCTTTTTATTCAGCCAATGAAAGCAACACCTAGACAGAAGGACCTCCTATTCCAGCCTGGTTCTCCTGTGCTCATGACATTGGAGCCAGCTCTCACACTCTCGAGGTTGGCTCATTCCCATGCCACCAGTACCCAGAAGGGCCAGCTCTCCTGTATCACAGCACTGGGATGGGAAGAAATGGGTTTATTTGGTTTCAGCTTACATATCACAGTCCATCCGTGAATGAAGTTGGGGCACTAACACCAACAGGGCCATAACTTGGAGGCAGGACTGATGCAGAGGGGTGCTTGTTGCTGGCATGTTCTCCATGGCTTGCTCAGCCTTCTTTATTATAGAACCTAGGATTACCAGCTCAGTGATGACACTACCCACATGGGCTGGTTCGTCTGGCATCCATGACTAATTAAGAAAATGCCCTACAACTGGATCTTGTGGAGGCACTTTTCTCAATTGAGGTTCCCTCCTATAAGATAACCCTAGTTTGTGTCAAGCTTACATAAACTTATTCTGGGCATCCTCCTTTTAAAAAAACATGTTTAAGTCTGTTAATGTCTCTATCCATGATTATCAGCTCCCTATGACTGTCAGTGTCTATGTTCTTGAATTCTGTTTGGAGAGTTAACTGGCGAGCATTTTTGCTAGAACTCAGAGATTTAGTGTGCTCCTCCAATCATACACCTCTTTAAGTGCTGCTATTTGTACTATTATTTTATTATTATTATTATAGCTGCAAAATTCCTTACAGTGCTTATGTAACTTGTGTTCTTTGCTTTCAGTGACATATTTTTTCCTCCCATTTCCCTATATTTCCAGCCTTCTTTTTGTTACCACCCTTTCTGCTGGTTTTCAGTGCTATGCACCCCAGTGACCTCGGTTTCACATGACAACGGTTGACTTGTGACTCCTTCACAGTTCCAAACAAGTCTTACATGATTTGAACACTTTAAAGTTGGAAATAAACAAACAGGGTCTGAGTTAAAGGTCTAGATAAATATTGTCACCTCCTGACCAAAAGACATAAAATGTGTCTCTTGCAGTACCAGGAACCTGGACTATGTTAGGAGCACTGTGACTGCATTGCTGCTTTAGACCTCTTTCGACAGCTTAAAATCATGCCAGATTTTAGCTGATTTCAGATTTGAGGGGGAGTTTACTCCCATGGCTTTTACATTTTTCCCTAGTGTTTTAAATCCATCTCTTCTCCCGCTGTATTTCTGGTCTCACCAGAATCTCATTTTTTATATCTTTCCGTCACATCAAGATTTCTAATATTTCTCGCATTAAACTTGTAGACTACTGTGATTTCCCGCAAAACATTTTAAGTGAATTTAAAGACCAAAACTGTTTTCATAATGTTACAAAATATCACTAAACCCTGACTGCCTCTTTCACTCTGTGCACCAGAAATATTTGTAGAAGGCCAGGAAGAAAGTTGTGCGGAAGGTCACAGCTTCCCAACTGGCCCGCAGAGCCACGGCAAAAGGAGAACTCGACCATGCTTCAGAATGTCCAGAGGAAGTAGCTAGAGTATTAATCTCATTAATCTCTGTCCTTCAGCGAGGGACTGCTCCAGAGCTTGCCCTGGACCTGCTTTCTCAAGCATGATGGGTTCTCCAGAACAACTGGCTGGCTGGTTGATTCTCTAGGGAAAGTACCTAGTTGTGGAAGAGCCGAAATTATGGAAAGGTTATTTTGCCTTTTGAAGGGCCAACGAACAATCTTCTAAGCACTACAATATAGCTTTATGTGTTATGTTGAAAAGCCCCTGTTGATCTGTAACCCAGACTATGTACTTGATATAGTTGGTTTTCTTTTTTTATATATTTAAATATCTACTAAGCATCAGTTATACGTCGTATCAGAAACAACACACACCAGGATAATACTGCATTACCAATTTTTAATTTTATTTTTGAAATCATACCATAATCACAGAATTTCTCATTTCCTTTTTCTCCCTCCAAATCCTCCCGTATAACTTTCTCCAATCTCCTTCAAATTCACGACCTCTTTTTTTTTTTTAATCAGTAATTGTTATTGAATGCACATATGTGCCGAGGTCGAGCCTTGGCTAGGGTTCAGGACCTGAGACAGATAAGGAGCATCAGTATAAGAAAAAATTCTGACCACCAGGTGGATTGCACTCCAGTGGCCCCACACAGCTTGAGCTGTTTGTGTACTTAAACTACGTGGTTTTCTTTTTACCAGACTTACTTGAACAACTTTACTATTAGCTCCTATTTTTGACTTTTAGAAATACATAGTAATCATTACAAAAGCCCCCATTGTTCCTCTTTAGGCTTCCCAATACACTTTCCCACCCCCTACATAACTGGCTCTAGACGGAGAGGTCAGCATTTTGCAAGCTTAGTAACTCTCGAGCCAGACATCCTGCTCTTGTGGCACTTGTGTCAGCTGGCAGCTTCTTGCAGTTACAAAGTTAAAAATTGATAGACATGGGTACAATGCTTCAAGGACAATAATATGCAGATATGCAGTTTTATACAGTCCCCCTTCCTATATGAAGGCCCCGAGTTGTCTCTTTGTAAAAGGCAGACCTTGACAAGGCACTATTTCTCCATTCTGCTACACCGTACTTCTCCTACCAACACAAGCTTCTGTGTATGGTAAGAGGGATCCGTACATCCCATATTTTATGTAGCATTTTTTTCCATTGAATCATAATAGATCCTGTCGTCGATTCTATATGGTTGGTGTCCAGGGAATTAACTCTCAACAATTCGCACTGTGAGTATTCCTGAGACTTTTCCTTTTCTGTGTATGCATGCCCTGCTCTCTTTCCAGAACTGCGAGGCATAGCTAATGTTGCTAGTGTTGTGTTCTCATATGTGCCTAAATGTCTCTATTGAGACAGAAAAGTTCCCAGGATTAGACATTGTAGTTTTATTTATTTATTTATTTTACAAACCGACCACAGTTTCCCCTCCTTCCACTCCTCCTGTTCCCTCTTCCTACCTCTTTTCTACCCCCATCCGCTGTTCCTCTATCTCCATCCAAAAAGTGGTAGGCCTCCCATAGGAGTCAACAAACCTTGGCACATCCAGCTGAAATAGGAGAGCTCACATCTTGAACCACAGGCTTGAAGCAGAGAGGGTGAAGTGTACATGGTAAAAGGCTTTAATCTTAAAACCTGTCTTCAGTGACATACTTTCTTTATCAATACCACATCACTTCAGTGTGCTCAAACAGAGTCACTAACTAGGGATCAAGGGTTCAAATACCTGAGACTGTGGAGGGGGACATTTCTCATCTTAAATACTACAGTGATTATTATATTTCTCTGAAATCTGTCTACTCCATTTCTTTCTTTCTTTCTTTCTTTCTTTCTTTCTTTCTTCCTTCCTTCCTTCCTTCCTTCCTTCCTTACTTACTTACTTACTTTCTCTCTTTCTTTCTTTTTTTTTTTTTTTGAGACAAGGTCTCCCTGTGTAACCTTTGCTGCCCTGGACCTTACTCTGTAGACCAGGTTGGCCTCAAACTCACAGAGATCCTCCTGCCTCTGCCTCCTGAGTGTAAAACTTATAGGATATTAATATAGGCATTTGATGAGTAAAGAATCAAACACAAATTTTTCAAACATAACTTTGCTTTTAAAGATGATTAGCCAAAAATAATATAAGCTTTAATTTATAGTACATAATCAACAAGAATGAATATTCTTCCTAATTTTTATGACTCTGATAGAATTATTGGAATATATATATTGACACAATCATATAAAATGAAGTTATTTTTAACTCCTACCAAAACTCTAAGGGCCATGCTTTTCATAGCTCTTGCTACAAATGTGTATTACATTTAGAGGCTGCTTGTTGAATCAACTATAAAAATCCCAAGAAACTTTGGATGAACTGAGATATACAGGAGTATGACTTTTACAGAATTCATTGATTTCCAAGCCTCATCACTAAATTAAAAATGTTTTAAAGGAAGGCAGAGGCAGCTGAACTTTATAAACTCTGAAAATGGAGATGTTCGAATGACTCCTGTCCACAGGGCTTATGAGTTCTTAAAATAGAAGACTGTTGTCTAGATTTTACTGAGGCAAAACTGGCATAGAATGCCGTTTGCCTGGAAAACTCCATTGTACTGATGTATAAAGCAGAACCAAGGACCTGTCTCCTTGTTGGGATGTGACTACATAAAGGACATGCATGTCTCTCGTTTAAATGGTTTTTCTCTCTCTCTCTCTCTCTCTCTCTCTCTCTCTCTCTCTCTCTCTCTCTCTCTCTCTCTCTCTCTCCCTCTCTCTCTCTTCTCTGTCTCCAATTTTTCTTTTTCTTTTTCTTTCTTTTTTTGTTTTTTTTTTTTTAGACAGGGTTTCTCTGTGTACCTTTGAACCCTTGTCCTTGAACTAGCTCTTGTAGACCAGGCAAGCCTCGAACTCACAGAGATAAACCTGCCTCTGCCTCCTAAGTGCTGGGATTAAAGGCTTGCACCTTTACTATTGTGCCAGGCAATAGTTTGTTTTCTCAATAAGAGCTTTTGTTTCATTGAGAGGGTTCCCCATCCACAATTTTACAGTTATTTATACAACCATGGATTATACAAGTGTTGTTTGCTTATTTGTTTCTTGTTTTTGTTTGTTTGGCTTTTGGTTTTTGTTTTTTTTTTTTTTTTTTTTTTTTTTTTTTTTTTTTTTTTTTTGGTTTTTCGAGACAGGGTTTCCCTGTAGTTTCTAGAGTCTGTCCTGGAGCTAGCTCTTGTAGACCAGGCTGGCCTCGAACTCAGAGATCCGCCTGCCTCTGCCTCCCGAGTGCTGGGATTAAAGGCGTGTGCCACTACCGCCCGGCTGGCTTTTGGTTTTTTGAGACAGGGTTTCTCTGTAGTTTTTTTTTTTTCCCCCTATGGTTTATTTTTTTTATATTTAAAAATTTCCATCTCCTTCCCTCCTCCTCCCCCCTCCCTCCCCTCTTTCTCCCCCTTCCCTCCCCTCCTTCTCCCCCTTCCCTCCCCTCCCCTCCACCCATACCTCCCCTCCCTCCCTCTCAAGGCCAAGGAGCCATCAGGGTTCCCTACTCTATGCTAAGACCAAGGTCCTCCCAACTCCCCCCAGGTCCAACCTCCCTAGCTATCAGGGAAATGCAAATCAAAACAACTTTGAGATATCATCTTACACCTGTCAGATTGGCTAAAATCCAAAACACCAATAATAACCTTTGCTGGAGAGGTTGTGGGGTAAGGGGCACACTCATCCATTGCTGGTGGGAATGCAAAGTTGTGCAACCACTTTGGAAAGCAGTGTGGCGGTTTCTCAGGAAATTCGGGATCAACCTACCCCAGGACCCAGCAATTCCACTATTGGGAATCTACCCAAGAGATGCCCAATCATACAACAAAAGCATATGCTCATCTATGTTCATAGCAGCATTATTTGTAATAGCCAGATCCTGGAGACAGCCTAGATGCCCTTCAGTGGAAGAATGGATGAAGAAACTGTGGAATATATACATGCTAGAATACTACTCAGCGGTAAAAAACAATGACATCTTGAATTTTGCAGGCAAATGGATGGAAATAGAAAACACTATTCTGAGTGAGGTAACCCAGACCCATAAAGATGAACATGGGATGTACTCACTCATATTCGGTTTCTCTGTAGTTTTGGAGCCTGTCCTGGCACCTTAGACTAGGCTTGCCATGAACTCACAGAGATCCACCAGCCTCTGCCTCCCAAGTGTTGGGATTAAAGGCGTGTGCCACCATAGGCTGGTTTGTTTGTTTGACTTAAGGTACAGACCTCAGGAATTTAGGAAGTCTCTGTACAATATACCTAGAACAGCAATAAATGAATTTGTTACAACAGTTTTCTTCAAAGTTGATATCAAAGGGCCGTGCCCAGGTCTTAACAAGAGTAGTCAGGTAGTGAGGAACTGGTGTCATCATGCTACCCTTTTCTCAGAATGAAAAGCTCTTCTGCATATGTTTTTCATAATGCATTAAAAGTTGATATTAAGTGTAAGAAATATTGAACCTCAACATATGACCTGCAGCCATTTTGTAATCTCGGGTAGAAATTTCCCTTTATCAGCTCTACAGGAATCTGTAAATGATGTGTAAACAGAGCTAAATATGCGCCTCAGTAAATGTAATGCCCATGACGGCAAATACAAAGCCAGGTCCAGACATATAAAAGTGATGTTTCTTAGACAATCTTCTTGTTATAGGACACATTTTTACCTGAAAAAAATCCACAGATCCTTCCAACTTAAATATTCCATGCATATGCATTAGTTCTTTCTGTATTAGGTCCTACCTAATTAGACCATTACTAGATGAATGGGATGTCCTCCTAAAGCTACACCACCTCAGACTTAACCTGTCTGGGCTCATTACAGCTGATAATTAAAAGCTCGGATAGAATCCCATTGGTCCATCTTTTTTATTTCATCTTTGTTCTTGCTTCCCTGAAAAAGGCACAGTTTACTATAGGATAACTGGGCAGTTTTATCTTCCTCCACTAATAATTTAAATTTCTTTTAGAAAAGTCTTAGCTAAATTAAGAATGAGGCAATTTGGGGGTTTGGAGAGATTGCTCATAGTTAAGTGTGATAGTTGCCTTTGCAGAAGGTTAGGGTTCTGTTCTGCCGGGTTCCCGCAGCTGTTAAGTCCAAAAGAAATCACACAGAGGTCTACATTAACTATAAACTGCTTGACCTATTAGCTCAGGCTTGGTATTAAGTCTCATAATGTATATTAACCCGTTATTCTTGTCTATGTTAGCAACATGGCTCAGTATTTTTTCAGCGAGGCAGTCAAATCTTGCTTCATTTTGGCTGGGTAAGGACTGTGTCATGTGGGTTAATAAAATACTTTCATTTCTGAGGCTTTAGTAAAGGACAGGAGATAATTGAGGTTAATACCCTAACACTTTATGCAAATTTAAGTATAAAAAAGGTAAAATTATTTTCCTATGAAAATTCATTGACTTATTAGAACTTTAATTATAATACATCATGTAGTATTATCTAGATACACAAAAATAATTTTCATGATTATAGAAAACTTACTAACATGAAGTATACATCTGGCTTTTAAAAAAAAATGCTGGGCTTGGACTCTACAGCATGGACGGGCTCACTGTGACCCTTGTCAGTTTGGTTGCTCACCTTCCTGGACTTAGTGGGAGTTGGGAGGACCTTGGACTTAACATAGTGAAGGGAACCCTGATGGCTCTTTGGCCTGGAGAGGAAGGGAGTGGGGGTATGGGTGGAAGGGAGGGGAGGGAAGGGAGAGGAGGAGGGGAGGAGATGGAAATCTTTAATAAAAAATAAGGAAAAAAATGCTATAAAAATACCTAGAGTTTGGAAGAAAGACAAGTGTGTGAAGTGTTTGCCATGATGTAGTGTACAAAAAGTAAACAACAGAGAGAGAGCCCATTTTGAAGAACCTGGAAGGTTAGTAACAAAAGTGGAAGTAACCCTCTGTCCTCTCATCCACAGGGAGAAACATATATGCAAACTTATATGTAGAACACTTTTTTCAAATTCTCAATATGTGACCATGTACAAATATTACAAAATGTTATGACTATAAAAGAGAAACATTCTTAGTAAGCAATTTTACAAAATGAAAATATAAACCTGGAAATATCTGATATTATAAAACCAGATCTGTAAGCATGTCACAAAAGTAGCTGAGAAGAAAAGTGACTACGACGTGTTTCATAATAAGGTAGTAGGATTAAAAACATACAAGTCAGAAGGAGGAGTGAAAAGAAAAAACACGTTTTTAAATTGGGGATAAATAGCTTCAAAACCACCCTGAGGTCTCTTCACACTTTCAGCTCAAAAAGGGGGTCAGTTATTTGAAAGAAAGAAAGAAAGAAAGAAAGAAAGAAAGAAAGAAAGAAAGAAAGAAAGAAAGGAGGGAGGGAGGGAGGGAGGGAGGGAGGGAGGGAGGGAGGGAGGGAGGGAGGAAGGAAGGAAGAAAGGACAAAGTAATTCTCTTAGAAATGAAAAGTATAAATGGAAAATATCTGGGATAACATAGTGCCTTCTATTTGTGTGTGTCTTTACATCCAGTAAAGCAAAAGCTTGGCATGAATGAGCTGTGCTTCAATGCCTTCCTGGGCTCGCTGTTCGTATCAGTACCGTTTCTTTCCATGTTTTCTCTACTTAAGGAAACAGGCAGACACCAGGCTTGCCTTCCTAGGTCAATGTGGAAAGGAGTCAAATTCAAGACATTGTTTCTGAATTAAAAGTTAAAATCTCAGCGTTTGGGAGGCAGAGACAGGTAGATCTCTATGAGTTTGAAGCCAGCTTGATCTACAAGGTGAGTTCCAGGACAGCCAGGGCTACAAGGAGAAACCCTGTCCCTAAACACAAAAACCGAAAAGCAAAACAACAATGAAAAAAGTACAAAATTTTAAAGATTTAAAACAGATTAAATAATAAAAAACAATAACAAAATTCAATATGAAAGTCAAGCAACATATATAACAAGCCATTAAGTTCCCTAGATAGATGATCATATAACTTGATCTAAGTGAGGGAAAATGCCTGTGACCTCACAGAAGTTGTCATCTGCATATGAGTATTCTGTAATTCAGTAATACTTCTCCCAGAATACTGTCCCAATAACTGTGATAGAGACCCTGAAGTGTATGTTTTCATACCTGGTGTCTTATGGCAGGGGTTAGGGGAGGACTCAATTATCCTTAAGGATCTAACTATTGGGAGTTTGAACATGATCTAATGTGTTGTAGAATATTAAAGCTATGTTAATTTTGTGTATTCTGTGGACATTTGTTTATAATGTAAAGATATGTTGCATTCTTTTATGTTGCCTTTGTTCAACCCTATGAAGCTGTTACTTTGTCTGTCTAAAACACCCGATTGGACTAATAAAGAGCTGAATAGTCAACAGCAAGGCAGGAGAAAGAATAGGAGGAGAAATATTGGGAGAAGGAGATTGAGGAGTAAGAAAAGAAGGAGGACATCAGGAACCATCCAACCAGCTACAAGCAAGACACAGAGTAAGAAGTAAAGAAAGCTATCCAGAAATAGAGAAAGATAAAAACCCAGGGGCAAAAGGTAGATGGGATAATTTAGAAAAAGTTGGAAGAAACAAGCTACAATTGGGCATTTGTAAGAAAGAATAAGACTCTGTGATTTACTTGGGAGCTGTGTATCAGGTCCCCCAAAAGAGCAAAGAGCCAAAAGAGTAAAGAGAAGAAAAACAATAACAAAAAACAAACAACAAAAGCAATGAGCTTCACCAATGAGTATATGCGCAACACAAATTGTACTTGGTATTTTTTTTTTTTTTTGAGGGGAAGGGTTGACCTGGGAGGGACAGGAAGTGAGTGTGGTCAGACAGCATTCCATAAAATTACCGAATTATTAATTTAAATATTATGGTGGGGGAACAATGTTAAGATGCACTAGAAGAATTCAAATAGGCCATCTTAATAGGCCATCTATTTCTCTGTGCAGTTAACATGTTGCCACTTCTCCCCTGAAGTCCACAGTCAAGTTGCAGGATTAAAATATAATAAATCTCAAGATAAAAAGCAATATTTTTAATAATAAGAAAACACTGTTGTCAAATATTACATATAGCCTAGTATGAAATAGGAAACTGTTTAAGACAGTACACATAAACACAAAGAACAAGAGAATGTAAGTTTTCCTTACTTAATAGGTTCCTAGTCTATTTTACATTAACCAATATTATAGTCAAAGCTACACAGAATGAGCTGGGCTTACTTGTTTTATTAAAATATTGCAGACTATTTACTTCTTATTGTGTGGATTTAGAAAATATCAGATTACCATGGCATGAGAAACCTGAAGTTATGGATGTCTAATGAGGATGGTGTTTTCATGAAATTTTGTTTTGCTCTAATGAAATATAGTGAGACAGGAAAGAAACTGATTTTTTCTTTCTTTGTGCTTTCTGTCCCTATGATGCTGCTCGGGATCTGGTGTACATTAGGAGATTGCAGCCTGAAAACAGATATAAAATGTGTTGAAAGACTTTCTTGTACTGAGTTATAAGTTGTTACAGGATATATTTTGGAGAAAGTTTATGTTTTTATGGCTACAGAAGAAATAATAGAACCACCCAAGTTGTTCTTTTTATAATTTCATCTACTTCATGACTACCAATCAGCAATTCCATTTTGAATGAGTTATTGGTACATAAAAAGTATAAAGAGATTCTGCTTTTATTAATATTATTTGGATATGTAATGTGTAATGAAGAAAACTTTCTCTGATGTGTTTTGTGTTTAATGCCATGATTTTTATTGACATTAAATTAAGTATGCATTTCATGTTGATCCCTGATATAGAAATATAGTCAATCCTTTTTCCTCCCATGTTTATACTTTCAATAGAATTTTGGAATTTAAATACATTAACCCATGCCAGGTATGTTTAAATAATCAGATGGGAATCAGAAAGCTTATATGAACTTATACTTACATGGACATGTGTCTGTGTTTTTCAGCCAATAGGAATTATTATCAATTCCAAATGAAAATTCATTTTTGTGCACTAGTATGCTTATATGTCATAGACTGCTTTTAAAATGGTCTTACTTATATATTCACAACTAGTGTTGCTGTCTTACAAATTAAAGGAGATTAATTTGGATCACTAACATATATTTTGTAGTAATTTAAAAATTATTACTATTATCAACAGTCACATATAAGTTTTTCAAATTTCAAGTATGTGACTTAAGATAAGTAAAACATGTACTAAACTTTGTTCCACCTTATCTGTATTTTATAAAAGGGGCTAAAATAATAACCAAAAGAAGACAAAAACAATCTTGTGAAAGAATAGAAATAATTTCTGCCCAATAGTGTTTCAAAATTGTTGCTCGGTTCATTTTAGTGGAACTATGCCTTGCCCCTACTGTGATCTCTGCCTTAGCCTGAGATCTAAATAAGAACACCCTTCTCACAGTTTTCTGTAGTCCCTTTAGATATTTAAGTTGACAACTCTTTTTCCCAACATGCGTTTAAGTTAAAATATAGTTTCATTATTTCGCCATTTTCCTTGCCTCCTTGGGTTCTTCCTATCCCCCCCATTTCGAATTGTTGGCCTTTCCCTTTTCCTAGTTATTTATACATATGTATAGCACCATATGTAGTATAAACATGTGGTGATTTCACCGTACAATTGTTCATTCTCTGGACTCTGGCAATTATTTTCATATCACTGTGCTCAACAGAAAAAAATTCCCAGTTTTTATTTAACATTTCTAATATAATACAGAGTAAGAAACAAGATGCTTTCTGAATTTTGATACAAAATAAACCTTTTTGTAAGAGTGACATTTTGTAGAATTGTTTTTTTTTTTTTTTTCTGGCTTATGGTGTAGGAGGTCCTTTTGTTTATGTGTTGCTTTCATTGGTTGAATAAAGAAACTGCCTTGGCTTTGTGATAGAGCAGAACTTAGGTAGGCATGGAGAAGACAGAAGTGAATGCTGGGAAGAAGGGCAGACAGGCAGAGGCCATGGAGTTCCTGCCTGAGAGGGACGCTGATTAGAATCTTGCCGGTAAGCCACAGTCATGTGGCAATACACAGATTTAATAGAAATAGAAATCAAGACATAAGAATTAACCAATAAGAAGTTAGAGCTAATGGCCCAGGCAGTGTTTAAATCAATACAGTTTCTGAGTGATTATTTAGGGTGTAAGCTAGCTGGGCGGCTGGGACAGAACAAAGGGCCCGCGCTCCATGTAACAAGTTTATTTTAATTACACCATACATTTTCACTCACCTTGACCCAAATCACAAAGTTTTCATTCCCTTTGTCAGTGATTAGTATTCCTTAGGCACACAGACTATCTCTTAAAATTCACTCACCCATTCATGGACACAATCTAATTTCCTTATTGACTCCCATTGCAATAAATGTGGACATGTGGATGTCACAGGCATAACTTTCTTTAGCTATAACAAAATGCCTAAATCGTTGACTTAAGTATTTTGTTTCTAAGAGCTCTATGGGTTTAGTCTGTCTAGGTGGTACAATTGCTGAATGACCCCAGTGGAACAAAACTTAATCTCAGCCAGGAAGCAAGGGAGCATGTTGACATTTAAGGGTTTGCTTCAACAGGTCTTCTGTTCCGAGGTCCCACTTACTCCAACAGCACCAGTACAGGAACACACTTTTACCACATGAGTTTCTGGGGGATGCTGATCATGCAAACTGCAGCAGGCATGTGGCCTAGTAGTGGGAATTCTGGATTCCAAGGTAGGTTTTAGTGTTTTGAAGAGGAGTATTGAAAGAGTTTAATAAGGGATGCAAAGTTTTAGCAGGAAGGAGTAAGTTTCAATGTTTTCTCTCCCAACAGGGAGAGTGCAGTAAACATAGTATCATGAATTTCAAGTAGCCAAAGAAGAAGAAAGGCATGATAAATATTTGACGTAGCAGATATGCTAATTTCACCAGCTTGATTATTCCAGGTATGCTAATAACCTGAGTTTTATACAGTCTATGCACAAAATCATAAGTGTATGGAAACATCACACCTTTCCTTCACAGAACTGCTCCATGTTAATTAAAAATAAGCCTTAAGAACAAAGAAGCATCTTGACTCAAGTTCCTAACTTAAACAGCTTCAACAGATGTATAACGAAAGAGGCATCTTAGCTTCCTTCTTGTCCCCCACCCTTTGGCAGCAAAGGCCATGGCTTGGGCTATGACAAAGCAGTATATAGATATATAATTATATGCTATATGTAATGGTTTGAAAGAAAATGGCCCTTAAAGGGAGTGACACTATTAGGAGGAGAGGTATGATTAGAGTGGGTGTGTTCTTGTTGGAGGAAGTGTGTCACTGTGGAGACGGGCTTTGAGGTCTCATACATGCTTAAGCCTACAACTTAGTGAGGCATTTGACTTCCTGTTGCCTGCAAGATGTGGGATTCTCAGCTCTAACACCTACACATTGCCGTGTTCCCCTTCATGATCATAATAGACTGAACCTCTAAAACTGTAAGTAAGCTACCTCCAATGAAATGTTTTCTTTAAGAGTTGTGGTCATGGTGCCCTTTCACAGCAGAGAAAACCCTACCTAAGACACCAGGTTAATGACCCTTCCTTTGAAATTAGATTACCATACAATAAAAAGTTTTCTATTTTGTATATTTGTCTTAAGAAAAAAATCTTTTTGGAATAGCAGGAACAAAAGTTTTAGGAGCTAACAGGTACAGGCATATTAAGCCCCAGCTCTCCCACTTATGGCAAAAATGCTGTCTTAACTGAGTAAGACTGAGTGACCTGGATGAAGGCCCTAAAAATCCTGAAATTTACCTGATGCATTGTCAAAGGCTGCTAGATCATCACTGATAAGCAACGAGAAAGAAAGATTCATATATTATAGTGAAGATTTTATTCTAGCTGCAACTGTTATCCTCAAATCAAAAGCCTTGTGATAATTCCAAAGATCAAATGAAATTGGACGCTGTTATATTTTTCATCTTACCAGGGGCTTCCATACACATCTCTGTTAGGATACTCCTTGTTACCTAACTTCTCAGGGGTTGTGGATTGTAGTCTGGTTATCCTTTTCTTTATGTCTAATATCCACTTATCAGTGAACCCATACCGTTTTTGTCTTTCTAAGTCTAGGTTACCTCTCAGGATTTTTAAATCTAGTTTCATCCATTTGCCTGCAATATTTAAGGTGTCATTGTTTTTCTACCACTGAGTAATATCCCATTGTGTAAATGTACCACATTTTCTTTATCCATTTTTATGGGGGGGTGAAGAGGAGTAGGGAAAAGGGTGAAGGGGAGTGGAAAGGGTAACATGAGGGATGGTTTAGCTGGGGTATGGACAGAGAGCAAGAACAAAAAAGAGATCCTAAATAGAGAGAGTCATGGTGGGGTTAGAAAGAAATCTGATGCTTGGGAAATTCCCAGGAGTCCACAAGGATAACCCCCAACTAAGATTTCTAGTAATAGTGGAGAGAGTGCCTGAGCTGGCCTTCCTCTGTAATCTGATTGGGAACTATCCTAACTTCCATCCTATTACCTTCATCCAGTAATTGATGGAGTCAGATGCAGAGATCCACAGCTAGCACTTGGCCAGGCTCTCGGAGTCCATTTGAAGAGAGGGAGGAGGGGTTATATGAGCAAAGGTGTCAGCATCATGATGGAGAAATCCACAGAGAGAGCTGACCCAAGCTAGTGGGAGGTCATTGACACTGGAATGACAGCTGGGGAACCGGCACAGGACCATTTAGGTCCTCTAAATTTGGGTGACAATTGTGTGCTCGGGACAATCTTTGGGGCCACTGGCAGGATTTATCACCAGTGTATAAACTGCTTTTTTAGAGCCCATTCCCTGTGGTGGGATACCTTGCTCAAAATCTATGCAAGGGGAGAGGCTTGGTCCTGCCTCAACTTGAGATGCCAGACTTTGTTGACTCTCCATGGAAGGCCTTACCTTTCTGAAGAGTGGATGGAGGGTTGGGTGGGGCTGGAGGCAGGTGGTGGGGTAGGAGGGGAAGAAGGGGGAACTGTGGCTGGTATATAAAATGAAAAAAAAACCATTTAAATTAAAAAAGAAAAGAAATTGGACACTGTTGTTCTATATAGAGATAACAATATTGAGTTCTGAAATAATGGGTTCCTATTAATATGTGTGGAAGACTGATTTTGATTATTTTACAAAGTAATTTTTGTATATTGGGTTGAGGCATCAGCGTTTTCAATGCACTGTTCCTTTCCTGACTTCTCGCAGGGAGGGGGACAGGGGGAAATGATGTAACTGGAAAGGTATTTTAGTTAAGAAATATAATATCTTTGATCTGATCTATATCCTTGATTCAAAGCGAAGTTTTCTTTCACTGCTGACGGTGGAAGGAGTCTGAGAATTTTACAGCTTTGCTAAGCGGTCTGACCTTTGCAGAACCCGAAGACCAGAATGCTGAAATGTTGTGCTTAAATCCCGTTTCACAATGCGGCAAGCCATTCTTTCTCAACATACTCAAGCCATTTAGGCAACCGTGTTTGACACCTGATTTCACTTTAACAGCACCTGCATGGAACATAATTGTCAGTCCATTTTCATAAGGGACTTCCATGCTGCACAGATGGCGTCCTTCATACCAGACTACCAACAGTGGATGTGGGATAACAGCCAAGCTGTCTGTAAGACATGCTGACAACTTCAAAACAGGCATCTGAGCTGTAGGAAAGAATTTCCTTGTCCTCCGAACCATATACGAACACCTGTTAAAACCTGTTCCTCAACTTTTCTTTCTAGTTTTTCTCTTCTGACATGGTATGAATCCAAGTTCCAAATCCAATCCCCTCATTTGGATTTGCTTTGTGATACTTACTCATTATCCACCAAAAAAAAAAAAAAAAAAAAAAAAAAAAAAAAAAAAAAAAGGTTTGAAGACTATTTCAAATTAACCTTAGATTTACAAGTATCTTTCGGGGAACTTCATAGCATTTAAGTCATGCATATATTCAAACACAACTATCAATTAATGCAGCCAGTCAAGATTGGAATGAATGGGTATTCCAATGTAAATAGTGCAATAGTGCATTGCATATCTTCAAGAGGTATATTTTGATTGACAATTACCATGGTTCTACACTGACAGTGATGGTTTACAGGCCCTGAGAAAGCAATGTTTCAAGTCCGGTGTTTCTAATTCACAAGAATTCTGAATGTAGGCTACCAGGGATTTTTCAAAAAGTTAGTGGCATACCTTGTTTCCATGAAGTAAAATTTAATGTGGGGAAAAATAAGTAAATATCTACTCAATGAATGTCAAGTAAAACTACTTACAAGAATGTGACAAGTGGAATTTTGTTAAGATAAGCAAACACTTTAGGAACCGTGGAAATGCATCTGCAAGTGTTTGGTGGGTGAGCACTGTGGGCAACCAGACCAGGGATCTCAATACAACACACAAAGAAGAGATGAATGGACACAGTGGTCAAGATAAGAGGAAGCACTAGTGAGCTGGTTGTACTGAAGACATCCAAAAGAGTTCTCTATTTGATTAATGCTGTGTATGAGGTCAGACTATAGTAGAGACCCTGAGAAAGGGTTGGGGACTTATTGTAAGCCATGACAGTGTGGAAAGCTGGGGCATACTATGGTGTATCTATATAAGAAAAAAATGAAGCCTTCATTATGGATCTCAACCATTATTTGGAGTTTTATATTTCAAATATCTTTCTGCTAAGCTCTTAGTGGCTCATTTGGTTCATATTTTAGGGTGTCTGTCCTATCTGTCTATATTGTTTGCTGGTAACTGGTTACATATAGCAGCATAGGAAAGGAAAACAGAGAAGGCATCGCTTCCTAATGTAAATCCTTTAAGTAGTTTGCAAAGCACGTCATAGGACATTGTGTCTGTTTTCCTGACCAAGGAACACCTGAATGTCCAACACTCTTTGGACAAGAGTCGCAGTTTCATACGTTGGTACAGTTGAATCTATTTTTCCTTACAGAGAAATTTCTCTAATTTTGAATATTTTCATAAAATATTTTGGAAGATAATTGTTTTGTTCTGGAATTCTATAAGAACAGCTTATTTGTTGGGTAGAATTACATAAAATCATAACACTCAAGTTATTTTTCTTAGAGGTGTGTTTTATTTTTATTTATGTCTATGTGTGTGCATATATATATGCTTAGATGTACAAGTGTGGTCTGTTTCTCATGGATCCCAGTAGAAGGTTTTGGTTGTTATGTATGTAGTGTTGAAGGAGTTCTTAAACTGTCCATTGGAGGTCCTTTAAAAGAGCAGGTAGTGCTGTCAAGCCCTAGTCATCCCTCCAGCCCCAGTACTTAAATCCTTAAATTGATTATTTATTAGAGGTAAACATTTTGTTTGAGCAAGTAAAAATTTATATAGCAGTCTCATGAGGCTTAACATAGGTGTATAGTGTCAATCAAATAGTAACTGTTTATAAAGATTAGCTTGAAAATGGAGAGCAAGAGAATCCGTGGTTTTGCCACAGTAGCGTGAACATGAGGTGGGATAAAAGTGCTGAGAGTTGGATACTGAAGGAGGGGAAGGTGGTAGGAATGCCGCTGTGCATTTTCAGCTGTACTTTGTGTGCAGTTCCAAGAGTAGGCTTAGCTACTTTCTCCCGGTACTCAAGGAACTAAAGAAACAGAATGAGAATGAGCATCATGGACGACAGCCACTCTGACTGGTGAGTCCTTCCCCAGGTGTTTCCAGGGTAAGGACTACAGTTCACACGTTAACTAGCCTGACAGCTGGGCAGAGCATCAACTAGCAGCAGTGTATTAGTGTGGGTGACGAAGAGTGAATTCTAGCTAAATATGGGCATAAACATAAAGAAGTTAAGGGAAATCTAAGTAAAATCATTAGAAAAACTTCCTTGATTTATTAACTTCGTAATATCAGAGAAATATACACACAAATATAGTATTTCAGGAAAGTAACTATCAATTATTTAGACTTTGTGTTCAGGCACATATTTTAAAACCCAAAATGTTCTAAGTTTTTCTATTTGGTTTTCATTATACCAATAAACTTCCATTGCTGGAAAATTTAAAAACTGGATTTTATTATAAAGACTGATATTTATATGTCTGCTTCTTTGTCTTTCTAAGGAATAATGTTTTGTTAAAAATATAGTTGGACCTCACACTCTCCTTTGCATTTGCTTCCCCTGAAATCAAAGCGAGCTTACACAAGGGGACCTCCAAAGTGTCTTTTGAGTTTTTTTTCATAATAACTTTCAGTGTTGTCTCAATTACAGATGTATTTGCTTTAGAATATAACACATTCTCGGTCAACTTCTTCTATTTTTTAAATCATCATCTACTCTACTAGATCATATAGACATGTGACCATAAGGTATTTTCATACTTTGTTAGAAAATCCAAAGAAAATTGTATTCCACATTAAAGAAAATGAAAGACAAGGAGATTATTCAACTTGTATTAGTAGCTCTGCTATAATAACTGTTTGTGTCTAATGTTTCATCAACCTGAGGCAAGTCATGATGGATTTAAAACTATATCCACTTAATTAAAGTTTATAATAAATGATGTTTCAACTAATAGTATATTAAAAGAGAGGGTGAGAAAATATAAGCATCTCTAAGCCCTCTGATTACACTCTAATTAAGAAAATTTGTATGTTATCTCCCTGATGTATATCAACAGAGAAGTTGTTAAAAACATCATGAAATTAATAGCCAAATGGATAGAACTAAAAAAAAAAAATCATCCTAAGTGAGGTAACTCAGACCCAGAAAGACAAACATTGTATGTACTCACTTATAATAGCTGCAAAGTAAAAGATAACCAGACTGCAATCCACACACCAGAGCTCAAAGGGAGCCCTCTAATCTCCGTGGGAGGGAAAACCTGAAGAGATTTGAAGAGATTTCGTGAGTGGACTGAGAGCAGGGTGAATCCGCTTGGAATGGTGGGGAGAGTACTGAAAGAGACTGCCATCAAAGAGGGGGCATTCTGGGTGAAGTAGAAACCTGGTCCAATGGAAACTTGATGTAGGATGTTCCTCTGTATACTATGAATATGCTTTAATACCATTGGTTAATAAAGAAGTTCTTTGGTCTATAGCAGGGCAGACCATAGCTAGGCTGAAAGAGATATAGAGAGAGAGTAGGCTGAGTCAGAGAGACACCACATAGCTGCCAAAGGAGACAGATGCCAGACCCTTACCAGTAAACCACAGCCTTGTGCCAATATACAAATTATTAGAAATGGGTTAATTTAAGATGTAAGAGTTAGTTAATAAGAAGCCTGAATGAATAGGCCAAGCAGTGTCTTAATTAATATAGTTTCTGTATGATTATTCGGGTAGGGGTGTCCAGGAAATAATGAACAAGCTGCCTCCTCTTACAGAAACTCCCCAGGAATCTACAAGGATGATGGAGTTAAGACTTCCAGTAATTGAAAATATGTAGCCGGAACTTGTCTGTTACCATGCAAGCTTTCCAGTAGAGGGATGGGGACACTAACCCAACTACATAAACTTTAACCAACAGTCTGTCCTGCCTATAAGATGTGCTTAGGTAAGGGGAGGAGGTACAGTGATTACGGGAGCACCCAACTGATAACTGGTTCGGCCTGAGAACCAGGCCATGAGAGTGAGTCCACCCTTAATGCTGCCTGGAATGCCAGGACCTAGAGAGCGGCTGGATCGCCCAGACACCTAGGATAGACCGGAACACGATTGGAGGAAAAACACTGTCAATGCAATGATGCCGAAGAATATTCTGCTATTCTCATAGATTGGGGCCTAGCCCAGTTGTCACTAGAGAGGCTTCATTAAGCACCTCGCAGAAATAGATGCCACGAACCACAGCTAAACCTTCAGCAGGAAATCCTGCCGAAGAGAGGGAGTCAGGATTGTAGGAGTTAGCAGGGTCAAGGACACTAAAAGAAAACCACAGAATCAACTAATTTGGGCTCATATAGGCTCGCAGAGACTAAAGCCACAACCAGGAAGCCTGCATGAGTCTGACCTAAGTCCTCTGCATATATGTGACAGTTCTATAGTTTGGTCTTCTTGTGAATAGTGGGAGCAGGGGCTGTCACTGACTTCTTTGCTGAATTTTGTGACCCCACTACTCCACATACTGGGTCACCTTGCTCAGTCTTAATACAAGGCTAGGTGCTTAGTCTTTTTACACTTTGATATGCCTAGTTTTGTCAATATCCATAGGAAGCCTGCCATTTTCTGAGAAGGAATGCATGCATGGGGTGGACAGAGGGGAGGTGGGGGGAGGGACTGGGAAGATAGGAGGCAGCAGAAACTGTGGTTAGGATGAAAAATAAAGAAACAAGCAAATAAATAAAAGAAAAAAAGACGGAAAGGGAAGAAAAGGACATGTTTACAACAATAAAAATGCATGATAATAGAAAAACCAAAGTTTACATACTAAATAATATGTTAAAGGCCCTCATTATTCAAGAAAGTCATCAGTTTGACTAAGGGACAAGGCCAGTTCAGGCAGCCTGACATTCACTTCCCAGGGTCTTAGCTGGGGTCATCCCTGTGGACTCCTGGGAACCCCTCCAGAGCCAAGCCTCTTGCCAACCCCAAAATAGACCGACGACTATCTTGAATATCACTATAGAACCTTTGTCCAGCGACAGATGGAGATAGAGACAGAGACCCACACTGGAGCACTGGACTGAGCTCCCAAGGACGGTCCCATTGAAGAACAGAAGGAGGAAGAATATGAGTAAGGAAGTCAAGGGTTGGTCCACCCACTGAGACAGTGTGCCTGAGCTAATGGGAGCTCACCAAATTCAGCTGGACTGGGACTGAACGAGCATGGGATCTAACTGGACCCTCTGAATGTGGCTGACAATTGGGGCAGACTGAGAAGCCAATGATAATGATACTGGGATTTGTCTCTACTGCATGTACCGGCTTTTTGGGATCCTAGTCTATTTGGATGCACACCTTCCTAAGCGTGGATGTAGGGGGGAAGGGCCTTGGACTTCTCATAGGGCAGGGTACCTTGCCCTCTCTCAGGACTAGAGGGGGAATGTTGGGGTGGGGGGAGCTGGAGGGAAGTGGGAGGAGGAGAGGAAGTGGAAGTTTTGATTGGTATTATTTAAAAAATAATAAATTTTTTTAAAAAGGCCCTCATTATTTGATATTGCAATGATTTTTTCTGATATCATTTCTATTCTTTTGTTTAGTATATTTAATTGCATCCTGTAAGAGCTAAAGAAAATATTGAGTTTAAAATGGCAAAAGAAATTATTCAGTTATACCAGCTATCTTTGGACAAAAATAAAGTCAATAAAAATGACTTAGCAACCCATGGTTCATGGTAACATTTGGGATCAACTCCACAAAAAGCTCTGACAACTGTCGGAAGTTAAAAATAATTTGAGTCATGTTGATGATTTGCAAAGAAAATATGTAGTCGTCATTTCTTCATTCCTCTGAGTCCTACTGGGAAATCATGCTAACTTATCCATGATGCTTTCATACCATTTTCAGAGAATGATGTTGCCATGGCATCTTCCTGGGAAGGAATTATATGAAAACACAGGCAGTGTGTAATAAGATGTCATATCCTGAAGACCCCATCACATACACACACACACACACACACACACACACACACACACACTACCTTCTAGATTAAGAGCACTTATGGAATATCCTAGATGACAGTTAACAGTATTTTCACTGTTCTAAATTATTTAAATTCTAGAAAAAGAATGAAGCCTATATAGTTTATGTCTTACTTGGAAGGTAGTCTAGTGATAGTTCTAGCTACTATCACCCTAAGGGATGTGTTATATCCTGAAGACGCCCCCCCCCCTCACACACACACAAAACCATCTCTCTTGATTAAGAGCACTTATGGAATATGAGGGTGATATAGTTGGGTATTAAGAAACTTGTTTATCTTACAGACAGCACTTAACTCAATGCTCAGTACTGCAGAACGAAAACCAAAAGCCTCCCTGCAATTATTGCAACTCTGCTCATGCACTTGTTGGGGTATTGACTGTGACCATGTCTCCAATGGGGCATTTGAATCCATGTCAACAAGCTGTACTTTGGGTCAGTCACATGGCCCTTCACACCCGTTTGTTTCTCTGGAAGCAATGTTTCATTTCAGGGTACACATAAAGGTATCATCCATCCTGCACTTGCCTCATTTCCCTCTTGAATGTCTTGAGAACCATTTTCTTGAATTTATTGGTCACAATAGGCTATAATTCTGATAAAAGTACTTGCTTTTGTTTCACATCAACCCACTTAAGTATGTTATCAATACAAATACACTTTATAGTCATTCATGTGATTGACAAGAAAATATCTCTTCTATGCCAATGGGAATGACCTCTTAATCAATGTTAATTCAGAAATATTACTATTTAATGAGATAAAGATTATTGTACAGAAGAAGAAAAATAATACAAATAACACAGCTGTTCACCTTATTTCCTGAATACTATTGATATCACATTGCAAATTAAACTGGGTAAGTTTTTATTAGCCTAATTATTATAAAGGAAATAAAATTATTTGCATAAGACAGTGGGGATTTTCACTGTTTCAAAATAATTGGGGGCTGCATTGATAAGTCCCTAACTACTTGGTGAAACAAGCAAACAGAAAACCAAAAGCAATATGATAAAGTTATAAATAGGACTTTGACACTAATGTGAAATGGGCCACCTTTTACTTCTTCCGTTAGCAATATCTATTCGAACCCAGGATTCTCTATAGCTTGTTTAGCTTGTGTTTCACACCAAAGACTAGATATTAAAAACATAAAACATCTGTTTTCCCTCTGGTCAGGTTGATCAGTAGTTGGGAACACATGGACCATGGATGAGTCTTGGGTTTGACAGTAAATACTGAAAAATTAAGTAAGTATAAAGTAGAACTTTGGGACTAATACTGCTGTTGAAATGTTTGACTGTTGAGCTACTACTACTATTGAAATTCAAATACAGCTGCTGAAATATATAACCATTTCATTTACCAAACTGTGTTTAATATAACCATGGTCTTAGAAACTCTTTGGTCACCCATAGATTATTTTTGTGCCATGATAAAAAAAGTCAGAAATTATGCAGCATAAAAGATTCATTACTCATATCAATTTAAATTTACACAGAAGCGAAAAATTAGGGAAATTATTAAGTATATATAAATTAGCTTGTCATGGTTGTTCCAACCTGTGACTCCTGCATGTGGAAGGCTGAGTGAGGCTGGAGATTGCTGTGATATCAAGGCCAGGCTGGACTACCAGAGGAGTCACAGGCCCGTCCTGGTTACAGATAAATAAATACATCTATTCAAATCAATGGAGTCACAGTAGAGAGACAACAGTTATTTGAAGGATCATTTATTCAACATTTTCTTTTTACAAAATACAAAGACTTGTTCTGCATGAATATAGAGCATATGAAAAATAATGTGTTTTGCTGAGTCTAATTTTCAGACATTTAGAATCTTTCATCCATTCTCTTGGAGAATTAGATTTGTTTGGCACTTGGTTTGATGTCATAAACAATGAGGAATAAATCCTTTCCCTGTTAACTGAATCACGCCCAGAAACACTCAAAGTTAAAGATACAAAATTAGACATTTGCCACACAAGACTCTTTCCGCAAGGTAACTGTTTTGCCTATGAGCCTAAGGCTTTTCAAGCTATAAGAGAGGAAGGATTGAGGGGCTATTTAAGTTCTATAACGTGTCAGCAGCAGTTGATAGTAAATGCAACAGGAGATTTGTTTTGTCTGTGCTACAAGAACATGTCCTATCAGACAGACTACTGCGTTTTCTCTACTTGAACACAAGGAAGCGCATACTGATTGCCTGTGACTCACAAGAACGTGTAAAAAATACAGAAAGCTGGCTGTGATTGTCAATGGGAGAGCCTATATTCATCAGCTAATATGAATGCATTTGCTAAAATTAGTGAAGACAGGAAATGATTTAGGGGTAATATATACAGAGTTTGAATACATTTTCAATCCACTTGGTGATTTCAGGCACTGTGGCTCTTGAGGATAAACTGTTTCATGGGTTAACTTGATAGCAGTTTAACTTTCAGTGCAAGCAAAAG